>NW_027210653.1:1265000-1675000 GCF_029030835.1 Brachyistius frenatus
CTCAGATTGTTCTTGGTCCTCTGAGCAGAATGACATAACTGGGCCTTTAATCTGAGACGACCCTGGTTGATTCAATAATGAAAGTAGTCGTGAGATGTAGACATCACAAATAACTGTGTAGTGTCTCCACAGAAATGAATGCCTACACAAGTGTACACCATACAGCTATACAAAAAAAAAAAAAAGTTGAATGTCCCCGTTATGATATAAGGACATTTTTATTGCTAGCACTGACGAAGAGCAACGAAAATTAGACTCTCTTCATTCGAGTTTTTATTTTTCCAGCAAGTCACTGCACTTGAAATGATGACTTTGGAGAAATTAATGTGCTGCTGGGTTACTTTCAAAAGGCTCCGAGTACTGTGAGGGGGAGAAATGCAATCAGTCATCAATGGCCATAAATTTCATTGCAGAGTGAAGAGAGACTGCCGCATTTGTGCTGACACGGTAAAATAATTTGACAGAGCGCTGGCTGGTTTTACAGTTATTTTTTCGCAATGAGTATTTCCATTAGGGGAATATCTCCTCCCAGTTTATACCTCCACAGAGGAGCTGGATGCGAGTACATGCATTGTATACGTTTATGTATGTGCATGTGCCAATGTGCACGTGTTTGCTCTGCATACATCACAGCAGCAAACATGAGGAAGCAAGGGGGTGGTGAGTGAGGTCATTTCCAGTAAGAGAAGTGCCACTGAAACCATTTAATTGCATAAACCATAAGTCATTGTCTCACCAGGACATATTACTTGGGAAGCTGAGTGATGAATTGCACTTTAAAGGCAAATAAACACCATCAGAAATCTTCTGTTTAATGAGCACGCGCACTGAATTACCTGCCACCTTGCAGACACCGATCACGGATAATGGGCATATGATAATATAAGCTGGAACGAGTAAACAGAGTGAACCACCGTGTTTTAAGTTGTGATGAAAAGTTGCCTATTTTTTTTTCTCTTGACAACAGACAACAGCAGTACGGCTCCCAAAAGATAACTTTTGTATTGTGTCAAAACATTCTTTGTCTGCTCTGCACGGCGGCCATTACTGGTCATAATAACCATTAAGTTTTTCAAAAAGGAAAACCTACAATGGTAATTGCTTTTTGGGGATTAATAGCGATACAGGAATCATTTATACTTAAGTGACATAGGGCAACAACTTTCACCTTTACATTTGGTCTCATTTCCTTCTCCAACTGCATAATAACCTGTACACAACAAAAGATTTCAATTAAGACATTCTGCAGCTTTATTTTATTTAAATAATCATGAGCACGCTCATCCATTTGAAGTGGAAGCCTTTAGAAAAAAAAAAAAAAAAAAAAAAATCACAGCACATTTCATGTATTTGAAACCAAAATACTGTCTTTTCAACTGCATGGGTCAGCGGTTGCTTACAGGATAGGAAATATTGACAATATACAAACCAAGACAGAACTGCTTTTGCTCTAATTTTCACACCACCCTAACTCTGTCAAGTCTCTCATCCTACTACCAGCCATCCCATGCAAACACACTTTAATCATTTAGATTTCCATTATCACAGCTTCCTCTTCTCATTACTCAACCTAGTTCTCCTCACTACTGAGCCATGAACCAAAATTAATTCATTACATTGTCTTCACCACGAAGATTGCAAGATTGCTATCTTAGCTGGCTTTGAGTTCTCATTTCAAACTCAAACATTTGACGGTTTGTTACATTTTCTCACAAAACCTAGCTAGATTAATTAGAATAACTTAGCTGAAAGAAGAGAAGAGACGGGGCACAATATAACTGCTCGAGTGAATATGGCAAAAAAAAAAAAAAAAAGAGTACGATTACAGACTGTCTCTGTATGAGGCAATTTCATTGAAACAGGAAAGTGTGACTGGGAGGTTCCCGTCTACAGGAGGTTGTCAGTCACAGAAACCTGTGCCCAGTGGCTTTGAACACTGTGTGCGACCATGCTCAGCTTGTTCTTTTACTTTCGTCGTCACTCCACCCCACCACTCCCGCCAACTATTTCACTCCTGCTTCAGCGCATTTCACATCTAAGGGAAAACAAACAAGCAATGTCACTCCTCTATTATTTGCCAGGAAGCCCACTACTCAAATCTTGACACTTGCATAATGAGAAGTAGATGTGCATGCAGCCCTGCTCAGATGAGAGCTCTATTAAATGATCTGCAGTGTCAGCCTAAGGAGTTTAAGGAGTTTAGTGTACAGGGAAAAATACACAAGTAAAATGTATGGACATTTTCTTCAGTGCAATGGCAAATAGGCCTCAGCAGGTCCTCAGCAACTGCATTTTATGTGCTTTTAAAATGACTAATTTATTTGTTGACAAGCCATTTTTACAAATGTGTGTGAATCGTACATGTATATCTGGTTCAACACCCCTCATTGGTTCCTCTGTTAGAATGCTAGCTACACTGTTCTCTGATCTCAAAATTGTGGTTAATAACTTTTCACGCACATTTAAGCTCAACAACAATACCTTCATTATCTCTTTTTTTCCCCCCAGAGTGGGAAATTTTGCTGTTTTGGCATATAAACACAAAAACAGGAATCAGACATTTCAGGCGGCGCAACATCGATGCTCCCTGGATAGCCCCCCCCCCCAAAAAAAAAAAGTAAGAAAATTAATTGGGAAACTCTAGGCAAGGGTGTGATTGTGACTTTGATCAATGACTGGGGAAACTCATTACCAGCGTGGGCCAGTGCGTGAGGCGTACCCTAATTGCGTGCCAGTCTGTAATTCAGTGCTGTAATTGACAGCTGGATGAAGCAGGTGTGCCCAGTGACACAGTGGCGCGATGAGAGAGACAAAGGAGAAAGGGACGGAGATCACACGATTTGATGAGGAAACAGGATTGATAACGGATTAAAAAAGTCAGAGGGAGATTCTTACCATTCTTTGGGACGATTAGAGCTCAAAAGAGGAAGGTCCTAATCAGAGTCCAGAGAAGAAGTAAATTAGCAGGGTGGGTTTGTGCACACTTTGCCCTCGGTGTTTAATATTTAATATTTAAACTATATGTTAAAGGGTGTTAATGAATTCAGTTTCACGTGACTTATTTGTGTCGTGGTCAAGTGCCACACCTTGTTGTGTACAGCCACAGACTGCTACCACAGACCCGACATTTAAATTCACTCGAGAGTGGCCCGCCAACTTCATTTTCGGTACCAAAACAATCCTTTACCTCATGGTACCTTATGTAAACATACTATGATGAGTTTCACACAAGGTATAAGGATTATACATTTTTTGGAAAGAAAAAAAAAAAAAGAGTTATATCAGTGGTCTATATTAGTTGATAAACTGAATTGGGGTTGTGGAAAAAGTATCAGGAGAGAACATTTTTATCAATGCATCCCTAACTTTTGTTCTTAATAGCCACATTAGAATAGTGAGACACAATAATGTGCAATTACCCTTCTTTAATTTTGACATAAATACACCTGAAAATGTTACAAATGGCTGCTTTAATACGCATTATCTGCTGACAGCATTAAAACCGTAGCATGACTTTTCTGCTTCGTTCTCGGTAACATTTCCATACATCTGCAGATCTCACCTGCTGCTGCGGCTGCTATTCCTTCCTTTTTCTAAAATAAGTTTAAGTGTGCAAAAGTGAACTGAACAGCTCCCCTTGTGGAGAATCTGAAGCAGGCTAAACCTAAGTGAGTCACACTGAGCTACAAGCCATGAGGTGCTTCATATCTAGTAAAAAGCACACTCCAAACAAAACCCGTCTGCTTGCTTGAAGTGATACACCAATACAGGGAGGCTTTTGTAGGCTTTTTTGCCATCTTCTGGCAAACTCTCATAGACCAGGGGCAAAGATTGTTGAATTCAATCAAGCACACCATAATTCCTTGCAGTGCATGAGTGGGGCTGACTCACAGGCTTCTAATGGCTGCTCATAATCAAGCACCATGATTAAGCACTTGGGGAAGTGGGCACACACTGAAAATCCTTTGGAGATGTCCTTTCCCTTAGAGCTAAGTACACTCATTACCTCGCAACAGCGGGTACGTGGGTGCTTCATTAGCTTTTATGCCGATTTGCCTGTATTTGCTCATGGTTTTTTTGATTTCCATGGAGTGAAAAAGTGCCTGAAGAGCCCTTGACTGTAACAGTTTGAAGTCTGTATGTGGACCAGGAAAGTCTCAAACTCTAGTCATTTCAAGTTTCGTGAACTCTCTCCAACCAAGAAAAGGGAGAACAATTTATATTTTTACCAAAACCGTCCATTTCAGCCCAAATGATCTTACATAATATGCAAAAAATGATGGGGAAAGGCGTGCCTTCAGTAAAACACAAACGACCACCCTGCAGCTCTGACATTACAGTCACTTTAGCGTACTCATAAAAGTGTCCTACTCTAACCATCCCTCCAGATACAATGCAATGCGATATTTCTTCAGTTCTACTACAATCACATATCTAACTGAAACATTACCCTATTTTTGCCTTCACGGGGTTAAGTAGAACTTCCATTTAAAGAAAATGGTACTTTCGATAGGTCATGGTCAGCACAAAGTAAGATGAACCTCTCAGGAGCCTTTGATTGTAGACTAATTACAATGTCAAGCCCGCCGGTAGAGACCTCACTTGTGGCTAGAGGCCAGACAGTGGATGACATTCTCCACATGGCGAGCTACATTGAATATCCAGACAGATGCTTCAGCCACACAGACTCATTAGCAAGAGCCATCAAGGTTCTGAACCAATAACTACAGCTTTGACCACAGCCATCTGTATTCTAAAAACATCATGTATTTGTTTAAGGGGCATTATTCAATCAAAATTAAACTTAATTAATCTCTATTGAAAGTCTAAATTCCTCAAATGAACTACCTGACACCAACCAACAAAGAATTCATTTCACACAGCCGTTCAAGAGTTGCACCTCGTAACATCGACGCACACCGAGTTTTCAAGTGTTGTTCAGCAATACCAATGGGTGTGCAAATTCAGGCCGTGCAAATTTGTGCATACACATGCATACAAAGACACACGCCACTGCCTCGAAGCACAGTCTAAGATGGATGGCCACTAAGTGTTTTCTGAATTATATTACAGTCTATAGATTATAACCATTATACGTAAACCTTCTGGCAAAAAGATGAGTCTAATTAGTTCTCTGTATGCACGTCTCTGCTTGGACACATTCATGATGCATTGGCTCTTTAAAATTTAGAGAAGCAAGTAGAATGCCACTTTAATCAAGTGTTTTACATCTTTCAATCTGTTTACCCTTGTCATCATAATGAGACTTGAACTGCTTAAATGGCTCTCCAAACGATTTATTGGCAATGATTTGCTGAATATTTGTTTGAGAAAGCTTGGCCACAAAAACACAGAAAACACACAAACAGTTAAACTGCTGTGACTCCTCGACATGAAAGACATCCTCCATCAACATGAGCCGTTTTTCCCCCCTCAAAATATAGATTTGATGATACTCATCTCTCAGTCCTAAAATAAGCGCAGACAGATGGCTGACAAATGTCCCGATATCTATCAAAGTACCATCTCCTTGTCTTGTTTTTCCCTATCCAAGCAAGCTGCCGACAATACATCACTGCCTTTGATCCCAACTGTCACAAATGTCTGCTGAATGTCACGCAAGTTTTCAGACAGGTTGTCAGCGTGTGCTGTGCAGGCAAACACTGCGTGCAGCGTGTGCAACGTGTCGCTGGATGTATTGTGCAGGTGCACGACTGTGTAAAATACACACAGATGTGCAAAGAACCCCATGTAATTTGTATGTACGTGCGGCTGCCTGGGCGCATGTGTGCACGTCTGCGCACAAGCCTTATCCAGAGAGGGATAAATCCAATCCATTACCTGGCGGGGCTCAGGGCAGCTCAATCGATGGCACTCTCAGTGGCTGCTGATGAACTTCCCTCTCTGACAAGGTGTATCATTCAGACCTGTCGCAAAGCAAGACTCTGTCTGGCATTTCAAAGCACCAAGGAAAGTGAAGGCCAAAAATTTTACTTGAAGGGAAACAGAGTATCTGTCCACACGACTGAAAGTATGTCCAAAAGGCATTTGTGTTTATAAATGGTTTCTCCCCCACAAGGAGCTCGAACGGCTGCAAGTAGAGCAATGTGTATCCATCATGTTAGAGTAGTGCTGAGCACTACTGATAGCATGTATTATCAATTCATGCATGGGTTGAACATAAACTGTAATTATATTCAATCACGCTGAATAGGAAAAACACTGAATAATATGCTTTTGGCATGTCGAATCTGTACTCATCTACAAGCATGTTTTCTTATCGTCTGGCTGCCACTTCCCTTCATCCTGAAAAAAAAAAAAAGGAAAGGGATGGAGAGATGGAGGAGCAGTCAGTGTGAAGGAGGAGGAGAAGATCAAATGGCAGGGCGGTTATGAGATGTGTGTCTGATGCCTTTTCAGACTGCACTGTTTTGGCCGGCGCACCAGTCAATCACGATTACAATGGCGAGGAGAGATGGGAGCAGTGGTGCAGAAAGAGCAGGAGTGATAATTACAATGCAAGGGACAAGATAATGGGAACACGCTGCACTCTCCCAATCATTTCATGTATCAGCTGCTGACTGACCCGCCCCCACCCCCATACCCCCACTGACAACCAGCAATCACAGGTCATATTTGTGAAATCCAAAATGAATTAATTTGATGACAGCGGTGGGGGTTGTGATCCGTCTTTGTGCATGCACGTGTTTGTCTGTGTGCATGGTTTTGTCAAATGTCAAAGAATATTTACTTCTCCCTTCCCTCCTACGCTGTGAAAAAAAAAAGCATAGCATGGCTTCAACATAGTAGGATGGAGATGAGGAGGGCCATGAGCACAGCACCACAAGATGCTTGTTTTATATATATATATATATATATGTTGTCGGAAGGCATGCCAATCCCTCATCTGAAAAAGATTACAATTTGGGTTTTTACTTCTTACACATTGCTAATAATTCCCGTCACAGCTTTAAATCAACACACTACGCCGTATTGTGTCGCACTTTCAAAAACATTTGCTTGTGGTTAACTCCCTGATTAATCCACAATGAGATCCTTATAAATGCTACAACTCTCACCAAAGTCATTAACATATTTGGTATGTTTTGCTTTTTCACCATAATCTATATAAATCTAGTTATATAATTAAACTAAAAAAAAAACCCAACTCAAAATCACTTTCACAGAAAAAACAATTGCTGCAATCCAACAACAGGCCACTTTGTTCCAACTAAATTATCTTTCATCCGTTTATCACAGCACAAATTAGCAAGTCTTTCTTCTGTGGCATTATTACACACTACGCATTACTGACCATGCTGGCTCTTCGTCCGGGTATTTCCTTCACTATGCTGCGGGCTGGACATGTTACCCCACTGCTCCTCTTAAGTATCGTCAGCTGAGAACATTAATCACAAGACCGCCTAAATTAAATTTACCATAAAGCATAGAAGGGCTTAATGAAAATGAAGTTGTTTATGATGTGCATGATTACAAGGGTATCTTGTCTTAACTGGAAGTACTCGTGATGAGCAATGGGATTTGGGCCATTTGGAAAGGGACAACTATGATCACACTGTGGACGCCCAAAAGCACTCGAGCAAAGTATATAGGCACAATCAATCACAGCACTGTAATTGGCAAAGTTTAGTTGTTTGTATTTGTATGTGCTGGTTCAACATGAAGCTTAGGAGTGAAATGATATCTTTCAACAACAAAAAAATGCTGCATGGTTCAACAGCAAGATGAGTTAGCGAATGGTCATATATCACGATCATTCTGGCAAAGATGTTAACACTATAAAGTACATTCTTTACATTAGTAAAAACAAAAAAAATGTGAGTGCTAGTTTAAATATTGCTTTGCACTTTAGCTGCCGAAGCACACACGAGCACCAAGCTTGATCCTTTGCAGCATTCAAAGGAACAACAGAACAGAAAACAGTTACTGTGAATACTAAAAGTCTTATTGCGTCTGCAGGCACAATGTCAATCAACTGATCCTTGCAACCAAAGCTGTTCATACAAATATGTGAGGAATGGATGAGGGAGATTACAAAATCTGTTTAAACAAGTGTGAATGATAAGGTTGCTCTTCCTCCTTGGTATCAAACAAACGACAAAAAGAACAAAGCCATGTAATGCTCAGCGAAACTGAGCATCCTTTAAAATGACTAAAGGGTCGATTACCTCGTTGACCTCGTATTCAAACTGGAATCTAGCACGAGATATTTTCTGTACCTCCTCAATTCACATGTACTTTCTACACGTACATGCATTTCTGTGTACTGCATGTACAGACAAAAAGAAGAAAGGTTGAAGAGGCAGAGACCACACAGTTAAAGCTGCTTGAGGGAGAAGGCAGAGCTAATCCACGGTTATCAACACTTTTAAGCCTGCGAGGCTTCAGAGCCATTTGCATCCCCCCCCCCCTCCTCCCCCTCCCCGTTTCTACTCCGCATTCGCGTTTCACATGAAGATGCCCGTGTTTCCACCTGAATCCACGACAGACCGCCTGCAAGTGTCAGCGCTGTAATGGTTTCCAGGGAGACAGCAAAAAGCAACGCTCCTAGATGTACCGGGATATACAATGCGTCACGCCCCATTTCAGCTCCCAGGCACAAGCCACTGAGTCCTTTATCCAGCAAGCTTCTGCTGGAACCTGTGTTTACCACATCATCTCAGGCAACAGGAGCCGAGGACGGTGTCGCCAGCCGCTCGTGTGCGTGTGAAGAATTCCGCCAGATTTTGGCAATTTTGCAGCCATTTCACATATTTCAGTTTGGGTTGTATCATGGGATTAATACAACAACATGTCTGCTATTAGCGAACAACAAGAGTTGAATATTTAAAACCCTCAGTGTTTACCCACGTACCTTCAAATACTGGAAGGTCTCTGAAAAAAAAAAAATACTCACTACTGTAAAACTACACTGTAAAACATTATTACTGCCAAGGCCTGTCAGAGTTATCACATCGTATTTACTTTTTTTTTTAATTTTATAATCGTTACGATTGTTTCCATTCCAAAAAGACAATTTAATCATTAATGGCAATTTTTTTTTTTTGGAGGTTGATTTATTGGCTAAAATGTCATGATTGTTCATACAGTGACAGTGGTGCTGGGAAATATTCAACATTTAACATCAGGTTAAAATCTATGATTTGTTGCAAATAAGGGACACAATATTTTGGTAAGTAGGGTTTTAACTTTTTTTATTTCATTTCCAGCCTCACTGTTGTTCAACAATAAATAAGACACTAAGCTTAAATGTCAAACATGTTATTGTTAATTATCTGGTGCAATCAAGCAAAGTCATATCTCAGATTTTTTTTTTTTTTTTAAGATTTAGAAAATAATTTAGCAAGAAATAGGTATCAAATTATAATTGTGTTTTTCTGATTTCCATTTCTATGAAGGGCGATTAAAACTACAATGAACATCTCTTGCACAGAAAAACAAGGATAATGGACACATCTGGGGCTGCTATCCGAAGAACAGTATACAGCAGGGGAAGTTAAGTGTTTATATAACGCAGTCATTTCACTTTATAACATCCAGCGACTGACGGATCTGACGGATATTTATAGAACACCAACTGAAGTGTTTCACACTCCAGTGGCAGGTTAGGTTAAGCAGTCAGGGCAACTCATCAAAGCAAAAACTCTGCCTCAAAAGCATACCTCCACAACACAAAATCTTTAAACACACAGAATATATTCTTCTTTTTTTTTTTCAATGGCATCACACTTGATGTCAGTTTGCATGAAAATATACAGTTTAATGTTAACTTTGCAGGCGTAGCGATTAAAGCGAAGAAAGCCTGTGAACAGTTCTCTAAATGAGTTTTCAAAAACGATCTGCCGGGGTCAAAGCAATAACATGCAATCAGTGTGGCCTCTGTGTGAAGCAGGAAGATTACGGAAGCTACAAAAAAAAAAAAAAATGTTTTCTCAGCTAAAGAAAGGATTAGAATTTTCAAATTGCAATTAAAAACATTCAAAAGTTAACAGCAAATACTTATTAAGGAAAGACACATGTCAAGTTGTTGTCTGTCTTGCGCTGCACATTTTTTCTATCATTCTAATCCTTGTAATAGCTTTCGGCATTATTGTGGAGTCTAAGCTTCCTTCTTGCATAATATTGATTTGTTGCAGGTGAGGAACGCCGATAGCATGTGTTGCGAGTTTAGAGAAGCAAACAACACGCCCGGAGAAACAAATGCAAACGCAGAAAAACAGAACATCACCATGTCGTCATAGAAAATACAGCAGAGGAGAAAATATCAGGAAATGATTAAGAGGAGATGTCAGACAAGAGGAAGGTACGACAGAAGAGCAGACAACAGAAATGTGGTGCCTTCGACCATCAAAGCCATCCCACTTCTGTAGACAGCTGCTCTACTGCCTTTCAATAAGAAGTTTGATTGGCAAAATGTGACCAATTTCAATGCGTGTCCTCCTGGTGTGGCAGTGAAACATCTATTTTTCTTTATGGCCCAAAAACACAACTCTTCCCTCTTAAGTCCTGTTTCTCTGAACCGTGCAATCATTATAGTGATTTTGTTTCATGTAGGAAAGCGGAGGAGGCTCATAAGTGGAAATGGTGGAAACTGACAAGTGGGCTTGTGGCCACGACAGCCTCGGGCTGGAGTGAAACAAAACCACAATACTTTAATGCCCCCTAGTGATGAATTATGATAATGCCACTGGATGCACAGTGTCAAATATGGTTTTTTTTTTTTTATATATATTACAGTAGCATTTACATACGCAGCTTCGACAAAAAAAAAAAAACAAGAT
This sequence comes from Brachyistius frenatus, assembly GCF_029030835.1. NCBI lineage: Eukaryota > Metazoa > Chordata > Actinopteri > Embiotocidae > Brachyistius > Brachyistius frenatus. The sequence continues at coordinate 1,275,803 of NW_027210653.1, forward strand.
AATACAAGAGGCTGTTCCAAAAACCTACTACGTATTATTTTGGACATCTGTGTAAATATAAATATCTTAATATCACAAAACCATCCTTTGGAAAGTTCAGGAGCTGCATGTCTCGGCCAACAGTTCTTCTCTTCTATCTCTATGCTGTCCTTTTCTCCCTCTGCTCTCCTCTCACCCCGACCGGTCGAGGCAGATGGCCGCCCGCCCCTGAGCCCGGTTCTGTCGGAGGTTTCTTCCTGTTCACACACACACACACACACACACACACACACACACACACACACACACACACACACACACACACACACACACACACACACACACACACACACACACACACACACACACACACACACACACACACACACACACACACACACACACACACACACACACACACACACACACACACACACACACACACACACACACACACACACACACACACACACACACACACACACACACACACACACACACACACACACACACACACACACACACACACACACACACACACACACACACACACACACACACACCACACACACACACACACACACACACACACACACACACACACACACACAAGAGGGAGGTTTTTCTCCCTCAAAAAGGAAGTTTTGTTTTCCCTCCGAGTTTACGTGGGAATTGTTGAATTGTTGTGTTTCTCTGTATAATACTGTAAAGTCTTGCTGGAAAGGACTTTAACGCGTTAAGTGCCATGAAATAACCTATGTTGTGATTTGGGCGCTATATAAATAAAGTTGAATTGAATTGAAGAATAAACCCAAACTTGTCGACGACACGCAGGGGGAAAAGTAGCTATTCCCACCCATGCACCCTGCAACTTCTTCCCTCCGTCCCCTGCTAAGCCACCCTCTCAAGTCTGAAAATTTGTCAAATCCCCGGAACAGACCACACACAACTGCTATACCTCTTCAGCCTGCTCGTATTTAAGGATTCCACCGACCTCACAGGGTCCTACTTTTTTTTTTTTTTTTTTTTTTAAATCTTCCGAAGCAATCAGGTTTCACACTTTCTTCTGCCCCGAGTAAAGAGGGCCTCTGCCCGTAATCCTGTTCCTACTGCTTGTCAGGATGACAACAAGAACAGAAGCCCGCGGGGCTGCGTGTGCATGTGCGTGATTGTGTATGCACATGTACACAACTGGGCATGCCGTGGCCTGCTAAAGAGGACATTCAGACAAGACGGGGAAATCTGGCAGGGAGGGGGGGGGGAAGCAGCTGCAGAAGAAAATTGAAATTTTTTTGTTTCAGAAACACGTGGAAATTGCAGTCCCAGTTTGGCACTTCAAGTAGTGAACACAAATAAACACTAAATAAAACCCAGCAACCTGAAATGGCTGACATAAAAGATCATCAACTCGAGCTTGACTTTTTCCAGTCCCCGTTCGCACTTGGAACAAAGTGAAAACTTTCCATTTGCAGCCAGAGATCGTCTGGGCAATAAAAATCACTTTACAAATATTGTTGCCCAGAACAACAACAGGCCAGAAACCTAGTTTGTTCTGCAAAAAGGACAAAATAGATACATACACACACACACACACACACACACTCGCAGCGTATGGGCCTCCCCACTCATGCACACACCCACACACTGTATTTTGCGAACAAGTATGTTTTTCAAAGAGAACGAGCGCTACTGCTTTGGCATTAATTAACACAACATCAACTTCTACAATTTCACTGCAGTTTGACCATCTGCCAACGAAAGTCAGTACAAGTGACTACAGATGTAGTTTCTCTCGTGGCCACTAGATGCCTCACCACAACAACAAAAAAAAACAGTACTTGCACCTGGACTGAACACAAAACTAATTTTGAAACTCCACACAACGTCAAAAGAGCTTGATAGGCGTTTCTATTGTTGTTGTTTTTTTTTTTTTTTTTTATCTACCACAGTATTTCAATGAGGGTTGGCCAAATGACAGAATTAAAAAAAAAAAAAAAACTAGATGTTTAATTTAAACTTGTGAAAAATAGAAGCAAAAACTAAAGTGCTGTGTTTATATCTTTGTTGAGTGTAGATTAGTAACAGTGATCCCAGCAAAACAAAGTTTGACAAACCAACTCACCCTGTAATTACCAAAATCGAGCTGCATAACTGTAACAGTCCAATTAAGGACCGACACAACGCTCACCTGGGACCGCCACGAACTTTGTTCCACAAATCTCGCGGGAAGTCGACCTCGCGCGATTATGATTCCACCCGCCTCGTCAGGGAGACCGCGCCCCTCACGCGCTTCCCACACATTAAATATTTTAATTAAAAATTAAAAAAAAAAAAAAAAAAACGAGTGCTTGATACAATGGCTGCTGGTGAATTCCCTGATATTTACTTAAACCCATCAACAGTTTAAAATATATAATAGTAATCCACTGGAATGCAGCTCAGAGCACACCTCGCTCAGTGCTGCCATTTGTGGCCTGCCTGGCAGCTACGAGAAATGTTAATCCCAAATAAACTTTCTGCATCATAATGGTATCCGCTCCAAGCAATTCCAGTTCAGTGACTGTTGTTAACATCCTTTGTTAGCCCCCAAAAAAATTAGTCCATATTTTAAATGTGCAATATTTTTTGCGAAAAGTATTGACAGAGAAAAACAAATGCACGGAATCTTTTTTTTTAATTTTTTTTTTTTTTTTAGTTTGCATCACATTCAGTGTTGTAAATACAACTTCTGTAAGGTCTGAGCCTTCATGTCACATCTCATCAATATTGACAGAAACAATAACGTCAGCTGATCTATGTGGGCTGAAGTAAATGTAGGATTTTTCTGACATTTGAAGGGGAACATCTGAGGCCATGTGGAAAATAATGATTTCTGTGGCACAACATGAAACATTTCAATTTCCTTATGACGAGATGAGAGAGATATTGAAATTACTGCATTTGGAGTACTAAGCCCGTCCCTATGGTGCTGGAACAATGAATATGTTTGCACAAAAAAAAAAAAAAAGGTCAGTTGATTCTGAAAAACAAGGTTTATGCTGATTTGCGGAGGAAATAAAAAAAATTGAAGAAAAAAAAAAAAAAGAGAAAGTCTGACGAGAAAGGAGCATATGCAGTGGAGAGAAAAATGCAAAGCGAGAGCAGGGGAACGTTTCACGAGAAGGAAAAGACTGAGGTGAGTTGACAGAGTGAGTAATCAGGATGAGGATGAAGAATGTGAGTGAGCTTGAGGGACACTTTGCAAGAGAGAGAGAGAGAGAGAGAGTGTGTGTGTGTGTGTGTGTGTGTGTGTGTGTGTGTGTGTGTGTGTGTGTGTGTGTGTGTGTGTGTGTGTGTGTGTGTGTGTGTGTGTGTGTGTGTGTGTGTGTGTGTGTGTGTGAGACAGAGAGAGAAGTGCAAAGGGAGGAGGAAAAGGAGAAAGCAGAAGTCTGACTCTGACAGTAGAGCACTGAGCTCAGCTGATGGCCCCTAATGAAGTACGGCAGCTGCAGAGGAGGAGCCCACGCTGACAGCCCGAGTCCCACTCTGACGGATGGTGGAGGAGACACACACTCTCACACACACACACACACACACACACACACACACACACACACACACACACACACACACACACACACACACACACACACACACACACACACACACACACATAACCAGAAGACAGCTAAAAAATAAAAAAAAATAAAAAAAATTTAAGCATACCAAAACTGTGATAGACATGCCACGCAAGGAGGAGCAGAGTCTTGAATGGCAGAACATTGTCAGGATTCTCTGAATACATTGCACGGTAGACGCATTCTCCCTTCCAGCCCCCCCACTCCCCCTTCCCAACCCCCCAGTGAGCGTCAGAACAATCCCCGCGTCTGGTCCGGGGCTGTCATTTTAAGAAATCACTATTCCTGTTTAATTGTATTTGTGAATTGTCTTCCAACAAGATGTAGGGGAAAAAAAAAAAAAAAAAAAATAGTTGTTGGTGTATTTTTTTTTTATATATATATATATATATTTCCATCATTGTTAAAGGGTCAATACAATTCTGACATACACGTAGTGAGTAACCTCGACTGTTTCTGCTGACTTGTTGACAGTAAATGGAAATAAAAGCAGTTACATCATGCATTTCTTTTGCTAAGACTAGGCCCCACCCCCCGAAAAAAAAACCTGAAACATACATCAGCAGATCTACAGAAAGCTGCAGCAAGGGCTCAACACTTTAATAAGGTAAAAAAAAATACTTGTGCATATTGTTATGCATCTGGTTGCACTTTGTATTTTGCTTACAAAGTCCTCTACTTCCCTCTTCAGGATGAAGAAATTATACATGGATTTTGCAACAGCATTGTAAACCTATTCCATTATGTCACCGCACACAAAACCCAAAGTAAAATCATGATTATTATTGGATCCATGGGCCACAAAAATCTCCGTATACTCTCTGCAGGGGATTTATAAATACATGTCGGCATGATCCAATCATATAATAACCTCCCATCCCCGAGTACTAGTCTTTGTTCGTAATTATTTCATTGTTGATGGGGGGGGTAATAAAGTATGCTGAATCCACCACAAGAATGTGCATTTTTTTTTTTTTTTTTTTTTTTTAATAAAGGTTTGAAAAAGGTTTTCAAGAAATGTCGTATGTCAACTGTCCCTGTAACATTTTCTTTTGTTTGTTTGTACTGGTCGCTGATGCTTCTTGAGAAAATATTGTATTTAAGTGAAGACCAGAAGTTCCTACGACAGAGAAGGCATTGATGGAATAGTATGTATATGACCTTTATTTAACCAGGTAAAATCAATTGAGAACCAATTCTCATTTACAATGATGACCTGTCAACACAGTCCACACAGTGACACAAACAGCACAGATACAAAACAGTATAACAAACACATGAGGAAAAGGCTAAAGACAACATGGGTAAATGAATAAACACTATGTACCAAAATAAACAATACAATTAATAAAAAATAAATAAATAAAATGAGAAAGGCAGATTACTGGATTTTCTTGAGAGAGAGAGAGAGAGAGAGAGAGAGAGAGAGAGAGAGAGAGAGAGAGAAAAGCAAGGGCTGGTCAGCAGGTACAGCAGTCAACTACGATTTGTTGCAGCTTTAGTTTGAACATGTTGAGAGAGGTGAGAGCTGTCAGTTTGAGTGTGTTTTGAAGTGAGTTCCAGTCGTTTGCAGAGGCAAAATGAAAGGCGTTATGACCAAACACAGTACGGACTTTTGGAACGATGAGCCTCATGAAGTCACTTGATCTTAAATGGCGATTACTGTCCGAGATGTGCAGAAGATTTGAGAGGTAGCGAGGGGTCATTCCCAAAAGGGATTTGTAGACCAAGAGCAGCCGGTGTTGTAGCCGCCTGGTGTGAAGGGAGGGCCAGTCCACCAGTCTGTAGAGATCACGGTGGTGGGTGGTGAAGGGGGCACCTGTGGCAAAACGGATTGCTGAGTAGTAGCTTGTACGTGCCTTCTCGTGTCTTCATTTAACAAGTAGCCCTGTTCAAGTTACTCGTAGTACTTGTGGTGACAGTACTTTTCACACAACACGAGTCGGTGCGTTTCTTTGTTGCACTTGTGAAGTAGAGAAGTGATAAGATTCAAGCTTACATTGTTTAAATCCGCCCAGTGAGTCAAAACTCTTTTGGACTGGATTCCAACGCAGTCAGAGGTCAGAGAAGTCTCTGCTCTGTACAACAAACGAACTGCACGAGAAGGTTCTTCCAGGATATACAATCTGAACTGCAGGTGGCAGCAAAACACCACATTTCCTCGCAAGTACTTAACACCATGATCTGCATGTTAGCTTCAAGAGGCTCTGTTTATCATCGTGGAGTGTGTATATATATATACATATACATATATATGCAATTAAAAATGTGCATATTGATCATAGACCAGGTTTCTTCCAAGATTCAAGTTCAGCACTGCAATCCTTTCAACTTTGTGCTGTTAAATCAACGTCGCTTGACACACAGATATGGTTAAATAAAACTGTTTTATTCAACGACTGTTAATCAATAAAAATAAAATAAAATGTTACAAAAATCCTTTAAAATCAAAGAATTGTACAAATCATGGCTCCAATTGAATCTGGCCTTGACATAGAAAAATACAAAAGGCACTGTGCATGAGTCTGTTGCATATATCAAAAGTCTGAACCAAAAATAGTAAACTAGTGAAAGTTACAACACATTATTTATGACACCCCCCCCCCCCCCCCCTCAAAAAAAGGCAAGCCCAGTCTGTTCCGCAGGTGACATTCTTCATTTCCATCGACTTGCTGCTAACAGGAGCTATTTTTAAGGAAACATGAGAAATTCGTTGATTCTTCCGAAGACAAAAATATTATAACCGTGAGGAGTGTGACAAGAAAAGAAAAGAAAAAAAAATGAAACCAGAGAAAACAGTGCGGAGACATATAAAACACAGTAAATATGTAAAGTTGATGGGATATGTGCAGGCGTACATGAGAGGAGATAAGGTTTGCGTCACACATTTTCCAACCAAATAAACAATCGGTTTAACAGAAGTACCCGTCACCTTAAAAGCCCTGCACACCCTCACCGGTTCGTTTGGTTTATCAGACCTCCTCTGGTGGGAAGTGAGAATGAAACAAGTATCCAAGTTGAACTTTCCAACCTAAACAATTGTGCAAAAGACGTCTCATCGGCTAAAAAAAAAAAAAAAACAACGAGGGTGTCCCGGAGCTTCATTTTCACACGGATCCTTCGGATCCATTTCAAAGTCGTGCCAAAAGTGTGCTCGTGTGCTGATGAGAACTGGAACCTCTTGTGTTGCTCACAGCCCCGGGGGTATGTTACGCCAAAAACAGACAGAATTGAAGCAGACGCCTCATAACACTGACATTTAAACAAGCAGTTAAACAAATGAGAGCATTCGTTAAGATGTGCGAGAAAGCAGAACTGGAAGAAACTCTTTTTTTTTTCAATTTTTTTTTTTTTTTTTTGTGTGTGTGTGTGTGCGTGCGAGGAATAAATCTTTTAATCTCTTGTGTGGTAAAGTGGCTTCATGTGACACATTCTTTACGAACCTTTGAGCTCCAACAGTCCAGCAAAATGTTTTAGGCATAATTCTTGTTGTACCTTTCGAGTGCTCTCGACTGTGCAAATTCGCTATTCAAAGCTTTTGTGGTAGCTGGATAGCTAATTAAAAGACACCTGCCATTCTTGTGTTTTTTTTTTTACAATCTCTTTGGCATCCAGTTTCACGTCCAACTTTCTGTTATAAAAAAGTACATGAGAAAATACATAGTTTAAAAAGAGTCGAACTGTGGAGCGGTCATAGTGCAGAACAGTTCCTTTTGGCATCCGGTCACAGGATCATTCAGTCCATCGATGCAAAAAAAAAAAAAAAAATCATAGGAAACCATGTTCATCAAGTCCTTTTGGAGTAACTGGATTCCACTTTGCAGCAGTCTTGGTAGTAGAATATCCTGCAAAACAAAAGTCGGAGAGAAAATGAAACGTTAAAAATAAATAAATAAATTATATCAGAAATGATATGACGGCGTGGTGCATTTTTTGTGGTACCCGATTCTGTTCGGCTTTTGGAAGGCTCTAGTGGCTGGACGTCAGTCAAAGGTAGCCCCCTCCCGTCGACATCGCTCTCCCCTGATGACGCGTGGTCTTCTGCTTTCATGTGGAAGACAGGTCTCTTGTGGTATTTGGCCCGGTACGTGTCGGTCATGCAATTATCCACGGAGAAATAAGTGGTGGGGAGAGCCACATCTGTCAGAGAGGGAGAATGCGTACCGTCGTCGTGCCCGGGCTTTGGACTGGGTAACCTTTCGTCGCTCTCGCTGGCCGACAGATCGTTCCTGTCCTGGTCCGACGAGCCCGACTTGGTGCTGGCGTCGGACGACAGCCTGTGCTCAGCGGGTGTCTCGATCCAGCGCCGGAGGGTGCCGTGCGAGAGCGGGGACAGGCCATTTTTGGGTTCGTTGCGGGGGTTTGACCGTGTCGGCACCTCCGGCGGGACGGCGTGGACGCCAGATGGGTCGCTGTGACCGCTGCCAAAAGTCTTGGGGGGTAAAGGTGGGGCATAGTTGTGCGAGAAAGGGTCTATGCGGGCGGGGCCGGTCTCTTCTTGCTCGGAGAAGGGTCCGGCGAGGTCATCGGAGCTGTTCCACTCGGAACTGCTGGTCTTTGCTAAGTAAGGAGGCGCCGGGCTCGCGGGGCCGCCGTCCACGTTTTCCTCCCGTTCGCCGTCCGGGTTCTTCTCCAAAATCCCCGGCGTGTATCGGAAGGCTCGTCTTCTGCTCAGTGCAACAACAACAACAACAACAACAACAAAAAAAATGCCACGTTATTATTTCACTTGAACTCGTCGCAGCCCGACGGAAACATTTTTGAAGAGCTTGCTTACCTTTGCATGGGTTGACCAGACGGGATATCGGAGTCTTGCAGATCAGGAGATTTTCTTCCTCGTTCGTCTGAAACAAAAACGAGCTCCGATGAGTGGCTTTACATCACGAGGCGCTCATTTGTGAACTTGCGCTCGTCTCTACCAGACGGACAAATGCAGACCCATTGAGCGTGGCCACAATAGCTCTTTTTTTTTGTGTGTGTCTCTCCAGCAAAAGGCGCGTTATCTAACAGGGGTCAGGACGAGGCCTTTCTGCCTGCTGCTGGGAGAGGAAGTATCAAAAGCAGCTCGTCTGGCAGAGCGCCCTCGGGCCCCCCCCCCCCTCCGTGTCCCACTCCCGACTGTCTGATCCAGCCAGAGAACGCGGCCCCTCGAAAGGGAATTTGGGTTCATACCCAGGCCCCGGTAGCTTTGAGCTAACACTCCCGTGAAAACAACAAGGACCCTGAATGAACTCCGACTCGTTTAGAAACGGACGAAGAGACGGTAGAAGACGAAAGGGAGCAAAACTCTCGTCGACCTGTGAAAGCTGACCGTGTCCTGAGGAGGTGCACGCCAGTTGTGCAGCTTTAACTCGGGGATAACGGCAGATTTCAAATCAATCGGATCCACGCCCGAGGCATGTTGAGAAACAGGCCCCTGAGCGGGGGCCGGCGTGGAGCTCTGCCCAGTTGGCGGGGTGGGTGTGATTTACAAGGCCTGAGACAGACAACAGCTGACTAACAGGGCAAGAAAGAGAGTGAGCGGCTAAGGACCATCTGTGATGTGTCAGCATCCCCTCTCTTTTTTTTCTCTCTCTCTCCCCCTGCGCTCTCTCAAAGCATTAGTGGCTAAATCCTTTGTGCTGGCACGCAATTACGCCCGGGTCAGACTCCAGACTTTAGATCCCCTCCAACAACACTATTGCATTTTTAAGCCTCTAAGTCCATGTGGCAATTCACAATTTGATGCCGTTGATCTGCAGCGTTGGCGAGCAAAACGTAACAATATCATTCTCGGAAAACAAAAAGAGACGCGGTTCACGACGCTTTCTGCGTAGGAACCCCCCCCCCCCCCCCCACCCCCACCCCGTCTTCATGACCACGTGCACCGTTGCCAAGAGGAAGCGTGAAGGAGAAAGCAGCTGCGCGGCAGTGAGGCAGATGCAACCGGCTTCACAGACCGTCTGGGGCCCGGTTACAAGCAAACCGGCCGTCAAATCGTTACAAGGGCTCGATCAACGTTTGAAGCGAGTCAGTTCTTCGGGTTCAGGTTCCGGCTCTGGCTGATGACCAGAGGAGACCCACTCCTCCCAGTGGAATTTTTGTTGTTACAGCTTCGGCTGCCGACGCCAGCAAAACAAGATGTACTCCGAAGCGTCCTGCCGTTTACACGGCCTACCGCACTCGGCCGGGGGAAACCCTCCGTGCACTGCGATCTGCACGGGTTAAGACTGCGTTTCGGCTGCATTCAACGTCCTGTCTAAAAGCCAGTTCCCCCCCCCCCCCCCAATATTCCCACGTTTAACTGGAAAGCATAAAATGAACGTGGTTAAACAGGACTAAAGAAAGCGAAGCTGTTTCGCATACGTGCGTGTCCTTCTGCTGTTAGAAACCGTGCGGGTCATCAGTAGCTGATTTAACCTTGAAACACTTGTGATTATAAAGACGCTCTCCTCGTGTAAATAATAACAAACAAACAAAAAAGGTTGGAAAAAGTCACTTGTTTGGGAGCTGATGTCATCCACAGAGAAGTTATTCAGGACAGTTTAACTGAGGGGAACAGAGAAGCGATTTGACATCATTTCAATTATTCCAACTGCCAAAGTTTGACGCTCCTGCGGAAAATAGAAAATGAGCTTCCGTACAGACCATGAAAGCAAACGCCAACTAGGTTTTTGAGAAATTGTACATGCAAAATTTCCCGGCAGCCCTTTGAAGTTTTGTTGATGCGACGGAAAAAAAAAAAAAAAAAAAAGAAAACTACACATTTCAGTTCTGAGGCTGTCAAGTTGAGATTTGTAGTTCTCTGCGTACTGCTGTCTGGGGTACTTAAAATTCTTCAACATCAATCAGAAATGCGCGAATATTTGCAGCTCGGCTTGTTGTGAGGAACTGAGCGACTGTGTGCTGCGGGGAGGGAGAAATGAAACTACGGACAACAACCCAAAAAGTCCATTTTTCTTCTTTTTTAAGACAATTTAAAGTTTATCGGGTCGCGGCCACGAGTCCAAAAAGTCATCCCACCTTCGGGAGCGTCGTCCGGAGACCAAACGATGCCGTCGTTTCTGCGTGTGCTGACGTGGCGCAGGCGAGGGAGCGGTGAGCCAAACACGACAATATAAATGTGTGCTCATCCCGTGGCATTAACACTTATTATTATCACATCAGCCACCGGCTTGTGAAGTGGCGTCAATAGGCCAGCTAAGCCGAGCGGCATTATGACTCCCGACACGCCGACGCGCTGCGCAAGATGAACGCAAACAAACACAATAGAGAACAAATCCAGTTAATCGGATAAAGGGTGAAATTCACCCCGGCCATTTATCCGTTTCTGATCTCTGTGTCCGTTTTTCCCAAATGGAAAGCATTCGCAAAGCGAGCGCTTTAGTAAAAACACTGTCGCCGGATAATATTTGCGGACACAACTCTTCTGTCGACGTGATCGCGGCCGTGGCGAAAATGTGCTCACGAAACATGGAGTGTGTTTCTATGGCGATGAGGCGGCGCAGGCGTCAAATTAGGTTAAAAGTGAGAGAAAGGCGCGACAGCGGATGGAGGAGTCCAGACGCCACCCACCTCCCCGACAGACATTAAAAGGTTCGTCACCAAGGTGATCATAAAGGACTTGGAAGTCTCTTCTCTGATGCGGCAAACCGTCACACAAAAAAAAAAGAATGTCTGCGGGGGGGAAAATGTCCACACAACTGCCCTCCCACACGAGTGTGCTTTTAGAAAGGATTTTGGACTTTAATGGACGACTGGAATCTGCTCAGGCTTTTCTGAAACCGCAGCTCACGCCAGACTACCGCCACTGAACTCAGGCCAAATTGACTGTGGACACATTTACTGCAGCCTTGTCAATACAACTTGCAGGCAGCAGGGCATAAATATCTCAAGACTGATCTCAAAATATCCACTGGAGAACAGTCCTCAAAAGGTCCCAACGATTAAGGATTTTAAGACGTTCATGAAATAATCGACGGCAACTCCAAACGCAGCCGAGGATACTTCTCGGATGCAAACAAACAGTCTCCCGGAATTTTACAAACCAAAGAGGAAGTGAGTGAATGAAGCTGGTTGACGGTGTCATCTGTCGACCACCGTCGTGACTCCTGAAAGGCACTCGGCCTGGGAGAAGACGTTTTTCAAACAAAATTGTAGCAGATGGAACACGCGTCTCTGTTTAATCGGGGTTTGTGGAATTATTTGTCCTCTATCGATTTTATAGGATAAATACGAGCAATAACGATGAGGTTTCCAGGGAAAACCCTTCAGAGGAATGTAAAACAATGAAACTAAATGAACCTTGCAGCAGTAAAACAAACAGCCACATCTGCCCACAGAAGTGTTTTGTGTCTTTGCCAGAGATTCTTTCACATGAATCACTCTGCGTGTGCTGATGCTCACAGGCCGGCAACGCGACCAGCGCTGATTCCGTTTCCCCGACTCGCCGCCCTCGTGTTGAAGCTAAATTTAAACTCTGAATAAACTTAAAGACAAGATAAAAACTGTAGCAGGCTTGTTTGTTTAGGAACTGGAAATAACTGCAGTGCTATAAAATGGCATTTTATTTGAGTCTTGTTTGAATACCACCACCTGACAGGTCCAGTCGTGGCATTTTCTGCCTGGCTGGGCACAGCTGGGTGGCCCCTGCAAGCTCACTCATCTCTCCCTCTAATTCTGGATTAACTCCATGTATTCCTGCTGAGGGAGCTAGTCGAGCATTTTTTCCAAGATATTCGTTCGTTTAAAAGATATTTTCCTATTTTTTTCTGCGCCGCTACCGTGAAGCATGTGCCAGATAAAGATTGTGAAAGGACATCAACAAAAAAAACCCTAGTGCTATTTATGACATCTAATCTCCCCACTATCCTGTCTACAAGATTAAAAAAAAAAAAAATACATTATTGCAACTTCACAACATGACTCATAGTTGAGGCTCATCGTTTCTTCTTTTTACAGATTTTGTGTCCAAACTGATTTTCACACCAGATTTTGCATCCCCGTGGATCTAAAAGTTATTATATTTCCTACTGAAAGAAGATATTATTCACTGCAGTTAAAAGTTAACTTGGTCGGTCCTTGAGGTTCCCCCCCCCTCCCACTATTTTACATTTGTTCTTTTGTTTATTGTGTGAGGAAGGACAACCAATTAAATATGAAAACTGAGTCCATACAGTGTTAAGATAAACCGCCTGATCTCAACGTGGGTTGATTCTCCTTTAAGCCCACGTACATTTTGCTGTGTGCTGCATTACATAAACTTTACTGAGGGGGGAAAAAAAAAAAAAAAAAAAGGTCAAGCCCAGTCAGACAGGAACCGGAGCATACTTATTTCCATATAGTATCCCTTCAATCAGGCTGTGACCTTAACATTACTGATGGAACAATAAATCAAGGAAATTGCTGAGGACGATCTTAATGTTTCAGGTCCTTACAACACACGGAAGTCTACTGGGCAGAGGAAATGTCTTCAATGTCAGGGTCGAGCCTGTGTGAAAGACCGATACTTCCATCTACTTTTCGCTATATGAAATGGAACATGTACCTTCCCTTTGTAGATTTATGGAGATAACGGCAGAATATTTTCCTTGATCGTGCTTTTTGTCTCGAGGAAGTGTTACTTACCGGTGGAAAAGGCCAAGTGCAACATGTCAGCCTTCAAATCGTCAACTCTTCTCTGAGGGAAGTGATCCCTACAATACAAAACAAACAAAATGAATAATGCCTTTTTGGAATGCCACATGCTAATCAACAGCATATATTATCAACCACGTAAGGAGTAATTAACCCTCAGGATTCCAGCCTAAGTATATAGTTTTATCATTATGGTGCAAATCAGAAACGAATCCCGCCAAGGATGCGAAGACAGCAGATGTACAAATATATATTTTTTCCTTTGCCGTTATTGATATTCAAAAGCAAAAAAAACAGTTTCTTTTCTTCAAGCTCAATGCTTTGTATCTCCTATAAAGTCTATAAGATGCCAGTAAGATCATTTATTCTAATAAGAACCAAAATATCAACATAAAAGTACAAATCGGATCACTTTCAGTGTTAACCTGAGCATCATAACCATGTTTTAAAAATGAATAATCAAAGAGGCACTTCACTGATACGCTGTCAACAGATACGCTTGAATAATGCACTTGCAGTTGGGGAAGTCAGCTATCTGCTGCTTCTCCCCACTGAGTACAGGAGTTGTCAACTAGTTGGGATCATTATCTCCAAACAAGACCTGTACAACAAAGCCAGCAAATGACAGCCCGGCATAATAAGGTTCACGCATCTGCCTTGTGTGAATTTATGTTAAATGGGTCTTGCTATTCTTAGAACAGTTTGTTTGTAATGTTTAATTATTTAGAAATGGCAGTACTTTGGAGACTCAAGTCCTTAAATGAGCGGGGCACGGGATGACAAAGCAGCAATCTGATCCTGGCACCACGCAGCAAAAATTGTGTCAGCTATTTCCGCATCACACTTTGTGGTGCCAAGTTCTGGTGCACTCGGCTGATGAGAACTCGGATCCGAAAGTGTCTTTTACCTCATCAGATGCAGCTCAGGTATGGGCCGGAGGTCCTTGGAAGAAAGGCTCTCGACAACAGGTGAGTCGGGATTTGCCGAGCCGTTGCTGAGTCTGTCGCTGCTTTCATATCCGGATTCAGTTCTCTGGATCTTCCAGTTGTCATTGTGCATTTTAAGAGTTGCGGAGCCCTTCGACCTGTCCTTGTCACTGTAGCCCCCCCGCCCGTCTGAGTCCAGCGAGCTTCGGCTGCCTCCAGTTTCGTGCCTCTGCTCATCCTCGTAGATGGTCATCAGGCTCTTTGGCTTACGTTCTTCCCGGCCCCCCCACGTAAAATCTCTGTCTCGCTCTCGGTCGCGTGAGGGCGACTGGCTGCTGGGTCTTCTCCGAGGGCTGTGCTGCCTTCGCTCTTGACTGACTGAATTTCCACCGCCGACGCCTCTTAAAACACTGTCCACATTTAGCGCCTCCCGCATTGGCTTCCACGGGCGACTGGACCTGCTGCGGCTGTTCGCTCCATTTCCAGAACGCTCTCGGGAGTCTTGGCTGCTGTCGGTGTCGTATCCATTGGAGAGCTGGTCTAGTCTCCGGCTGTGATGGCCACTACTTACAGCGGCCACACTGGGTAGCCCTTGGACCCTCGGCTGGGAGCGGGAGGGTTCGTGGGAAGACCGGCCGCCGAGCTGCGGTGTTCGCTCAGTCCGAGTGGGACCTTTTCCTTGGCTGCTGTACAGTCGAGTCTCCAGGTGTTGTTTGAAGCCATTCTCTGGAGGGGAAGCAGAGCGGGAGTAAGTCCTGTCTTGGCCTGGATCTGAGAGAGAGAGAGAAAAAAAAAAAAAAAGAAATCATCAGAGATTTAACCATGAAAACATGAAAGGCAAAGCTTATTCTTAACTATACACACACACACACACCAAACACAATCAGATCACTTTTGAAACAAACATTTTATTTGCAATCCAAAAATGATTTCTCACTTCATTTTGTCTGATTGTAAAGTTTTTCCTGCTAAACCTGATGCTATAAAACTGCGTCATCGATAATGTTTCTCAGCCCCCCCAAAAAATGTACTTTCACCAAACACTGGAGACACAGCAGGTTGGGCAGAAAGTGAAGGAAGGGCACAACAACAACAACAACAGAGTGACTGTTCCCAGAGTGATGTCTGCAGATGACAGGAAGGTTTAAATTACAGCCATCAGGGGTCCATTTTCTCCCATGTCGAGGGGTGCAAACTCGATTCAGATGCTGATGACAAAATGTAGCACTGTGGTTTTTCTGTAGAAATTCATCATGTGTGTTTCCCGAACGGACAAGTGACATGTCTTCACAAGATAGTGTGCTACGGATGTATGTCAGCTATTGCAAAAACACTCCCAGCCATAACAGCCACTTTCAAAATATACGACTTGACATCTTTCTGGGAATCTAGTTCAGTCATGTCAAACTTTGTTTTTATTCAAAAATCTTTAAAAAAAAAAAAAAAAAAAAAATCAAAAAGAACATTCTATTTAATTTTGCATGGAATTAGTTTTTTTTTAAAGAGACAGAAACAAATATTTTAAAAGTACTTTTTGAATGAAGGCAAAACTTGTAAAATGCAATTCCTCATTTGAATTGTAAGGGTCACCTGTCCAATGCATTTCTCACCCTTCGATTCAGCGGCTGCATGTTTGCATGGAAGTTTTCGTCGAACTGACCGGGAAACTCTGATCTGTCGTAACGTCGTGTTGTAATGGACGAAAAGTGAATTTAATACCACATATAACTGTCAGTCCTTGGAAACAAGCCCGCGGGAGATGGAGTCCCCCATTGCTTTGGATTTTGCTGACTGTGTGCCACAGTTAAATCACTTCAAACATGGCTGTCGACGTTTCTCCTTATATACACGATACCGGTATGTTTTGAGGACTTTCTGCTGCGAGCTCGATGTTATTAACAGCACCCAAGGCTGCGGATCATTTTTGGAAGAATGGCAACGTGTCTAAAGCAATACACTCGGAGATCATTTAGAAATTCCCGAGGCTCAACTCACAGTTCAATATAAGCAGTGAAGTTGCTTAAGTGCTGTGTGTCTGAAGAACACTTCTCAGCAAAGTGCTAGCTCGGGTACGAGCAGCGCGGCGGTAAATTTATACTACTTGCATTAACTGTAGTGTCACTTATAGCCGCGCCATTCATCACGGCAACACCTTTGTTCATAATAGGATGTGAGCACTGTACCAACACAGGCTACTGCTGCTGACATGCTGGATTTGGCGCGTTACAATTTTGCTCCATAATCCCCTCACTGATACTTAATTGTAAGCATTGCTGAACTAGAGGCGTATTAAAGGAACACAGTGTACCGATAAAAATACAGAAACTTAACTGGTTTGAGGTAAATGAGGAAAAAGGGGCACATGTGTGAATTTAGGTATTAAATTCACCCTTTAATTAAATCATACCGTATTCATAGCTATTGGGTTTGATCTGCTTAGTTTCTGGCGTTTTTGTTAATATTCATGTGGACCACAGAGAGAAGGACCAATGGCTCCGGCTACGAGAGAGGGCAGATCAACGCAGTCTCCAACAGACGCTGGGGCTTAATCCCCTTTCTGACACATTGCTCCCAAACCGACGGTTACATAAGGGCCGGGGAAGTAAAAGGCTCGCCTTTTGTATCATAATGCCTGGCCGTGTGCGTGTGTGCGTGTGCGGCTCTGTCTCCGCTGATCCACATCCTATGTGTCGGCAACCAACCTCTGTGGCGTGACTCCGGCCTCCGTTGACCGCTCCTATCAGGTTCTCTTCTGGATGAATGCATCCCCCGCACTTCTCCTGCTCTCTGGGCAACTTCTCGAGAAATCTCCCTGAAGCGACTCTTGGGATCGCTGGTGCCAATTTTCACTGAGAAAAAAAAAAAAAACAGGGGGGGGGGGGGGGGGGACAACGACGACAGTATGTCAGGCATTTGGTGCATATTCCCCCAATTGAAGGACAGAGGTTATACAGCCAGTATTTCATTATTTCTGGCCTATTAAGCAGTCAAATCTTTGCTGGATCAGGTGGGAATCTTCCCCTTTGCAGACACCATTGAAACTATTTGTATCTCAATGTACGTTTAGATATCCATCGTCACTACATCTTTTTCCTCGTTTCCGTTTTCTACTTTTTTAGTCCCCAGCACCCCCTCCCCCCGAGGCACAGAGCAGCTGCTGAGTGTGTAGACAGAGGTGAATTGTACAGCACGTCGTTGTGCTGATGTATATATGGTAGATTTTCTGCTACATGAGGGGGAAAAGGCAGCAGGGAGGAAGCATGGCCGTGCAGAGGCTTCTCTGCACCGTCTCTGGCAGGCATTCACTTTGAAAACGCAATGATTTGTCACGGCGCGGGAGAACGTACTGCCGTTCTGTTAGCTGTCGGAGATTTCAGAAGGAAGCACTGTGAAGAGAACATGACAGTTCAAAAAACACCAGGTGCTTTTGAGATTATTATTATTTTATTTATTTTTGGGGGGGTGGGGGGGATTGCATGCTTTTTCCTTTCAAAAAAAGAGAAATGGGTAACATTTCACATCTCGATGTATGAGAGCAAAATAATTAAATTTGACTTTGATCCAAAAGCTTTGAGCAGCTGCTGATATTTCATTATCTTGCAGCCTCCCATCCCAACACCACAGCTTCAGGAATCACTTTCAAGTGAAAAGAAACAATGGTGAACGGTTCAAGGACATTCACAACTTCCTTCTGCAAAATGACTTAAAAAATAGAATGTGAAATAATATCAAAGAGGTCCTTTTTTTTCATAATAAGAACTCTTCTTCTCTATTCACACTCTGTGCCTGCTCGCACTTATTTGTGCAAAATTGGCAGCCCTTTGTGGCCTCTCTCCTCGACAAGGGTCCCTAATCCTTTCTGTAATACTAACATGGCCAGATTTAGTTTTACAGCGAAGACATTTAATTATCTCTTCATCTGGTTGCTATGCCAGATCCGTGTGTCACCACTCTCTGAGGACAAAAATATGTACAAACTAAGCAGTCTTTCAAAGCTAAAAACGCACACCCAATGTGACTCATCTTTCATTTTGCATGTTTTTCTTGTTCAGTGCAAAACAAACTCCATTTCAACAAGCACACAACAACAGTTTGGTTTACACTCCCGGTAACATGTTGTTGTTGTTTTCGTATTTGCAGTAGAATTAAGTCAAGATATTTTACAGAACTTCAAATATTGATGTAGTCCTCAACTTGATTTTCCTCTTAAATCTCTCTGCTTCAGTCCCTCCATACTTTTTGCCCTACCTGTTCCCCGTCCTCCACTGGTCTGAGCACTGCCCCTGCTGAAGGTTGAAGGGGTCTTCTGTTTGAAAGAGTCTTGGCCCAACAGAGCATTCAGATTCTCTCTGGTGAGGTTCAGCTTCGTGGGGGCTGAAACTGGAGACTCAAAGCCTGATGAGGAGAAAAAAAAAAGAACAACATTTTTTTATTTGATTTTTTTAAACACTTTAAGCAAGCCTATTAATAAAAAATATATATATATATATTAAAAAAAAAAAAAAAAAGAAGAAGTCCTTTTTACAACATAAACACAATAAAACCTGTTGCTGAAGTTTCAAAATAAAACATAAATTTGTAGCAGGGAATACACGGACTTCACCTGAAACTGAGAAACAGAATTCAAATTACAAAATCCACACAGTGTTCTTCTTGGTTTTTGAAGGATCATCCAGTTTAGTCGGGCGCCCTGTCAGCTCTGATGGGCAGAGAGCGGCTGCCACAGCCTGGACCTGGGGCGAGGCCAGCGTGGAGAGTTGGAGGAGGATCTTTAAAAGGGATAAAAAAACCTCCCCAACCACACAAATCCAGGGACATATAATCCTAGCAGCAGAGATGTTCAGCTGTTGTCCCCAACTAATTTTTTGTTACCGGCTGTTAGCGAGGAATATGATTTTAGATTTGATGCATTAATAGGTAGAGTTGTTTTTCTTTTTTCTTTTTTTGCAGATGTTTCAGTGAATTCAAGGTGGGCAGACGAAGTAAGGATACTACTGAAGACCAGCACTGCATGAATTTTGCCCAAGAAAAATTGTCTTTTCAAATTTCCATGCAAGATTACTTTTTTTTCTTAAAGTCAAACACTTCAGCTGAAAGTACAGAGGCAAATAGGTCAAACAGAGATAAATAATTCTCACTTCAACTCACCAACCAAACATTTAACTCAAACTTGAGATACTAAATTTGCAATTCGAGGCAAACCACTTTGAGACTGGAACTTTGGGGGTAAACTCTCACGTTGCATTCAACCAGCATAGAGCCAAAACATTTCCTCACAGTTTTTTTCTTTTATTCACCCCTCCACATCCTGCAGCACTTTTAACAGCTATAAAGCCTCGGAAGAGAGGTAGCTGCACACCCTAGCTGCACATTAATGGATGTTTTATGGCCGGGTATTATAATCATATTGGTCACTTGGGATGTGGTTATAGGTAGTGAATGCAAAGGAAAAAAAAACCAAAACATGAAGCACAGAGGTATAAATAACAAAGATAAATACAGCTCAAGGGAATTTAACGCAGTTATTCCCACAAAAAAGACAATTAACACCTCGTTTTACATGATACAACACTGATGTTAACTACACACGATGACCTCTGAGGTAAACAGATACAGAACAAACACTGATTTTGAAACAACCCTGATGGGACTTGTCATACCGTGCACTTCACCATTGACAGGGGTCTTATATTGGGACTGGCTGCTGTTTTGTCTTGAGGCGTCATCTGCGGTAATAGCGCTCCCATTAGGGTTGGAGTAGAAAAGGAGGAGAGGCTGGAAGTGACCTTTGATACATTTGCTGACCACATCTTTCCACCGGGATCCAATCTATGGCAAAAACACAAAGAGAAGCTGCGTCAATGCGCACGTACGCGCAGATGTAAAAACATGAGAGGAAGTGTGCAGCTTTATGTGATAATACAAAGTGAAACAACATCTATGCGCTTTCTTGGGGATTTTCAGCAGATCATGGATGTTTTTTCATCGCCCACATCAAGCAACCACGGTCCAATTCAATTGGAAAAAAAAAAAAAAAAAAAAAGCAGATGGCCTCTACACATAATAGCATAATTCACCTAGTAGTGACCTTATCTGTTTTCATTTTACAAAGAGGTATCAAAATATAAACTAATACCAAGCTTTAGTTGCATCACCAAAAGGTCACAATCCGAGTCAATCTTCACCGAACAGGAAATGATTTGACAGCATTTATAAAATTCACTCGCATCTTTGAAACGAAACCTCACCTCTATTGTGCATCGTTTAATTTGTGAGTGAATACAACCCGCTCAGGCAAAATCGCACAATCACATTAGCTAAGCCGTGAAAGGTGCATGTCTGGCCACAAAGGCGCCACAACGGCAGGCTGCAGGCTAACAGATGCTTGTGTGCTCCTTAATTAAGCAAATGACAGGAGAGGGAAGGAGAAAGGAGGCAGGGAAGACGTGGAGAAACGAGGGGATAGAAGAACCAATGCAAAGGAAAGGAAGAGCGACTAAATAAATGTGAAAGACGACTGTGATTGAAGGAATAACAAAAATATACAATATAAAAGAGGTAGACAACCATGACTTCTTGTGTATATATAATGTGTTGCACTGTATGTGTGAACGACTATGAACAAAGCGTGTTGGATGGGGGAAAAATTGAAATATAAAGTTGTTATTTTCACATGCTTTTTTTGGACTAGCGAGGCCCAATATTCTTTATCTGTGAAGTTGAGGACATGTTGATGGTTATGGCTTTTGGCCATGTCTGTCTTTCCACTACAGCTTCATCCTTTCAAAAGCCCTCTTCCTTTCCTTCCTTCCTCGTTCCTACTGTTGTTTTTTGATTTGTATTATGTGTCTGCTATAAAAAAAATAATAAAAAAAATCCGCTACAACAAAATGATGGACATCCATTATCCAATCAGAACTCCCAGCAAGATCTTCTGTTTATAATTTTGTAAAATATTTTCACCCACTCGTAAAGCAGTAAATGGGCGACACTGCAGTAGTCATTTAGCGGCTAGGAGTGGGAGTAGCAGAAATGGTGGCAAGCTTCGATCCAGGTATGGACTTGGCAGGTGCTGAGTTCTGTGGCTCCTCCATCTCAGTTGGGAGAGGTTGCACACACAGCACAAGCTGCTGATGGATTGACACAGAGCCAGCCAGCCAGCCAGCCAGCCAGCCAGCCAGCCAGCCATTGCAGCATACGAGACAAAAGCCACGCTTGCATGTGCACATCATTAAAATAAATCCAACATGAAGGAAAAAGGAAAGAATGAACGGATAAGCAGATTCACAATATACTGTATATGCACCAACTAGGTGCAAAACGCAGACAGGCACACAAATGAAGCCGCTTTCTCACACAGACATACAGCACATACCTCTGTACATTTCAAAATCAGCATTCTCAGTGACCCCGACACTTTAAAAAGGCGACGGGATCCATAAAAAAGATCTTTACTGGTTAAGCTACATTTGACTACTGCAGTGCTTTGTGATTACACAGTTGAGGATTTGCGGTAGAAATGGAGGGAGGGGAGTGGGGGGGAGATTGGTTGACTCTTCAGTGCCATGAAGGCTCATCAACCCAGAGGCTCATGAAGTGCAATCGATGTGTTCCTTATTGGACGATAAAGAGACTTGATGATGTAGATAAAACACTGCACATCGCTACTTTTTGCTGCTGCTTGCACAGCAGACGGGGTTTTAAATCAAATCATAACAGCACATTTTTATGAAAAGATATTGCAAACGATTCATCTGTACATTAATAAAACGAAACATTTTAGAAAAACGCGCAAGTATCCTGTGGGAAGCTGAATTATCTTACTTTGTTACAATATGCTCTGTACCAAATCAGATAAAGTCTGATATCCGGCTGTGCTCCTAATTAATGAAATCATATGATTGCTGTGTAAAAAAATTTTTTTTTTTTAAAACTACCTTTATGTCATCATTATCATTATTTTTCGAATTACATATGATTTTTTTTACAATTAAATATCAAATGTCAAATCTGTAAAACATCAGAAAAGCGTTAAAATGTCCTTAAACACAAAATTAAGTCTGAGAATATATCGTCTGTCTGAGACAACCAATTTAACTCGAAATAGCTAGACTAGTCAATTAACGCAATAATTAACTGACTAATGATTTCAGCACGAGTGCACGCTGTCTCACCTCTTTCACGGTTGCATCATCAAAGAAGACCCACTTGGAGGATTTGGTGTGCAAGGCGAAGGCACAGTAGTGGCGGCTGGAGTAGCAGATCATCCCGACGAGCTGCAGCTCTCCCTTTTTGGCATGCTCATCTGTCACCCGGTAGAAGAGCTGTGTCCACGCGCACAGACACGCACACACACACACACACAAATAAATATACACACTCCAACTATTCATCGGCAGCAACGCGACACAACGTGGGAACGCAAGTGATCGATGCTGAAAGCTGGTGGAATCAGTTACTCCATCTGTTTAAAGATAAAGGGCTGAAGGTAATGAACCAGCATTGATCTGACAATCAGTACAAATAAGAGCTGGTTTGAATCAGCGCAGCCACAGTAGAACTTGACATCTCAGTTATAGGGGTGAACAATATTCTTAGTAATACAGATATATGGAGTTATTTTCTTTTTCTTTTCTTTTTTCAACCACAAACAAAACAGGGAACGTGTCGGTGAACAGTCACTCGTTCCTTCCTCCCTCCCCTCCCAAGTTTCCAGCACAGCCGGTTCGCCGTCTCCCTCCCACCCTCTCAAGCAATAGATTTCAAAACAAATCATGTGGGTGGAGGGCTCCCTTTAAAACCCAATAAAGTCACATGAAATGATCTCTAATGAATAAAGGCCTTTGTGGCACACGAGTGGGTGGGTGGGTCCGACAGATTCTTCTGATTGTATGGTTTGGAAACGCAAAAGAGGGAGCTGTCAAATAAACAGTTTGAATACTTCAATAAAAAAAAAAGTTATGTAATGTGTGGAGCGTACGAGCATGTCCTGATCTGAACTACACTCCTGTATTTTGGCCAGTGAAGCACATCCACACAGCACACTGATGCGAACAGGCTACTGAGGAACATGTATGTAATCATGTGCTAATATAGTTTGTGTTTAATCTGAACAAGGTTGAGATTTTAATCCAGATAAATGTCTACATGTAAAACACAACTTTCTAAGAAAAAAAAAAGAAAGACATCCCACATCGCCGCATACTTGTGATCAAGAATGTGTGAATATAAAGTATTTACAAACAAATGCAGTGCTGGACACATACTTGCCCTTTTGCAGTGCCGTCTGTTCAGCCCACATGTTCTCTCAGAGAGGAATGCATCACAAACACTCACTCACAAAGATGAGGGGAGGGGCTTTTTGACAAGCTGACCAAGGCCAGCAGGGGCTTTTTGATCAGTGGTGTGGGCCAACTGGGCATTGAGTGTTGACTTCTTACGCAACGGCCCCGACTTACAGAGAAATAAATCCCCACTTTATTTCCCACATATGTTCGATTGCTGAAAAATAAACTGTCGCGAATGCAGTGGGAGGAATGCAGTTGTATGAAAAATTACAGTAATATATGGAGAAATTTAAACAGGCCTTTTGATACCCGAACTATGACATTTGAATAATTTCATAAAATGAAAAAAAAAAAAAAGTACAAAAATGATTTGTTAAAGTGAACTCACCGCAGAGAGACTGAGATGAGGCCCCAGTGACCGGATAACATCCTCAGTGAGGTCGGACTGATCCGAGTCCCATACAAAGCCTATGGTAACTATTTCTGGGGAGTTCATGAGGACACGTCTGATCCTGATCCTCTGGCCACAGTTGCTCTGAAAAAAACAGGACAAAAACATAGTGAAAGACCACAATATTGCCCAAAAGCAACTTTAACTGATTACAAATGTAGACTCCTTGTTGGGATGGTCAGTAGAAATTCAAATAAAAAACGAAATACGTAAGAAGCATTGGAGTCCGAAACAAAATTTGCATGACATCAATATTACTTTTTCAAGTAACAGGAGTGTGTGGGTATTATATTTGTTTTCGGTGAAGCTTCAGTAGCATAAAACCACTTCCAAAAGGAAACGTACTGGACAGTTACGAAGGTCCCCGATCGTACTTGCTGCTTGTAACATTTCCCCAAAAGACTCGTCTCTGCGCTGAAGCATCTGTTGACTGAGAAAGAAGAGTCACAGTGCGAAAGACGCAGTCAGCAAAAGCATAAAAAAAGAACAAGTGAAGAAGAGGAAGGGAAACAGCCAGAGACAAATAAAGATGAAGTTGACACAATGTAAAAATGCTGCAAAGTTAAGTCATAATTTTGTGATAATGCAAACAGACATGCCAAGTGAAAACAGAGTGGAGCGAGACAAATGGCAGCAGGGGAGAGGGAATGTTTTATAGAGTCTGTTCTTACCAGAGTGCGGTGGTGGAGACATAATGCACCAGCTCTGTAAACGGCAGTGGGTCGGAGGATGCCCCACAGCTCCGGCACACAGACTGCAGAGGGAGGAGAGTGTGTGTCCAAGAGGGCGACAAACAAAAGAAGAAGAGTTACAAAATACGTAGATGCGATTTCAGCATGAATAATCACTGCCGAGGACAATTATCACATCAGCAGCAGTGAGATCAAAAATAGTCACAGTAAAAAAGGAAACAAAAACACAACAGGATTGTCTTCTCGCCTTCCTGCTCTGCCGTAGCATCTTAAGTCATTTACTCAAATGACTGGCATTCCATTTAATTTCTGAAGTAATCAATCTCTTTCCCTGACCAGGGCAATTCTGATTTAGGCCTTGGTAATATTTGCTGGATTGGGTGCCCTGAAGTTCAGGTGGAACAAAATCCACTGACTGTGCCCCAAAGGGATTTAGTCCAAAAGCGTATTATCTGTTTGATTCAGAGAAAGAACTGGTTCGGGACAGAGACCGAATCGGTGATGGGCATCAGAGCCACAGGGCAGGGTGATGGTGTGCGTGTGTGCGTGTGTGTGTGTGTGTGCGTGCGCTGCGCTGGAATTTGTGTGTCCACCATCTGTGATTTATCTGATACTGCTGCTGCTGCAGCACTGTGGAATCTGACCAGAAACGCCCTCCATTTTTCCACTGGGGGCGACCCAGTATCAAAACATGACGGATTGGATTTCTATTGTCTCAGACAGTGATTCATGTACCTGTCTCTGTGTGTGTGTGTGCTGCTTAATCCTAACACGGGCGAGAGGCTGTGCAAACACAAATATTAAATGAAACAAAACACCTGTAGCAAAAAAAACAAAAAAAAAAGAGAGGCAGGAAATTAATATGAACACCTCTTCCTAAAATGTGTGAACTTGAATGAACACATAACGTCCTCACCATTCATAACACTGATGAATGATTTCCAACCTAGTACTGACCTGCTCATAAAGCGACATGGCAAACTTTTGATGCGTGATGCAACACTTTGATGTGCAGGCGTCCGTCTCCTCAGGCACAATGTGCAGGTGGATCCTCTCCAGTATGTTCTCCTGTAACACAACAGGAAATGCATCTGGCATAAAACAAAAATATTTCACATAAGTCACACCGTTTCAAAACAAGAGTTCAGTTCAGAACAGTTTTAGGAGTCATGTTCTAACCCTCCCGACAGAAAGAACACATTTAAACAAAAACAAGCAATGGTCCATTTTAGCTTCTTCCTGTTTCAACAGACTGCTGGTGAGTTTATAAAATATTAAGGCTGCCAGGTAGGTCTGCAAAGGTCACAGGCTCAACTTCGCAGTCTGTTAATCTGACACTGGCTAACTCCACACATAAATTCTCCACCGGCACACTGTTGCCTGTGTATTACACGGTGGACGCTCAAGGGCAAAGATCTGTGTGCTACTGAGAATTAAGATTGTCCATAAAAGACAGACACTTTGGCACAAAAGCATCAGTCTTAGAAGTAAAAAGTTGCCGTTGAGTTTTTGTATGTGGGAACATTGCACACAAAGTAGGAAACAAAGTAGTGTGTCTGCATGATAGGTTTACATGTAGTTATACTGGAGAAGCAAAGTGACAGTACAGTCACACTTTGGAACACGAGAGGAGAAGATTGTGAACACGAGATGTTAGGTTTTCTGTTTTGTTTATCCATTACTGTGTAACTGGGCTTCCTAAGCGGATAAACAATGATTGTAGGATAAAGATCAGGATACATCTGTGCTGTTTGGGTTCACAATTATACAGCAGAAGAGACCAGTATCTTAAGAAAACAAACTAATTAATCATGATGGACAAAAGAAAACTGTTTAACGGGGTAAGAACAGGATATGTTTCCTAGTTGATTGTTGGAGTCAAAATAAAAATGGAATAAATGAAAAAAAAAAAAAAAACAAGTTGTGGCCTAACAATGCTTTTTTTTTTTTTTTTTTTTTGTGCCAAAAAAAAGAGCAGATACGTACAAACAATAAAGGACGCGTGAAATTGAATCATAAAAGGCCCCAAAAAAATGTGTGACATAATATGGCAGCACAAAACACAGAGGTTCAAACGCAACTCTGGCGCTTATATAACCTGTCATGATGATATTTGGCACCAATGTGGCAGGGGTTGATGGGAGGGGAAGGGAGGGACAGAAGCTCTTTCAGTGACCTCGCCAAACAGTTTGTTGCAATGCATTACCCCGACTGTGTGGCAGGGCAACACACAAACATACACACATCCCTCCTGGTACGCGAGTCTCCCCTCCCCCCCCCTTTTAGGACAGCCGTGTTGCCACAGGAACTTACAAAGCACTCTGCGGCATCGTCCATGAAGCCCAGCTGGAAGCGTTGCTCGTCCTTAAAGGTCTCCGCCAAGGCGTGACGCAAGTTGTCGGAGGGCAGGGCTCGCTCCCGACTGTGCTGGAACTGGGAGAATATGCCCTAAAGTAGAGAGGAAGAACTCATTTGCACGTGGACAATGGGATGTTGCGTTTACAAAAAGCATTTGTGTCACATTCCCCAGTCAGTAGATAGTTTGGATGTGTAACCTGACGAGTCACACGTTCATCACGACAACCAGGAACTACACGTTACTTCCCCGTTTTAAACTCTGATTTGGGATGTCCGAAGCCGACCTCAAAGATCTGAATCAGGGCCGGTCAAGGCGTTTTTTTTTTTTTTAAGGGATCGGTATCATCTATACTAAGCCATATTTAACCCCAATCCTTTGTTTTACATCAACTGGCAAACAGATTTTATCAACAGAAAGCATAATTTGTGTCAGGAAGCGGAAGTGTGCCCTGGCATGTAGCATACGAGCAGCTTAAATGCGTGCAGTGGGTCAATATTTTAAAAATGGGAAATGAAAGCAGCATGACAGCCACTTGTGAAGCCTGCAACGTGAACATTTTGCTTGGTGGACATAACAGAGCTGCGTTCAATACCACAAATCTGATACTGTGATGAAGTCTGTTTGTTTTATAAGAGACACCAACTCCCTCCAAACAACAGAACTGCTCCAGAAAAATATGGGAGACATTGACAAAACAACATGGCATTAATTTGCATAAGCCCCCATGGTCGGCTCCAAATTCTCAACCCTCACTATCACTATCCTCATTCTTGTTTTAGGACGCTATAAATTTTAACCAGCTATGATTGGTTATTTTGTAAAAACACACACACACAGAACATGAAAAAAACAACATGCTGCTCTGTGTGGAATTATGATCAAATAAATATCGTATTTTTGTTTGTTTACTTAACAATAATAAAAGAAATATCATTAAAAAAAAAACATTGCGAACAGTTTGGATTCAGGCAACTTTTTCTTAAGATATTATTTCAGACATTTCTCTTCAATTGTCACACATATACACTGGATTGATTTAAATCATTTTAAATGTACTTGAAGTGTGCACTTTGCTGCTGTAATATTCAGTCAAATAAAAGTAGCGGATCAGGACTCTGTGTCTGCAGATACTCATTATTAAATGACTCTGATCGGGGGGGAACAAATCTTGATCAGGAAATTTCTAGATCTTATTATATTCACGTGCTGTTGATTGCACCTCACCTTTAATGCACAAAAAATGCACGACTCTCCCAGACAGAAGTGTCCAGGTAGCTGCCTCAAGCTGCGTCTGAAGATGTCTAGTTGCCATAGTACCTACACAAGAGGAAGAGGAAGAGGTCATCAGGCTGCCTTTGCACTGTAAGATTTATACTTGCTCTTACATTGAAACATGTCTTACATAGTCATAAGTACTAAAAGGGAAAAACTATTTTCTAATCCATCTACCAAGTACAAAATAATGATTAAAAGCAAATGCAAGTTGGGTTTTTTTCAAAAGGAAATATCTCATTATATAACAAAACTTAACATCCTGGGGTCTTTTGTTACACGTGGCATTTAGGCATGAGGATAAAGTCTCCAAGGTCATGAAAAGGAGGACTGGATGGAAGAAACATCTCCCTGACGGATACAAAGCCGAAGGTAACGATCATCTTCAACCAGCTCATCGGTTGTCTCACCCTCTGAGTCACAATCTCTGAGAATGACCTCACTGGTTGCCGGTCTCCCACTAGTCAAAAGCAACCTTCAAGTGCATTAATACATTGCTGGGAAGCTCTGACAAACTTGGACAGTGACTAAGCTTTGAAATTTCTAAATAAATGATGCTCATATTTTAAGAGGTTGGAACATGTGCAGTTCCTGGAGGATGACAGCAACAAGGGAATAAATAAAGTCATGCAAGCAGTAAAAAAAAAAATTAAAAAATTTTAAAAAAAGTTAGGTGCACCTGTTTTATGCAACAAATGCTACTTTTGCTCTGCTTTAAATATTTTATGTTTAAGGAGAGTTTTAGTTTTTGTCCCAAGACTCCCTTCAACTTTAACACAAACTGATACTATCAACAAACGAGACATGAAGCAGATCTACCTGCACAGCGCTGTTGAGGAAGCAACTGTTCTGGCCCGGCTCGTTCAGCAGTCCTTTGGTGGGGGCCAGAGACAGCATGCTCCCCGGCTGGTACGATTTCCCCAGATTGCCCCCCGGCTTCCTGAAGAACTTGACCCATGCCATTGGATAGTGGAGTGTGCCTTTAGACAGGTGGGATGGTCAGATGACAGGGCAGGTTGTAGCTGGGATCAGATGCCCGAGCCCCTGAAGGGGTGACTCCCCAACAGTCTGAGGCGAAGGTATTCAGCAAGCTGCAGCAGCTGCCCTGCTACACATGGGCTTCTAGCCCATTTCTGCAGCTCATTGAGAAGGTCCTTCTTGCTTTGATACTCAAAAGTCTTTTGAATAAAAAAAAAAAAAAAAAAAAAAAAATTTAACAGAATAAATTACACCCCCGTCTTCTTTTTGGGAAGCCTTTGATAAGAAGTCGTTCGAAACTTCTGAGCAGATGCATTTTGACCACGAGGAAACATGTCTAAATCATTTTCAAAAACTACCACGTGGTCCTGCTGCTCTTGAGGACTTCCAGTTGCAGTTAATTCTTCCTCTCAGAAGTTCACCCATAGTACAGTTGTATCCAGGCTAGACAGCAAAGGTAGTTGAGCTCTGTTAGAGAAATACAGAAAAAAATGAAATGAGATTTGAGAGGTCATTATGGAGCTCACAATGAGTAATGTCTTTTTTAATCATCTACAATATGCAAGCTTTTCATTTTCTCGAACACATTATTGTAATAGTTTTACAAAATGACCAAATGATGTTATCGTAACACAAAAATTAACTATATATATATCTCATCTTCCTGATAAATGTCCAGCGACACTTTTAAAGACATGTCAACAACGTTTATACATTAACTTTTACAAGTTTTTTTTTTTTTTTACAAGGGAGGTGTGTCAAACGGGGGTCGGCCCTACCGTCGGTTGCACATTAACATTCAAACAAATCCATCTCGTTGTTTCCTAAATAACAGCCAACAGACATTTGAAGGGAAAACATCTGTACACACGTTACTAATATTAATCCTATGCTTTGTGTCCACATTTTGTAACTCTGTCTGACGCTGTCATTCTTGTATAAGCTCAACAACAAAAAGAGACTGGCCTATTTTTCTTTGACTTGAGTTGAACCGGGAAGGACACTGGAACAAACCACTGGAGATGCAGTTCAGTTTGCCGTACATGCAGAATCACCAACACACTGAGCAGAATCTGCAGTGAATGTGCATTGTGCACCTACGAAAGCAGGGCTGAACACAGGACTACCTAGAGAGGTTTGATGGATGAGTGTGTTTGTGCTGAGCGAGGCAGGGGGAGCCGTGTCTAGGTTATTACATTAGTGAATGCCTCAAGAGGCCCACATCCCCACAACCTGGAAGTTTGGATATGTTCATTGGGATTTTCACAAGTTATTATTTTTTATGCTTTCCTAAATGGTGACAAAGCCCGTCATGGCAAACTGAAATCGTGTTGGAGTAGAGACACCTCCAGCCCCATAAAAGTACAACGAAGCAACAACGCGCAACATGGATTCATCCTTTTATAGACCCCAACACCTAAAACACAGTCTCAAAGAATAAACCTCAAACGCTTTGTTATTCAGAGCGAGGACAAAAAAAAAAATACTGCCCTACTTAACACAAACAATGAAACTTCCCTCTTGTGACAGTCTCCAGAAGCAGAAAAAGTTTCAGCCAAAACCTGTTGGACAGCACTGCCATCCTGGTATTTTAGGAATCCTCGGTGGATAAAGATGTCGCAGCAATTACAGCGGGTTTATGGCACAACCTCATGTTTAGTATCTACATTGTAGCATGACAATCATCTTCACATGATTCAACGAAACATGCTAATGCCTCTGCACTTTGCAACTGGGCTCCATAGCAACAGCATTCCTAAGCAATCACTTAAGCTCAGAGTTACTGAGGAAACGGCGCTTTTGGATTAGTTTCTGGAGTGGCGAGCGGGAAAACTGTCCGATCCACCTTTACCAGTGACATCGCACGACCTGAACGCCTCGGTGCAACCTTTAGGTCACATCTTGAGCCGTCTCCAGGAAAAAGCATGGACATCAACTTAAGTCAGCACGTCATGAAATGGAACAACAATTTCATGACTCGCATATCTCATATTGCACAATGACAACTGGAGAGCCTGGATACGTTTCAATAATGAATCATTCTTATGTTGTAATAGCATGATTATTATTCTATTCTTGCAAAATCGTGGTGTCAACAATCACTCCAGGTAAATTGACCGCTCATCTATGACATTTAAAGAAGGGTATCATATCAGCCATACCATACGCATTTAACAGCGAGTTAAAACAATGCCACATATCCTGGCGTAACATTATTCAATGTCAAGCTGATAGCATTGAGATTGGAGTCAGCGCATGTTGTATTGTGACATTGCTGACAACAGCAAGAGATATGGCTCTGCATTCATGGTCCTAGACATGTTATTGCATTACAGTGGTCCATTTGAAAAGCCTGCCAACTTCAGTTATGTTAACCAATCTTTTTGTCTGATCAAAAGTGGCACTTGCTGACTACAGTTCAATGATATGATGATTTTTAAAGATTA
The DNA here is from genome assembly GCF_029030835.1 of Brachyistius frenatus. NCBI lineage: Eukaryota > Metazoa > Chordata > Actinopteri > Embiotocidae > Brachyistius > Brachyistius frenatus. Next base: position 1,307,426 of record NW_027210653.1, read on the forward strand.
TACTTTGCTGCGTAGGGGCAAAGAGCATCACTTTTAAAACACAGGGAAGTAATACATCTACTTAACAATAAGAAACATCATATTCACCGATTTTTCATTTACTTTTGTTTATGATGAGAACATTGCCGAGAAGAACTCAACAACTATTTCTGCACATCTCTTTTTGTTTTCCCCAGCCAAGGAAAAAAAAAAAAAAAAAAACATTTGAGGTCTATCAGAATGAACATAACACCTTTCATCTGACAACATCATGTGATAGACACCATGTCGTGTCTGCACTACAGGACACAAGCACATGTTTAGACATGAACTGGCTGAGCTGCAATCCAGAAAGGTTAAAGTGGCAAATACTGCACTGAAACTTTGAGCATGGACACACGTGAAAGAGCGAGGAGTTGGAAAGAATGAAGCACAAAGGTGGCTTGCCCACATTCTTACTGCGTTTCATATTGTGCTGTTGTAGAATTATATAATGAAAAACCTTTTCTCAAACATTTTAAACAGATCCTTCATAACCAATTTTAACTGTGAAATATCTGCTTTCTTGTTTATGAACGTGGGTGGAGAAAATGACGGAGCTGGCTGGTGACAATATTGTGCCGAAGCCAGGTTTACAACACTGTGTGATGCAAGCCCAGACGGCTGTTGTTGACACCCATCCTTTTCCAACTCGGAGTGGTGAATGAGTTTCTCCATGTCAAGGTTTTTTTTCTTTCTGGCTTCATGCCAACATATAACGACAGTGAGGCCATGTTGACACTCACCACTTCTTTGTTCAACACCAGTTTCTGTAGGTAGGTCTTATAAAGCAAGTAACTTACTTCAGTTCTCTCTTTAATAAATGTAACACTGGTGATCCTCTGCAATGAATGGCTCAGATGACCCTGCCTTTTTCAATTCAATTCAGCCATAAGCTGACACTTAGAACCACACACACACACACACACACACACACACACACACACACACACACACACACACACACACACACACACACACACACACACACACACACACACACACACACAGGAATGAAGCAAAGTTCAACTACCAGCAACAGTGACAGATCAAGATCAGTGTTGATAGGAGATAAGAGGAAATTAGGTCACAACTGCAGCCGAATGTAATATTCAGTGAGGTACAATTTTACAAAAGTGAAGCACGACACTCAAACGGTAAAAGCTACACTCGAAACGTCAGAACATATTAAAAATCATATACCAATAGGGATTCTATACGGAGTTTGGAAATGTATGTGCTTTAAGTCACAGTTGATAAATGTACATGTTAAATACTCTCGAGTGAAAAAGTGATCCAATTTCACTCAATGTCACTTGGTGTTATTAAATGCTGGTTGTTTTAACACAATTACAACATTTTTCATCTTTAAAGTGTGAATGGTGACTGCATTGTGCATCATACGCAGCTGATTGCTGAGGTGGGTTTTTTTTGTTGTTGTATACTGTATGAATATTTTCAAATTTTGTATTTAATCCGCGAGTATGAACCACACAAACTTCCAGTTACCTGGCCTCCCGATGGGGTTAACCCTAATCTTTTGTTCATAAACCATCTTTCACAGCAAAGAACATCAAACTGTCAAAACTACACCAACTACATCAATAAATAAAAATTAAATAGCAAAGAAGATAATCTAAAAAGTACTTTATTACCAGTATTCAGTGATGCGATATTAACTTCAAGATTAATTGAAAACAACAACGTAAGAACAACTAACTCTGAATTATGCCCTTACTGAATGTGCTTATGTAATATTATTTACTTATATTCATCTAAGAAGGAAGCACTGACAGAAACACTGTGGCTTGTTGTAAATTTACGTAGGTGAAAAACTAAGCAACGACCACTCTCACTGTATGATGGAAGTCTTGCCAGAGATGTAGTATAGAATCAAACAGAAGCTAAACAAAAGAAGTCAATTCCCGTTTTTCTCTCAGGAGCGCCACTGTAGGAAGTCCAGTCTTCCTTTGTAAACAAAGACTTTCACTCACTTGTCAAGCCAAGTCCAGGAATGACTCAATTTATTTCCCCTTGTCATGGGGAAAACACGAAAGCTTGCACCTTGGAGCGTCAGCCAAAAGAGCGTGTAGTGCATCAGCAGCTTTGACAAACCCGGGGAATCTGCAAAATGCAGACACATTTGACGTGAAGGCATAGGGAACCCAATGCTCTAATTTATCTATCAGTGATCTGTTGATGGATAGCTTCATTAACAATGATCCGATTGATCTCCTTTATATGGTAATGCCAAGAGCTGCTGATGAATCAATCTGCGGGAAATTGAGTCACACTAATTCAATGTCTTTGAGATGTGAAAATAGACACACACTGCCAGAACACCAGAGAGAGACAAGAAGCACTGGGAGGATAAAGAGGCCTTTATGGGGCAATTTAGCTTCACGCTCACGTCCTAATAATTCAAGAAAATAATTCTTTCCACAGCAGTTTTTTTTCAAAACCCCTAACTTGCTTACATTTGCTCAAGGGTAATATGCAGCCTTTAATTAATTCGTCATGGAAGAATTGCTTAATACAATATGACTTGCACAAGAACATGGGACAGCTTTCAGCCTCTCTACAACTTCTGAGCCTTCTTTTTCTCATTGCGGATCAATATATCGTTCCATCAGGCCGGTGCATTATACATCTTCATGACAGCCGAGTGGATCCTCCTGTTACTCCTCAACTGTGACTCACTGTTGATGAACGGCTTTCCTTCCCAGAGCTTGCGTCCAAAAGCAAGTAAACACTGCGCGTGTGCTCCCTCCGTGTGTTCCGCATTACATCTTGTTTTTAAGAAGAAACTTGTACATAATTCATTGCTAACTTCAGACAAATAACCTCAGAGCCATGTTGAGTCCTACTTGACGTCCTATGACACATCTTTTACACCTACACTTAAGTCGCCCACTGAGACACTTTTTTTTGGGGGGGGGGGGGTTTAAACCACACATGAACTTGAATTGCTGCCTGACAATGTAATTAGATGTCGTGTAAAATGTAAGTATACTGCTACTGGAGTGACGAGGACATAAATGTTTTAAGAAGAGCTTTTATGTAAACCAAGTTCTTTGAGAAACTATTTCTTTTAACATCTGGTTTGTGATTCATTAGCTCCATCTGGAAATTACCTGGGTGATGTTATGCTTACATTTGTGAGAAAGCAAAAAGTCTCTCAATGAATGGAGTAAAAACTGCTGAGCAAGGTCACATATTGTACTGTGTTTGTGGTTATGAATTGTAGTTTCTAAAGCTGCAGCATTCCTTCTGCCAGGTGTTCCTGTCAGAAATTGACTTGAGGGTTAGTTATCCAAATACCTCAACGGGACACAATGATCACTATGAGACAATTAAAAAGTGGACAATTACTGAAATTTTCCATGTCTTATTTTAGCCCTGGGTAAAAAAAAAATTATCTCCATTTCAGATGCAGCCCTGCAAACTTCTTAGAAAACTGACTCATGAGGTTAATGTAGGAATGAAGTCATATTTTTCTTATTTCTTCTCCAGTGTCGGCACAATATTTAAATGTTCTTGGATTTAACACACAGCTTCCCCCATTTCTTCCGTCACTCTGTTTATTTTAATTAAGCGTTAGGACTGGGTAAACACAGTCTGAGCATTTACGAAAGCCTCAGTCAAAGCAGCCCCTGCATGTACAACAAGGAGCAATAAAACGTGACCCCGCATGCTAAAAGCCTATAATAATGGTGAAATCTGATTGTACAATTCCCTCCAGATTGCAGACATGGTTTAAGACTTCGGGCAACAATGCAGCGGTCATTTCCTGTGTGGGCTTCCTGCTCAAGGGCTTGCGGCTTTCCAGCACACGGTCACCGTGTTCAACCCTGTGAAACTGAACAGGTCACCCCGCACCACGCTGAGTCACCCATTATTTCTTACTGCGTCCAACAGAGGAAGAGGGAGAACAAAAGCCGAGTTCCAGGATCCCACACTGAATAGAATCTGATTGAAATATAACATCCTCCCCTCCACTCTTACGATTGCTTCCTTAATGTCCCCTCCACTTGAAAACAGCTTGCCAAGAAATATCAAGAGTGATGATGACCAACAAACCCTGCTCCTCTTTTTTTTCCTTTTTTTTTTTCATCCTCAACTTTATTTATAATTAAATGAATTCAGTTTAAAATTACGTTTAAAGTCGCAAACCTCTGGGTTACGTTATTCATCCTCAAAAGCTGATCTAAGACCAAACGCACCGAGCGCACACACCACCCAATCAAAGTGCACGTATTCTAGGCAATCTGTTGCTCAACATGCTTACCAAAACAAAAGAGGTGAGAGAAGGCCTTGTGTCACAACTGGTTCTCCAGCATGCCTTTCACCAATCTTGTCAATGAATGTAAAATGTCCCACAAAACATCCTCATAAAAGGACGAGTGCGCGTGGTGTCTGTGAGGGCCGATGATCTCATGGCTTCATCACCACTGGGTTCAGGTCTGCTGCTCGGGGAGGTCTTAACACGGAAATCAATTCAAGTGGGAGAAACCAGTTCTGCACAGTGAGGTTCTGAAACGTGTGTTTATATATATATATACCTTTTGTTTTTTTTGTTTTTGTTTTTTTAAAGGCCTGCATAATTATGCAACACGAAACCTCTCTGCCCACAACCGAAACACATGACACTTGGTAGTTCGCTTGGACTGCTTGTTTTTCCTGACATGACACAACCGTAAGAGACCAAGGAACATTTTTACTTTTTTTTTTTTTTTACTTAAGGCATATTAATGTGCCAGTTAACACGCATTCCCGAACACTGAAGACATATCACGTAAAAAAAAAAAAAAATAAATAAAAATAAAAAAGATGAATCCGAGAGGAGCTGTCACAGCCTCGGTTTCCTTCAGCTCCATATTTGAATATTGAATGATCAACCTAACGCGGAGCTGCACACCGAGGGAGCCGCGCGCAACGACGCGAACGACTTTTTGTTGTTGTTGTTGTTGTTGTTTTGTTTTTTAAAGAAAACACCCACCGCAAAGTGTGACCAAATAATAAAAAAAAACAACCCCGCATATGTGACAAAACAAACCGCCCTGAGCTTTTAAACGCGCCCCACAACCGCGTCGTAATAACTTGACGAGCGCGCTAAGTGAAGCTAACGCCAGGCCTACCTGGTTTCCGACTTACCTGAGTTCCAGGTGAAACGACCGTTTCCGCCCCACCGTCCCTTGCTTGCAAAAAAAAAAACAACAACAACAACAAAAAAAACCAACTGTGAAAGTTTCGGCTACTACTTCTGCCAAACTTAAAAAATAAAATAAATTAAAAAAAAAACACACTCACCTCCGAGGGAATAACAGCTCACAAGTGCGGTAATATCCCCCCTTTTTTTTTTTTTTTTTTTAGTGTGCGCAGAGCAAGAGTTGGGAGTGTTTGTTTTGGTTGGTTTTGGTTGGTTTTTTTTGGTTGAGTTTCGAGGGAGAGAGAAGGAAGGAGCTGCGGAGTCCAAAGTAGTCGGCTCGTTTAAAAAAAAAAAAAAAAAAATGGGTTTCAAAGGCTGAGACGCTGGAAACTAAAACGCCGAGCAGACGACGAAGAGTTGTCTCACGCCGCTGAAACTTCTCTCTCTCCCTCTCTCCGCTCTTTCTGCCTTTTTTTTTTTTTTTTTTTTTTTTTGTGGTCCCGTATATTTTCCTCTCTTGAATTTTCCACTTCGGGACGCGGCAGCCGTCTCCGTCCGCTCGCGATCCCGCACTCTCCGGGTTGGAGGAGGAGGAGGAGGAGGAGGGAAGAGGAGGAGGGAGGAGGAGGAGGAGGAGGAGGAGTGCGTTTCTTTCTCCGCTGCGGTTCGCTTGATGCGCGGCGGTAGTGAGCAATGGTCGACTTCGGCACCTGAAATACTGGATTAGAGATGTTTTTCAGAGCTGAGATGTCAAACCCCGCCTCTTCGACACTGTATTTACTGCAGTCTGCCATGCTACTGTACACCGCTGCCACGGCCGCGGTGCGCGCACACGTGTATGCGCACCACGTGTATATACACGCGCGCACACGCGCACACATACATAAACACTCCGGTGTTTGCAGAGCGCCAACTCTTGCCTGGCAGGCTCGTTAATGTTGCTTTATGGTTGCCGGAGCTTGCAGTTTTGCAGCCCACTACAATGCGGAGTGGAGTTTACAACTCCTGCTGCTGCGCCACACGCATGCTTAAACAGGGGTTTTTTGGGGTCGTTGTTTTTTTTTTGTTGTTGTTGTTTTTTTTTTCTCCAGAAAACCTGGATTATCATTTAAAACGCATTTGAATATTAGACTTGTGTGGTTTCTTTATCTTGTCTGCAAACGGGGAGGCGAACTACAATAAAGCCGACAATTCCCAACAGAGTATCTGCACGCCTGCATATATGCAAATAAAGAATGTATTGCAGCAGAGTAGTGGCCGACGATCAAACGTACTTTTCAGGGGTCTTGACACGTTAACCTGCGTGGTTACACCCCAACAATGTGGTGAGAATTCAAACACTGATGATTATGAACAACTGGGAGTGGAGACAAGTCATGTAAGGCTCGTGTTACCCAAACACCATCTGCCTGATCCTGTTATATAAAGACAGCAAATGAAAGGAGTGTACAATTAAAGCTTTTCTCCCCCTCTTTTGAAGCAAGAGACTGCTGAGTGTAACAGCCCTGTCATGTTTCATGGCTCAAGCTGAGCCCGTTTTTAATTATATTAATTTGTTAAGTTGTTTGGATTGCTTCCAGAGCAGAGAGAGGCTATATATTATAGCCTATGGGATGCATATAAACAGCCCAGGTAATAACTTTTCAGCTCATGCCATGACTCTGGGCTATCCCGATCACAAAAGAGGACTATAAGCTATTTTACTATATTGTCGAAGTCCAGGGTTTGGCTAAAAAGACATGACTGATTGCACATGCAAACAATAATTTGTTTAGATCAGGGAGCATTTAACCAATTCATTTACGATGTCTACTTAATTCAGATAAAATACTGGGAGGAAATATATGTCAGTTTTGTGCCAGCTTCTCTGAAACCAATTATTTTAACCAGGCCGTAGGTCTAACAGGCTTTGTGTTTAAGAAAAAGAAAAAGAAAAAAATCTCTGTTTTCAAAACATCAGTCACTCATTAAGGCAGAGGAAACTATGCAGTGATGGAGTGTGCGCTCAGGGGTCACAATATATCAGCGTGGTCCAGCCTTTCCCCAGGAAGTACTTGAAAGGGCCCATTGACGAGACAATGCCATTTCCCCTAGCACACATTTCCCCGAGGGACATATAATGCTTCCTCTTAAAATATAAAAAAAAGTTTAAGAGTGTGGTAATAATCCGTTTGAGTGATGTGAGCGTTGATGATATTGTGAAAGTATGTAACTCATAATCCCATGTTTGTTCATTTTATAGGAAGATACTATACATGTTATTATTATATATAGGAAAATAGAAAAAAAAACAAGCAAACTTTCAAGAGTTCTGGAGGCTTGATGTTAAGACTATAAATAAATATACTTTTTAAACAGGATAAATAATGTACTTTGTGATCAGCGTGGTACTCAGAGCTCATATAGAGAGGATTCACATTATAATGTTGGGCATTCCCACATTGGCTGTAGGCCTCCTTGCTTTGAAGTGCTGCCGCCCAGTATCATGCACTCCCTATAAATTATGGATCAGACAGCTCAGAGAGATCAGGTCTTTAACAAGTTCCACAAATGTAAACTTTTCTTTCCTGACCTTGGTGGATAGCCTAGGAATCCAACTGCTGAATCTGACGATTTGTGCCGTGTCAGCATTATTGCCCTACTTTGAGTCAGAAGTCTAAAACTGTATCATTGCACTGACACAATATTCCCTTGCTGGCATGCACATTGAATGACTTCTGCAAAATTGTGGCTTGTTGGTTTTTGGATTCACGATTGTCCCTTGTCTACCCGTGCTCAGTGTTCGCTGTACTGTACTTTGCTTGTCTTGACAATTTAGCAAATGTTCAAAGACAAGAGAGAGTTTGGTTCTCTGTCTAAATTGCTGTGACATTAAATGGCTGTTGGTCTCAAATGTGAAAGCCCAGCAAACCACCGGTTTGATTCTGTTGTGAAGGTCTTTTAATTTGAGATTAATTATCAACCCTTTGCCAGCTCTGCAGGGAGACGGTGCACACAGTAAGTGCCCCACAGAGAGCCGGTGCCATTGCCCCGACTTCTCACCTTGAAAAAGCCCCAGTGAACAGCTCGAGATTTGCTGAACAGTGAATAAGCACAGCTCAAATGGCAAGCCAATGTCCTCTCTTTGCTCGTGTTACCATTTTTGCAATTTCACCAGCATCAACAATAACAACACAATAACTATTACATATCAACTCTGTGGAATCAGGTTTACATAAACATGTTATATTCAGTTCTCTGATTTCAATGTCTGAACAAGTGAGTTCATGTTTTGACCAGTGTATTGATTCCATGATGAGCTGTATTGGGTCACTGGGCGGCTATATTCCATTTCACCCCAAATGTGCCGTGCCATTTGAAATGGTGTATTTTTAGCCCTGTTGTCTGGCTTTTCAATCTATATTTACAGTATGCTACAGACACCATGGAAAGTGTGTCTGAAAACCACACAACTTATTTCAAAGTGTTTCAGTGGACTACTTTTACACAAATGTAAAATAAAATTTGAAATTAATTTATTCACACGGCAAGAATCAGTTTCTATATTCAGATAGGACAGTGGGAATGTAGCGTACGCTAAGTAAATTTGAATGAATGAAGCTTCTTCTCTAACTAGTCTCATCTGCTGTAGTAATAGCATCTGCAAAATTTAAGTGTCTAATTAAAATGTAAACTAAATCTGCTCCTGTCTTGGCCTGGGTAATAATAAATGGCCTAGTTTGGGTGCATGTTTGTGTCCGCACACACACATTTGTATGTGTGTGGTATCATGGGAAATGAAAATAATTCAAATGGAACAACTTGTACTAAAAGAAAAGTAATGAGGACACAAGTTGTTCGGACCATAGCCATAAACTCAAACAAATATGGGATATCTTTTGAAGAATACATTGCACCGTGTGAGTTCAAACTGTGAGGTTGTCCATCAAGGTTACGTCTCTTCAATGAAAAACACGCCTTATTCAACTCCTGGAAAACCTGCATGGAGAAGAATGACCAAACAAAGCGATGCTTGTGATGTTTTCTGTGAACACCATTTGTTGTGTTGCTATTGAATTACTTCTATTGAGTAAATCACACAGAAGTGAATACCCCGTTGTTACGTAAGAGATTAAAACATGCTCCAATGCCACAATGGGGGCCAGGGGAGGTGACGCCTCTGAAACAACTTAGCTTTACAGTATTGAACTAGGGATAAAAACCCGGTAATGATGAGTGTTTGGAGTGAAAACGCTCCTCAGGTTACACAAGAATAATTACAAGTTCTTGGAGAGGACTTTTTGTTCAACCACTTTTCAAACCATTTCATGGCCATGACACCTGGCAATAAAATTTCAAAATAGGAGCGTTAAGAGAACACTGCTAAGAATTAAACTGATAAGATACAATTATCTTTTAGCATCTTGTCTGTGTCATATCTAACTTTAACTGGAATGGTATTTGCATGCTGAGGATGACTTGTCATTACCACACACACAAAATGATGTCCTAGCACAGCTGCATTTCGTAATATGGGAGCAGGTTAGAGATTTTGTTCATCCACGAGAAAAAACCTCTTCCGTTTTACTTTTCATTCATTTGTATTAATTTACATTTTCTCTCTAAACCCACATAAGACTTTGCTCATTGTTTTACTGCAGAAAAGTGGATGACATGAGCATAATTTTTTGGCAATTGCCCATGTTACATTAACTCTGGAGTGCAGCCAAAGGGATGACTGTGATATATTCCACTGCTGTGTCTGCTGTATCCACGGTAGCTGCAGCACACGGGAAAGGCATGATATCGCCTCAGTGCTGCATGTTAGGAAAGTAATAGGCGTCATTGACTAAGATAAGGCACATTAATTATTCTTCCCCCCCCGCCCCCCAACAACATCACCAGAATGGGCTATTTCCTCCCCATCTTCACATTAAGGACATTCAAAGCTATTTTCTGCTCTTTCTCAGCTACATTAGATGAGAACCAAGCATTTGCTTGTCATCTGAGGGTGTCAGTTTGTTTAGTTACTTGTTGTGTTAGCAGTTGTAAGTTCATAATTCTTGACTCACTATTAACCAAAGAGAGGAGGTTGTCGTACATTGACCAGTCAGGAACATAGATGAGTCCCTGGAGGCAAAAGACAGAGGTTGGATTACTGAGACAGAACACAGCTCTAATTGGTCTCAAGGGCTTTTGCAAGTAAACAGGAACACAATTTTGAATGTTCATCTGTCCACACGAGCTAATTACTAGCCTAGCTGTGTGCATCCTTCCGTGAACTGGTTTCAACAGTGGTGAATTTATGTACACTTAAACTCGATGAAAGTGAGTGCACAGTGCTCAACAATCATTTTCTGTTTTTAAAGGAAGTAGATCAAAGATTAATTTTGGCATTCACCTTGTGACCCAATTAAATAATCCCCACAAACTTGTGCATAGACTCATAGTAACGTCATTGTTTGTAATGTGCACTTACGCTGGCGTGCAACTCTTGCACACCCCGCTGACACTTGATGGATTGAAACTTTTCTCAGAGCGAAACATAGTTCAAGGTACTGCGTCATTTCACCTCGTTTCAGGGCGTGGAATGTGTGCCCCATCACCCTTCACCTCACCTTGTCGGCAACCCAACACCACCCTGCTAACCCCTGGGATGCATTATGTTCCCTCGTATTTTTAGATATCCCATTGGGCTTTGCACTTTTCTGTGAAAATGACCACCTGCCCCGCCCATCCACCAGGCTCAGCGAGTCCATCATGTCATTAAATGAGAAAGACATAAACTAAAACGCTGACACGCTGGATTAGCTGTGCTTGTCAGTTATCAAAGGTCATTTAAAAACAATATTACAAGGTTAATCCCAGATTCCCAACACGTCTGGTGGAAAATCTGAGCATAAATTCCACTTGAAATATGACAGTGAACTCATCAAAATGGTGTCTGCATGCTCAAATCTTTTGGAGAGCCATATGTCTTCATCCTGGTACCGCTCAGTGCCCTTGCAGTTGTTATTTCACAGCACATTTGTTTTCTCGCTCGACCCATGCATACTTAAAGAAATCCTTAAGGGATATTGGCTAGTCAAGTGGCTCAACCTTTTAGCAGCTGTCTGTGTCAGCAGCATACTGCACACTCAGTGTTCAGTGCTGTGTGTGCAGATGGAAACCCAAGGGACATGAGCTTTGAAACATGACAGTGAATGCAAAAGCAGCAGGGTCCATTGTTAACTGCTGATGAAGATCCAGAAGGCCAGCTGCTCGGACGGAGCAGGCTCCAAAAATACAGTCAAAAACTCCAGATGAATTTGAGAATTTAGTTTAGTTTGGCATCACTTTTTGCACACCAAAAAAAACATCATGTTTTGTGTTACATAACGTGGTCACTCTAGTCCTGGATGTCTATCAGGTGTTTGTGTACTTTCTCCCTCTCCAAATGCAGTTTCTAAAAGGATTTTCCTCGCTGAAGCTTCAACATGCCATCCCGTAACTTAAAAGAACGAAGCACTATAAATTTAGTCTCTTGCTCAAGGACACTACAGGAGCCAATTGCTGCAAAAAGCTTCAACTCCATTTATATTGGGATGATCCCTCTAAACACTGTGCCACCAGTTTGTCCAAGGCAAATTGTAGACCCAATCTATAATACAGTGCTCAGTGCCTACTGTGCCATCCCATGCCAAGGCAAACATGCCTGAGGGGAAACGGTTTGCGGTTAGAGACTAATAATCGAAGCGTCTGGCTCCCCAGCCCTCAGCCTACGCCACAGTCCTTGCCAATAATATTTCCGTCACTGCATTTTGATAATGGCTACATTCAAAGTTCAAAGAGAGTTCATGCCTGCTCCCGATAAACACTGCTTGATATTTACTGTGGTACTTGGCAGAGCTGCTGGCACTGTCGGAAGCTGGGTGGTGTGCTGTACACACAGTTTTGTGAAGAAGCTGGCGAGAGGAATTCAGCAGGACTCAAGAAGGGAGTGGTACCGGGAGCTGCACATTCCAAAGGCCCTCCGAGAGACGCCAGGAATGCTGATGCTGGACTTGGTCACGTGGCAGTTAGAAATCTGAAAGGCATTTCCTAATTCATTTTTGGAAACAGAAAACACATCACTAACTTGGACACAATTAAACATATACAGATGCAATAGTCTTCCAGAGTGTGGTTAAGAGTATGAGGAAGCATGGGAAATTATCATAATACAAATCGCTGCAAAAATGCTTTTCCCTATATTTTCTTCTGATGGAGTTTGACCTCCTGAAGATGCAATTTCTTTTGTCTTTTTTTTTTTTTAAGCTATTATGGTCATCATTGTGTAAATCAACTAAACCATCCCTCTGATTACTCCAATTAAGTGTAAATAGATTGACTTAATGGAAGGGCCTTATTGGATGATAGATGCATCAATGCACGTGGTATAAAAGAACAAATGAGAGAACTACCAAAAATAAATACGCGTGTTGGAAATTGGTAAAATGTCCCCACAAAAACCAAAAACCATCTAATACACGTAACTGACATCCATAAAACAATGTTTTCATCAACTGCTTTGCAAACCAGGCCCATTACTTACTTACCTGATGTCAAAGCTCAGTGATATGCTACAAATACAACAACACGCAGTGTAACACGCAGTATGACACATTGTCACAGTGATTAACAGCTTCAGCCTACCAGCACTGAGATCTCACCCCTCATCACCTGTGTGTTTTCACTGATAGTCCTCCTGACTGTCTATCATCTTGTACGTTGGCATGTATCTTTTGTACTCATCACAATTTGATCGATCACTTGACTAGAGCTCTAAAAGCGTCACACATCACAGGGACCAAACCCACAGTTTCCAGCACTACTTAACACTCCTGAAGTCAAAGCTTAGCCTGTGGTCAAAGGTCAAATGCGTGGATATCTTCTTCCATGGATTCAACTTGTGGTGTGTGGATTTAGTCACTCAGTGTTTACATTCAAGAGGAATGAGATAATGGAAATGTTTCACATAAAAGGCTGGAGGAAACCTCTAAAGTATTCATTTCTCCACTGAGAAATAAAGTTTCTTCATGTATTAAAGTACACTGCTGTTTATGAAGCAGTAGGCTGTAAATGTATTAAGAACAGTAAAGAGAAACATTGGTATTATAAATTTCTGTTATATTTCCCACACTTTTTAAAGGGAATAACTAAGTGCGTATATATATATATATATATTTTTTTTTAATTTCCCCTCAGGGATTAATAAAGTAAATACCTACCTACCTATATACATGTACAGAATACATCGTTAAAAGCAATTTGCCCAGAGGAAAAAGTATGCAAGCTTGGAGGTACTTACTGCAACAAACAAAGTGTTTTTGGTTTAATAAGGACATAACACAAGTGTTTAGCACCATAATTAATTTTTAATTAAGTATAAATGACTAAAATTGTAACTATTACTCATATTTTCCACACATGGAAAAATTATAAATTAAATCCCAGGGTAAATAATAAACTTCTTTCAAATTGCTAAATGAACACGTCATTATCTTTGCATCCCCTGTACAACCTGCATGCAGCTTTGAACCAGTCTATTTGCTTAAGTCTGAGATTAATTCTGAAAACGTAATAAACAGTAAGACAGATGGGGAGTGGGCACAGCTCATCATGCTGCTCTCCCATCAATCCCACTCCTCCGACTGGGCATCGCCAAACGGTGAGAGATGCATCAGTCAAGTTGCTTGTATCAAAGAAGCAGATTTGATTTGTCAGGCAGTGTAACCTTGAGGCGCGTTATCGTGGCTCACATGCATCTTTGGCGTCTCACACGATGCGATAAGTGATGGCTTTGCATAGGACTATAACACACAGGCGCAGCATCATTCACTCAAGGGAGCCTTCGGTGTAGCTCATACCAACTCACTGTGAAATTATTGCCTGGGGGCATGTTATGAATACGTTACCAATTTGCATCCATGGCCCAAAAAGGAAGCATGAATTCATTTTATCAACAATTTCAGAGGCAGAGAAGTGACTGAAAGTGAAGAAACAAAAAAAGGACAAGTCACGTAGGATTTAGTTTTTTGCATTCTACACCACTTTATTGAGCAAAAACGTCTCTCCAAGATAAAATACTCTTATGCACATTAATATACAACAAATATAATTTGTTCCAGTAGTGTTTCTGCCTACTATACGAAGAGATTTATTTTGTATTTTTCTCTGCAGTGCAAAAGTTACCATCACTGGAAAACCAAGGGATGCTGCACACATGCTAACTTGAACAGCAAAACCCGACAGGATGCTTTCTCTCACCCTGACTCTGCTCTGACAGTAATGTCCCCCCGCCCACAATAACCTCGGGTGAAGCAACTAAGCAGACAGCATCTCTGTGTGACTTCATCGTGGGTTCAAAGGTCTTCTGACTCAGGGATGAGCACAGGCTCAAGGCAAACAGTGGGGAGGGAGCCAGGATCCCCCGCCGACACCCACCCCAGAGCAGATCTGTTGAAGGAGGGTCGATTTACTGCCGCATCGCCCTGGAGCTCCGGAAGCTCCGGGAGGGATTCTACCTGCAGGGCCTTGATGGGAGCAGGTCTGGGTGCCTTGTTGAAACCGCCGAAAGGTGTTGCCACCCTGGAGGTGACAGAGTGACGGGGTTAATAGTAGCCGTCATGTGCTACTGATTGGCACTGCAATGGCATTTGAAGTGATGCAACTAATTAAAGCGCGTCAACGACTTTGACCAGGGGACATATTCCAAGATATTGCTGCTGAGGGTGAGACACACCATGTTATGAGTTAGCTGAAGGACAACCCTTGTTTTGCTCACTCAGCACTCGCGTGCATGATAAACTAAGGCAAGACTTCTTACCATTTTTGACTGGATGAAAAGTTACATTTATGAGCAGTAAAACACACTCTCAACACCTTCAGTTTGTTACACTCAGGGGTATTTCTGTTTCAGTTTTACTTGGTCTGGCGCGACCGCTAGCTTACGTTATGTCTATTTTCAACAATACTGTGTCAGTTTTCTGACCGAGTCTCCTCTTCTTATGCAACTGTTACACTACGCCCCAGCAATGAACCCATCATTTTGACTCGTGGTCACAGTGGCTGTAGTCTCGCTTTAGATATAAAATAGTCAGAATACGTGCATTTTGATTCTTTAAATTCGACATTTCACAGCGAGCTGTATTTCATTGATAACTAGCCGTCCACCTGTGTGCTTGTTACCTGTTGAAACTTTTGTACCCTGGGAGGTCTGTTTGGGGCTCCAGCTCAGGCATGCGGGTGATGAGCGTGTCAGCCAAGGCCGGGTCATTGATGATGGCCTGCTCCCACGGTGAGTGGTAGGACTTTGGCACAGCTGTGCTGTTGAACCTCTCTGGAGGGATGTCTTTCAAAGGACCTCCATACCCTGGGTAAACGATACAACACAGACACTGAATGAATGCAGGGCTTGCATATGTCAAATAAACAACATGCTTTGGCTTTTCCATTTTCCTGTTATATTTATACACATTAGATATCTTAATTCATACATTTTTAATTCAGTTCTGCTGTTAGACATTTCTCCACCTATGGCTCGTATTAAAGTAGCTTCAGAGTCCAATTCTTCATATCTGAAAGCAGCAACAGGCAAAGATGCCGTCCAAAGAAAGCTGAAAGCTGGAGAAAGCTTTGATCACACGAGGGCCAGCTATCGATGAGCAAACTTGAGAGTCTCATCTTATGATTTCAGAGAGCTGAAGTTAAAAAAGTTCACCTCTCGCTACCATTTGGAGCTGTCAGAATTCAAAGTTGCTTCTTTTTTTTTAAACTTAAAAGTACTTTGTGTTTGCTGCCATCTGAAAAATCTGATACTTGTAAGATTGCTTGCAAGGCTATTTTATTTTTTCCTAACACACTGAACGAAGTTGAGGTGTTTGAAATTAGACTGTGGGTGAGTGTGAGGAATGAGAACTGAAGAGTCTCATTACAAAAGAAAAGAGAGAAAAATAAAGACAAATCTCATAATTAAACCTACAGTGAAAAAAGGAGAAATAACACGTGAAGAAAATATAATCTTAATTTTATTTCTCATGAATATGTAGCTAATTAATAGCAACCTGGGCGTTGGATTTTGCAACCCTGTACTATTTTTGCTTCTTTTTATCCTTGTTAAAGTTCACAGCAAAACAACTCAAGGGACATCTACCCTGTGTTTTGTGTGTGTGTGTGTGTGTGTGTGTGTGTGTGTGTGTGTGTGTGTGTGTGTGTGTGTGTGTGTGTGTGTGTGTGTGTGTGTGTGTGTGTGTGTGTGTGTGTGTGTGTGTGTGTGCACGCCTGCATCTATGTCTGCCCGCATAGTCTGTGTGTGTTGATGGGAGAGGCCTATCCAAAGCACTATCCTTCAAACCCAGTGCTTCACTCAGGGGGGCTTACAAGCTCAGGCATTACATAACGCGGGGCGTCGTGTCACATCCTAACCTCTCACAATGAACAATCCCCCTTCCTGAGTTTATGTTTTGCCCTGAGGAGGAAGCGGGAGAGACCAAACAGACCTGTGGGGAAGTTTACAGATTTTTTTTTGTGAAGGGAATCCATTACAAAACAGTGTAAAATATTTTCTGAGGCCGTGGAATATCGTTCTTGCGGCTGGACGTTTGGCTGAGTTGATATTTTTGTGGGAAAGGACTTTTATTCACCCAGCTTTTTTGTGGAGATAAAAGAGGGATCTCAGAAAGCACTGAGGGGACACGGAGAAAGACAGCAAGCTGGCTTTTTGTCCATAGATGTTTTTTTTTCTAGTGCTCAACATTTTTGAAACGTGGTCTGATAATGAAAGACACATTTGATATGTCTGCAGGCTTTGTTGAAAATGGCACAAAATTCAGAGCAGGACAGTTTTAGAAAGTTTATATATACATATTAAGCTCTATCAGAATCCAAAGTTTTCCATGTGTAAGAATATTTCCTGGTTAAGAAATACTGCTAGCAGCACAGGAACATGGAACATGCACCCCTGGGTGGATGAGTAGGCTATTTTAGGAGTTCTTACCATTTGATACCTAATGCACTTTGGCCTAATTTCTGCTACAGCTGGAGTGACTTCATTCAGATACTGTAGGGTGATGTCTGGTGCAGAAATAACACCCCACCCCACTGTAGACATACTCATCCTTGGATTAGTATCAGTTTTGTGTCAACTAGGCAAAACCTAGAGATGAGGGAGGATGTGAGCGCAAAGCTGATGGTATCAGTGGCACGAGAGGCAAACAGGAAGCACTTCTCATGGGTCAAACTCGACGATCTTTAAAACGATGGTTAAAGCTGATTGCAACAAGGAGGGTTTAAATTTTTTTATTTTTTTTAAAAAAACTAGAGAGAAAGAGGGGAATGTGGAGGAGTGGACATGAAACAAAGGAGTGGGATGAAGATGGAGAGAAAAAGTAAGACAGGCAGAGAGAGTGAGAGTGAAAAACGTGTAATCATATTGTGCCTGAGGCCGACTCATTCCAGGCAAGGAGCGAATGTTTTCCAACATTATCAAAGCCTGCGTGAGTACAAACAATGAAAAACAGTTGAATCCTTATCAAAACAGCACATCCAGTACTTTGTGCACGGCGCAGTCTCTCCACCACAAGCATTTCTCACGAGCTACTCTGCATTCAACATGTGTGTATATTTAAAAAAAAACAACAACAAAAAAACGCACGCACAAGGTGAAGTTCAGGATGACGAAACAAATTACAAAGCCATTTTAAATGTGTTGTTTTACAGAAACAGGGACTGGGTAAGGTCGCAGAGTTGAACAGAAGTCAGCAGGCCAACTTTCACTAGAGTGTATCGCTGCTGTAAGATTAAGGTTCCTTGAAAAGAGTTACAGTGCACTGTGTCACCAGTGTTACCTACCCGGGGCGATGCTCTCTGGATTTGGCACCATACTTGTATCTAGTGTGTCAGAAGTCACTTCAGGTGGCTGGCTGACACCCGGGACGTTCCCGTTGCTGTCCAAGACAGCCTCAGACTGAGAAACCACTGAGTTCTGAAAGAAAGATCAAAGAGGTTTAGATGAGCTTAAAAGAAAAGTTTAACACTTTTTTTTTGTATCTGTTGGGATCAAAAGTTAATGCTCGACTTCAGACACAGTACGAGACGATTTGTATTGAATACAGTGGGAGCTCTTCTTGAGATTCCTTTGAGCTCTGTTTTGGTCTCTACCAACCAACCAACCAACACTATCAAATAATGGCGCAAGTCAGCTGTAAATTTTCCACTTTGTTCACCATTTGTCAATCACCTTTTTTGTCTAAAATTGACTGCTGGACTGATATCATACAATGAATTTATTAAAGATTTTGTGCTGAAAAAAAACAACAGCTTACCATATTAACTCTAAATGCGATGAATTATCAACATTGTGTTCATAGCTTGTTTCTGCTGCCATTTCTCACAGCTTTGAGGATTATTCATCCATGAAATAAGTGACAAAATGTGGTTAAATAACATCTGCTGAGAAAGATTGTGACAAAATCAACAGCTACGAACAGCTAGCAGCAAACATAAGAGAAGTTCTTCGTAAAATGGAGGGTTGAGCATCTGTGAATTCATGACAACTCTGTCCATTTCATCTTTTGTGGAAGATGACTGAATGCTCATGTATGAAAGTATGATGAAAAATGTTATTTGCAGTAAATCAGTGGTATAGTAACCTTGCTGATTCTTACTGCAGCTATTTCACATGTTAAGAAGTTACCAGACCTCACTTTTACATGTTTATAAGTAAAAAGAAAGGCTGTCTGTCCATTTTCTCTCAACATTACAGACATTGTTTTGTGAGCTGGGATGAAAAGTACTGCAGCCCAAGCGACCAGCTTTCATCCCTCTGAAAGATATTCATGATGATTTAGGCTACTCCAGGACTTCCTCAGGAAATGTTGACAACTTGAAAAAGAATCCTGCCATTACCCTGAGCAATAAACAAACCGAGATATGCGAGTCTTTTTCACTTCAAAGATAAGGGGGAAAACGTCCCTGGAGCACAATAATTATTTTATCTGTGGACTTCAAGAGGGCATTGAAAAGTACACAAGGCCACCACACAACTAAATCCAAGAGGATATAACTAGTGCTGCTAATTAATTAGATATAACAAAGAGAAACTTAGTTAGCTTATCTTGATTAAATTTTACTGAGAGCTGTAGGACATAAATTGGCCTATGTGCAACTAGGTCAGGCTAAGTAGTTCTAGGGAAAGAAAATGCTGACTTGGCACAGTGCCCATCCATACACAAAGGGACATTAATTAAGTTACTTGTGACCAGCTGGAAGACTTTTACTACTATTATTCTGAGGTGCCCCATGTCTGTTTGCAGGAGTCAAGCAAACACTTCAAGTGCTTGTTTTTTTGCCACATAAGGTTTGTATAGGATGTAAAGTATTGTGCAAATGCTTTTCATGTGATGGAAGGAAACAATGTAGTGAAAAATGGATGACTGTGCATGAAAAAACACTCTGCAGTCAACTTCACTTAACTCTATTTAATCAACGTGTGTCAGTTGGCTGTAAGTCTGCTGCATTGTATGTGTATTTAAAGGAATAGTTCTGCATGTTAAGCAATTATTTGCTTATTTGTTGTGTTTATCAAGAGTTAGATAACCACTCTAATGATTGCTAGATGAGAAACCAGGGCCAGGCCAAGGTTAACATAGCTCATCGTAAAGACTTGTCTGTCACTGGGGAACAAAATCTCCCCGTAAAGCTCAGTAGTTGACAGGCTAAATTATGTTTGTAAGATGTATAAAACAAACACAAAGTGTAAAAATCTTTTAAATAAATAATGTCATGATAAAAGGTGCAGTTTTATGAAGATGTACTGGGAACTTGCAGTGCTCAACCAAGGAATAGACCATTGTATTTTTTACACCTTAGTTTGTAGGGTTCACGCATTAAAATTTTTAGTGGGTTGGAAAAAAGCTAATAGTTGTTTTTTTTCTTCTTTACGACAGAGCCAAGCTAACTAGTTTTTATGCCAGGCAAACCTAACTCGCTGCTTCTAGCACAAATATGAGTGGAATTAGTCTTCTAAGTGTCTTCAAACATGAAAAATGTTCCCAAAATGTTAAACTTTTCATTTAGACAAAAACAAACAAATGAGGTTCTTTGTGGGCTTTTGTGTGGCATGACTTCATGCACATGTGATCACACGTCTTACAGTGAGCTGCTTGTTGTTCTCGTTCTGGATGTTTTCAAAAGTGTATTTTTCGGAGCGTCTCTGGCGCATTTTGAAGAGACGGGAGCCCCGGTTGGAGGCGAGAGACAGCTCCTCCAGCATGATGTCCTTAGGCACGCTCACTTTCTTCCCCAGATCCATCTCTATGTCTGGACAGAGGGAGATAAAACAACAGACTAAAGATCCTGTGTGTATTCAGTAAAGTGATCAGACTTCTGACAGGACAGATTTATTTTCCTAATTCCTCTACTCCCACCTATCAAGCCTTGTTGAATACAAATTATATTCACAGAGGGGGGAAAAAACAGCTTGCTGCAAATAAAAATCCCTGCACATGGATTGCTGACTTGGTACTCCTGCCAATATGATGAACGAGGAATCATCTCCCCTCGCAATCAACCCATGTCCCATGCTTGTTTTGTGGTTGGCTCCGCATGCTCGCAACTGCATGCTGATCATGGAGATGTCACAGGCCTATATCCAAGTGTGAGACTTATAATTTGCCAGAATATCTTTCAGCTGTCAGTATCCTTCAGACCCTCCCTATTCCTGAGCCACACAGTTGTCCTCGCCCTGAAATAGCGTGTTCAAAGGACAACGACAAAGGGATTAGTTACTTTGACCCATAAAAGTATTCATTTGCTTATTTATAGTCAGGGGCGTAGAGGGGAGGGTTGGCAACTGCCGCACTAGAAAATAGTGGGATCATGCGTTGAATGCAGCCGTGGCCGGTGTGTGTCGGGTGAGATGGTGTTTACTATTAAGTTAATATGCCCGGGATTTAAATGTGTCTTGTAAGTTATGGTGTTAAATCCATGTCTGTGTTGAGATGTGGAGAAAAATAAGAAGGTAGATAGGTGAAAGGAGGGACGTGAGAAGAAGGTGACAAGGAAACAGAAGCAAAGTAAGGATGCAACAAGAAAACTGAGAGGTCAGAGGGATTAGGAAAATGAGGAAGTGAGGAGGAAATTATACGGATACCTTCCTGAGCTAGAAACTCCTTGCAAATCGCTGCAGCCTGCATTTTCCTTTCCCCGGTTGTCATGGTGGAGAACTGCGACATGGCTGCCCCTGGGGAGTACACGGTGAGGCAAAAAGTCACAGGAGACAGTACACATCAGTGCAACCTGTTCAGATGTATAACAAGAGACAAAAGCAAGGCTGCATTGATTGGCCAACATCAACCATCCACAACACGCCACCGAAACAGGTTGGGGCAGCGAACAGGACAAAGTTAGCACGTCCCTTTAAATAACCTTGGCCTGTTAAACACCAAGCACATGTTCTTTAGATATGGCAACGAACTGTGTCAGGGGTCTGAGAATCAATAGGTTTGAAATCACCAAAGTGTGCTGAGAGGACCAAGGTATAAAACACGGTGCTGCCACCGCAAACATGTGAGACAGTGGAGGAAACAGCATCATGGAAAGTTTTCACTGAGGTGTCAGTGAACACAACACACATGTTTCAGTCCAATCTAAAAATGTCTTTCACAAAGTTTCTTAATGAAACATACAGTAGGAGCATTTCATATTAAAGGGTGATGTGTTCTCATCATTTGGAAATGAGCGGTTTCAGTTCAGTATCGACAAATGGCAAGTTTGTAGAATTAACTTCTAACTTTCAGAATCTATTTATATCTGGAAAATTAAGCTGTACATCACATAGGAGTGCTGATCAATAAGGAGATACATTTTGCAATAATATTTACAAAAAAATAATCAAATCATTTTGTTTTTAAAACTGCAACAGAAGGCCAGAAGGCCAGCTGGGAGTGAGAATCATGCTTAATTCAAAGTGCAAGGATCACATTAGAAGTGGACAGCACACATGTGGAGAGGCCCGAGTGATGGCTTACCTGTCCTGAAGGACCCTCAGGGGGTAGTCTCAAGTTGTGCCTGTCTCCTCGGGGTAGGAAGTTAGAAAGGAGAGAGGCTGGAGGGTCAGACTGGCTAGTTCGAACTGTGTTGGGTGCTCATGCTCCCCGGCACTGGGGCTTGTCGCGGGGAGGGCGGGCAGAGGGGGCTGCAGCCTGATCCAACTGACTGAGTGGGTGGGTGTCAGTTTGTGTGTTGTCATTGGTATTTAGTGCACAAGCAGAGAGGGGACTAAATTTAGAGTGCTGCCACTACTGCTAACTTTACCCTGGGTCTCTCTCTCTCTCCCTCTCTCTTGGCTGGTGTTATTACAGTAGCTCAGGACAGTTTACACTGATTTCAAAACAGGAGTATATTTTTGTCCTTGGGGGTACTTTTACAGTTATTGGTAAGGAGCTAAACTACTATACTGAAATAAAAATAGAGTTTACAATTAAATTAAAAATATACATTCACATTTTGCGCCACCTGAAAAATCTTTAGTTATTAAGTGTGTGCAAAAAGAAGTTCGAAAGAGAGCTGAGAATTCAAACAGATAGCAAAAACTGTGGATAAAAAGATGAAAATCAGATAGCTAAACATAATGGATAAGTGTCTGGAATTGAAAGGAGAGATGGTTAAAATATCTAGTGACAAGTAACAGCAAATATTTGAAATGTCTCTTTCTCCGATCAAACTGCTATGCACACAAGCTGAAACTAAACTGATCTAACATTAGTTGAGTTGTACGCAAAATGACGAACAACCACCATTATGTGCACATATATCCATTACACCCAGTTTAACATGAACTTTATTGTTTGTTCTTAACTGTCTGACAATAATAGGATGGAAACCATTGCTAAATGTGTTTTATCTGCACCAAAATATGGGTTGACACTGACTTAATCACCTATACTAAGAGCAATAAGGTGTTGCCACCTTGCAGCTCTGCTCATCTATATGAATTGAAAGGCACCAATGGAATGAAAACCCTCCTGGAAACCACTGACAAAGCTTTAACAATAAGCTGTAATAAAGCTGTTTCAGCAGCAGTTGTCCTTATCAGCGTTGGAAATTTGCCGCACACAAGATATATTTTCAGTAACATCCACCACAGGAACATGGGCCCCTGAAGGCCTGCAGACCAATCAGATAGTATTTGTTTTAAATGTCATCATGTAATATAGGAGGGACAAAAGCCTAGTAGGTTTCACTCACCTTATAATAAAGTCACAGGTTTTAATTGACCTTGCTAAATCTAATTTACCTGTATATATTTCTTTACTTGGAGAAAGACTCAAGTAAAGAGAAGCAGCTTGAGTTTGCAGCACACAGCAGGGCAGGCAAGCATTGGGTTAGATGTAAAAAGCCTCATGTTCATTGGCATACTGCAATTCAAAAAAATCATGCCATGAACCCCATACACAGAAATACATATTTCAAAGCTATGTGTGCCACACTTCATGATGCATTGCTCATATCCCGCTTCAGGCTCCACCCTTTAAAAGCATTTGAATTCTACAAAGTGTTTCCCAAATCTAAATTGGAGGGGCAATAATTTCTGTTTATCGTCTCGCTCTGCGCCCTTATCTCTCATTCGCTGATGTTCCAGCTACAGTAGGTACCCACTGTTATTATGTAACTGGTGGTCACCATGGGAACAGGCCCCCCCCTTACAACCCTCTTCTGCTGTATATGACTCTCCAAGACAACACATCACAGAGAAAGCTTTATGGGATGGCACAGCGAGCAACAAATGGCCCAGAGCAATGGATTTTCAAACTTGGAACAGAGAGCAAAGAGCACAAACACGCAGGGCAATTTGTGAGCTAGTACTTCTTGGTTGTATTTATTTTGTGAAATGCTTCATGTGAATCTATATTTGAGTTAGTTTGGAACAGAAATTGATTACTGGTATTGTATTATGACCACAATAGGTGTCGTTTGAATGGAAGCAATACAGTGAAATCAGCACAGATACCCCGCAGCATGTCAGGATGCTAAGTGAGTGAGTTGAGACGCAACACAATGCTGTGAGATAAATTGTATTTATGTTAATGAGATTAGGATATTATGTACACTCTGTGGACACACCAATCAAGCTTTACTTCTTGGAGATGATTACAAGTCAATAGCAAAAGTCCAACACAAATTTAAGCCAGAAGCCCATCGGTTTCTGGAAGCAATTCTCTCAGTCCCAGTAAATCTTTCATAAACTAAAACAATCATTTTTGTTGCCATAATTAGAAAATATAAATTCAACTTTCCCTCCTAACTGAAACTCCCTTATCTTTGGACTGCCATGTAACAACTGACTTGTTTTTCCCGAAGAAAAGTGTTAGACAGCAGCAATGTCCAACATCCTCCCTCTTTCTCTGCGTAGTTAGTGGCCACATGCTAATGCACTAATTAAAATGCACTTGGTAAATATGTGAATTAATCTCTCTTATTACAGATTACACAACAACATGTCCGCCCACAACATGGCGAGTTATAGCAATAACCTTTCCCCAAGTTTCAAGCCTCATTTCTAATGCATCACTAATTGCATTCTGACACTGACATGATATCCTGCATGTGTAAACACCACAAACACTGTCCTCAAGTTTCACGCACTGAGAAATCAAACAAAACCAGCAAAACAAAAAAGTGAACAATCACTGCAAGAAGCAGCATGCTGAATGCACACTTCCACAGCAGACAATGAAATCAGTATAAACCGAAAATCCACAAGCTAAAAAAAAAGTTAAGAAATAGTCTTCACATGTAGTTTACTATCAAATAGGTGGGTCACTGTTTCTTTCACTCTCTTAGCATCCATAACTCTTTCCTCAGGACACCACAGTTATTGAAAGGTAGCGATTATCTTTAGACACACTGTAAATATACAATCACTTACATCTTTTCCACCTATTCTGCACTAAACATGTCCATTCATTCTCATGATATCCATTCTAAAGAACATACTCATCTCCTACAGGTCCACTTCAGTGTATTTACCAAACTAGACAGTTGTCTGTTAAATGCTACTAACGTCATTTTTAAGTGACCATACAGATGAGTAATCCTCTCTTTTCTCATTTGATTATGGCATGCAAAGTAAATGCATTAATCTAAAACCTTTTATACTCAAGATATAACAGCAAAACAGTAGAACACATTTTAAAAACGGCAGTGTAGCATCAAAACCAGGAAAACACGAGCAATCTTTCCACACGTCCTTCTTAGATATTAGCTTTCTTTCCTTAATAAACTTCTATTGCTTGGTTATTTAAAAAACAGCAACACTTCAACTGTATGTGAATGTTTTATAGAATCTATGAGTAATGGGATTTCACTCATTAAAGACCACACAAGCTGAGCTGTCTCCTACCGCCTCCAACTCCAAGTGTTGCTGTTATACACAGGCTTGTAAGTTTGCTTTCCCAGGGGCCTCGTACACTCAGATGAAGACACTGAGGGCCTCAGGTTTGCCCCTGTTGCAGACCCGTGAGGCTGCCACTGTCTGGGCAGGGACCTGTAGCCAGCCTGACTGACTGAGGCGGAGACAGGGCTCCTTGTTGGGGACACAAAAGATGGAAGCGGAGCTCGACTCTGACTGCGACTTTGGCTCTGGCTCCAAGTCTGGCTGCCTGATTTCTGCGGGGCTTGGTAAGAAACCCTGGCCGTCCACTCTGTTGGCGGCTTGGGCAGGATTTTGCGCTGGGCTGCCAAGCGGACATTTGAGGCGAGGGTTTGCTGGAGGTTCTGGAAAGCAAAGGCTTCATCTACCAGGCCCAGGGGATGCCGGGAGGCAGCCTCCCAGGGTGTGAGGGGTTTGTAGCCCTTTACCAGCCAGGATGTTGGCCTTGCTGAGAGAGTTGTGGAGGCCCAAGCCGGAGGCCTGGGAGAGGAAGAAGCTGAAGCTGACTTCTGGCCTGTGTTTGGTACTCTGGCTGGTGGAGAAAGGGAGTAGCTCCTGCCAATTGCCTGGAAAGAAAAATCCAGACATGTTTATTTCAGTAAGGGTTCATTTTTGTTTGTCTGACTGGCCCATTGGCCAAATCAACTCAGCTTGGAAAACTGTTGAAAATAGAGTAGCTCTTTGTCAACATTCTTCTTTTAAGTGCTGTAATACTCTTATGTTGTATTTCATGTTTAAAAAATGTACTCTGTTTTATTCTTTGCAGATAAATATGTAAATAGGTGCCAAGATTAGAAAAAGCCATGAAAATAAATTAACTGCAAAAGCTGTTAAAAGCTCTATGAAACTTGTTATCATTAAACTTATTGCAGACATAATCGCCCATTTCACAGTAAGCCTCTTCAACCCAGTGCTTTAGCATTTGCCCAAACAGAGTGTCCTCTTATTTCACAGAACAACTGGCTTATGAGAACGTATGAGCTTCCCAACATAAGTCACATTCATCTTGTTTTCATTAGATCTGCTTTGCTCAACAACAACATTTGGAGAGAACATGGTGACTTCTACTTAATTCTTCTTCCTAAGAAATCTAGGCTGGCACGGGTGATGTGGGGTGGAAAAAAAACAACCTCTGTGCTGTTCATTGTCTGTTGAATATGGTGGACATGCAGAAAAGGCAGTGCTGCCATCGCCTGGTGAAAGATGAGTACTATCAGCAAACAGTGACAAAAAATTGCAAAAATGAAGGAACAGAATAGAAAAGAGTGCAGTCATAAAAAGACAAATGCTGAACGAGTCAAGGGGGCGAAAAAAAAATTCTTTGCTGACTCAGGTATCTGATAGGCTTAAAATGCCTGCAGCAGCGCTATCCTGGATTAGGGCAGACACAAGAATGTATGAGTAGATTAGTGGACAATTTAAGGTCATGTTTTCATTCTACTGAAGGAGATTGCCAAGATGAATATTTGCACGTTATTTATGTCCCTCAATCTGCCAATTCTGCAGAATTTAACATACAGTATCTCAGAAATGGCAGAGCATATGAGCTGGTGTTCATAATGGTGCGCATACAAACACTTCCATATTGAGACAGATGTTCAAAATAGTCTCCATATGGAGGCATGTTACAGCCCTGTTTATGTAGATTTATGGGGTGGCCAAAGTTTTCTTGAGGGGCACAAGGTCTGTGGGAAAGTACATTTGAGAGTCATAGGATCAATCTATATGTGGAACATCTGCTGTGCCTTAACCTATTTAAAACATATATATGTAATATATGGTTTTAGGTAGTTTAGTCATATTAACATTCATTTAACTCTATAAACAAGCTATTAATGGGCTGTGAACCTAGGGTAAAGTTTGAATTAATTTATATCTGACTAACACAAGCATTAAAATGTAAAACTGTCTTCAGAGGGAACTGTGGAACAAGTATAGCTGAGATAAAGATGTGTGTGTGTAATCAGCCAATGAAGCAGTGGCAGAGTCACATTGCTCCAGATATAGCTGCAGAAATCTGCTAACTGAAGGCACCATTTGATATTAAAACTTCCACTTAACAAGTAACTGCCCTTTTTGAAAATGCATGACAGAACACGGATACGCGTTTCAAAGGAATTAACCAATGAGGTCACAGCGAAGTCGCCAATCTATTAATATCCTTAAAAAAATGCATCATCAGGTCGTCATTCTGCGGGAATGTGCTGCTCAAGCATTCACCTCACCCCCTGAAAAAGTAGGTTACTCTGATAATGAGCTGCATTTGACTGATAACTGACAGGCTCTTTTTTAGAGTATAAACTGTATTTTATTTTATTTTCGAGAACTAATTCAGTTTGACGTACTTGATGCAATGGCCTTGATAGATTTGTAATGGAATTTTTTTTAAGGGCAAATAATAATTGTCAGTGCTTAAGGTGGAAAAGTGATGAAAATCAGCAAGATGAAAAGAAAAGAGACTAGGAATAGAATAAATCCTAAAAGCATGCTCAAAGGAAGAAAGAAAGGAAACGAAACAAGAATAAAAGACAATTTAATGGCACTGCAGTGAATCATACAGAAAGTGCACTCTGAAGAGAAACACACAAAGAGAAAAGAAAAAGAAAAGAACATAAAGAGCAAAAGCAGCCCTGTACCAAAAATACATTTTTGTGAGCATTAGCTAGTTATCTGTTCAATAACTCTTCTTTTATATGTCATTTATTATCTATTCATATATTTATATATATATAAAACAATACCAGGAGACGATGCATGAAGAGTGAAACTACAAGAGAGTCGGTGATATTATATATTTGTCTGGTATCAGAAAAAGAAAATACTATACAGGTCTGAACTATAGTAGCTTTTACTGGCTTAAGTTGAAATTTAAGCCTCCTCTCTGGACTTTCAGATCTCCCTCTCATGACGCAGTTTAAAAATAGTACCTAACATGATGCAACAGCTGGTAAAAAGCTTAAAATATAACTAACCCACTTCAGTCGGGGCTATGGAAAAAGACACTGGGGAAAGGCACTGAAGAATAAAAAACTGTTTACTTATCAAACATTTTATGTTTAAGTTAGCCTGTGTTAGTTGTGACAAGGACAACGTCTTCACTGTCTGGCCGGAAAATGGCCTGAAACTCCAGAGTTGTTACATAATCCCCGTACATGACAACCCTGACACTGCAAATTTAGCCTTCTGCTTGGTATCATTACACCCCACAAGCCTCACCCTTTTCACTTACCCCTTTATTTCTATCTTTACTTTATTTATCTTTATTGTATTTTAGTTTTTCTTTCTTTTGTATAACAAATAATATTCGGACTATTTAGCATTTTCTTCTTTTCAAAAATCAACTTTCTTTTTTCACTGTCCAGTACCATTCACTTGTGGTTTATTTTTCTCTCTCACCCCTTTATTTAATTTCGTACTGAGCATTATGCTCCCCTACATTCTCATAAAGCCACCACATTAAATTATTTTTACATAAAATTGCATTAATCTATAATGACTGCATAATTTACTATAAAAATGTTAACAGTTCAATTTGATTCTCTTATGTCTGATAAGATACACCATACTTACAACCCATTCTTTTTGTTAAGTTCCATCTTAGTAATTAGTGATGCTTTTTGCTCTCAAAACTTGCCAATCACCAAGTTCTGCCCTATACCAATAATAACGGTGAAGATAGTCTTTGCCAAAGCAAGTTTATGTGCTCAAAATATTGCACTTGGCCGTGGACTGCAAGAGCACCAACCCCCTGATTCAAGCAGGCACCAAGCATGTCATGATTCTATGAGAATCACTCTTTATCAACTGCTGTAGGCTTCCACACCTGAGCTGAGCTCTTTTTAGCCGTGAATTTAGGCTTAGGAGCAGCTGCAGTGTTGCCACCGGATGCAGATTCAGGCCGAGCAGCCACAGGGAAACTAGGAGCAATATAGCTACTGAGAGGCTGCGGCTGGTAAGGTGCAGAGGGAGTTGCCATATAGGGAGGGCTATTGGCTGGCTGGTAAGCAGCCTGTAGTGCCTGTGGATAGGCAGAGTTTGGAGACTGAGGAGTTTGGGGATGATAAGCTGGCGGGGCAGGTTGTTGATACTGTTGGTTATATGCTTGCTGGTATGGGCCACCAGTAGGTTGCTGATAAGGATTCGAAGGAGGATAAACATTAGCTTGGGATTGTTGATAGTGGCCATCATGCATCACAGGCTGCATGGGCATATCATAGGCTTGCTGGGGGTATGGGTTGCTAAAGGGTCCACCTGGCTGGACTGGGGGCATTTGCTCATATCTAATTGGTTGGCTATCAAGAGGTGGATTTGGAGGTGAACAGGTGGGTCCAGGTGCAGAAGGCTTTGCAGCCTCTGCTCCCGGGCCAAAGATAAAGAGTGAAGAATTTAGTTGATAGGGTTGATGCTTCATGACATCTATAACATTGAGAGGTTTACGGGCAGGCTTCTGTTTCTCTTTTTCTTTTTTCTTTGCTTTGGTCAAAGGGCTACTTGAAGGGAGCTGCTTTGTAGCTGCTGGGGGATACGATGGGGACTGAATAGGATTATATGCTAGTGGAGGTGGAGCACGTACATTGGGGGTATATTTCCACTCGTTTGGTAAGGAAGCAACTGGTGATGTTGGCCGGCTCGCCTTGTTTGCTTCCACAGTCTCAGAGTCCACAACAAACTTCTCCATACGAGACAGCCTCTTTGCGAACATATCAGCTCCTTTCCCTCTAACGACTGGCATCTCAAAAGCTGAACCTGGGGATGATGGGTTTAAGACAGTGGCCATTGGGTTGATGGGTGATGAAATTCTTTGACCGATGGTAAAAGAGTGCATCCGCTGTGGTGGAGAAGGAGGGGTCCGGTTCTGTGGCACATTTTGTAGTGGATGCCACGGTTTTGGAGAGGGACGAGTGTTCACTATTGACGTGGAGATATTCACAGGTGTTTGCTGTGACTGTGGTGTCCAGGCATTCACGGGTGTCTGAGGCTGGGTCTGAGATGGAGGCCATGTATTCATTGGTGGTTGTGGTGGAGGCTTTGAAGTGGACTGTTGCCAGTTTGGCTGTGGTGTGGGCTGGCGTGGAATTGGTTGAGTCCAAGGTGGCTGATGTTGGGCCTGATTTTGCTCTTGGGCCCAAGAATTAATCTGGTGCTGACCATGTTCTGGAGGGGGCTGAGCCCATGGTGTTTGGGTCTGAGCCTGGGCAGGTACTGGTGCCCATGGGTTCAAATTTGCTTGAGGCTGTGCTTGAGGCTGTACTTGAGGCTGTACTTGAGGCTGTACTTGAGGCTGTACTTGAGGCTGTGCTTGAGGCTGTGCTTGAGGCTGTGCTTGAGGCTGTGCTTGGGCTACTTGGATCCAAGGTGGCTGAGCTTGGACTTGAGTTTGTGATGGGGCCCAGGCATTAATTGAAGGCTGCTGTTGCTGTTGAGGCTGAGCTAATACCCAAGGTGGTTGAGGTTGACCTGGTGCTTGAGCCTGGGGCCATGTTTGTTGCAGAGCCTGATGCTGTGGTTGCTGCATCCATTGTGGTTGTGGCTGGGATTCTGGCTGAACCTGTTGAACCCAAGGAGGTTGTGCTTCAGACTTTTTCTGTGGTTGTTGTGCCCATGGTGGCTGAGGTTGAGAGGCTGTTTGTGATGGCTGTTGCCATGGGTTCTGGGGTTGTGGTAGCATTGGTTCTTGGGCTTGATCCCAGGCTGGCTGCATTTGCTGTCGGTGTGGCTGTTCGTTAGAGTGTGTCCAGGGGGCCTGAACCTGTGGCTGAGTCTGTGGTTGCTCTTGAGGCTGGGCCCAGGATGGCTGAGCATGTTTCTGAGCTTGGGTTTGCTCTTGAGGCTGAGTCCAGGATGGCTGAATTTGGGGGGTCCAAGTATTTGTAGGCGGTTGAAGCTGTGCTTGGGCCTGAGTGGGTTGACGTGTTACCCAAGGTGGCTGTGATGGGGACTGACTCGGAGGTGGGTTCTGGGGCTGCACTTGAGCTGGATGCCAAGAAGTGGAAGATGACTGTTGTTGTACTAGTGATTGTGCTGCACCCCAGTTAGTCACAGAAGAAGACTCATGCTGCAGAATAGAATTCATATGACCATTTGCCTCCTGAGCTGTCACTTGCACAGGGTGTTGTTGAGGTTCAGGCTCCGGGTGAGTCCATGCATGCTGTTCCACTGTGGTGGTGCTGGCAGGAGTCTCCTGGGTAGCAGGAGGGGGAGAGGGCTCAGGGGCAGGTGCAGGGGCTGGCTCTACTTCTGGAGCAGGGGTAGTCTCTGCGGTGGGGGCTATAGCAGGTGTGGATAGACTATTTTCAGCACACTCAGACATGTCCTGGTTGGTCACTTCTATCGGTGGGGACCAAGGAGGAGAGTTGGGGTTGATCACAGGCTTTGGGGCAACTGGTGGAGGAGTCTTATGTTTAACTCGCTGAGACTGGAGGAAATTACAAGCCTCAGCCCCAAGGCTAAGGTAGTCTTCCTCAGGTCCGGACTCAAAACCCAACTTCTTGTCGCTTCTGTTGAGGAGGTTCAGGAGTGCTGGGTTAGGTGATACTTTTGGGGCTTCCTTAAATGTGAACATAGGTTTGCCAGTATTCTTCTTCCTTGTATCCGACAACAGGCCCGTCCTAATTGCAGGAGTAGAAATGCGCTCATCACGAGAAGCTATATGTTCCCCTTGAGCCACAGAATCTTGATTGGTCCCACTCATTGCTTGAGAATAAGGGGTTACCACCATGCTTTCTGTTGTGAAAGGCTTTGCACTGCGATTGCTGAAAGAACTCTGCATTTCATTGGTTTGATGTTGGACTGTGCCATTGATGTTTGCAGAATACTGCTGTATTTGCTGTTGCTCTTGATGATATTGTTGCTGTGGCTGATACATTTGCTGCTGTTGATAATGACTTTGTTCATACTGCTGCTGCTGATGTATTTGTTGTTGGTGTTGTTGCTGCTGATGTTGTTGTTGTTGGTATTGTTGCTGCTGTTGGTATTGTTGCTGCTGTTGGTAGTTCTGTTGTTGCTCATAGTACTGTTGCTCTTGATATTGCTGGTATTGTTGTTGACTTTGTTGGTGCATATTTACATCCATGTAAGCATGCCCCTCTGTTGTGGACTGCTCCGCGATCTTCTTTTCAACCTCCGGCACTCCTTCCACGGGCATCCCTTGGCGCCGAAGCTCATCATGTTCAGCAGAAATCTCATCCATCCTCTGACGCCTTTGGACGAACATTAGGGCACCCTTGCCTTTGGTATCAGGCAAACACTCCATCTCTGCTTGGTTGTTCAAGTTCCTTTCAATTTCAAGGAGACCCTTGTCCAAGTTAAAGGTTAGCACACCTTTGCTACTCTGAGCATGAGTAAGAGAATGCTTGTTTATTTCAGAATCGTTAGGTGCAACAAGGGTGAATTCAACATTAGGGGTTTCTTGTTTGTCGTCTTCGTTTTCCTCGCTTTCTTCGTCGCTGTACTCTGGTTCGTCTTCTCCCGTGCCGTAGCTCACAAGTGTGTATTTCTTGGCTCTCTGACGATGTTTCTTGAACATCAACACCCCCTTGTTGTTGGGGTTGGGTGGAGCAGCCGTAAGAAACAGAGCAATACGTTTACATTTGGACTTGGCCTCCTTCACCTGTTTCTCAGACAGACTCTCGCCACGCCTGAGCCCTGTAAAGAGAAGCAAAAGAGAGAAAAAGATCAGAGATCGGGAAATAAAAAAAATAAAAACTTCTCTTAGGTAAATGTCATCTGAAATTAAATCTATTAATAACTTACATCAGAGTTAAAAACATCAAAACATTTCATCTGCATGTTCCCTGGGCCTTAATTAGTACTTATTTTTGAACAATTCTTTGATCGCTGACTTAATTACAATGCAGTCATTCCACATAGTATTGTGTCATTGTGTATTTGTCATTCGTGCACCTTGAATACGAGTTAAAAAATAAATGTATATTTTACCATATAAAATGTATTTTGGTTTCGCACTCATCTGAAGAGCTTTCACAAGTTTTTTAAAAAGGCAAAGCACAAAGCAATTAGACTTAGCTTGTAAGATTACACTGATATCAACACTTTTGTAAAAAAAAAAAAAAAAAAAGTTTCAAAAATAAATTCTATGCTCACAGCAGAAGCAGAAATGACAATAAACTATTAATACGTGGTGGAACTGAACACTCAACAAAACTAAGATGTTAACGGATTCCTTCCCATAAAAAGGATACATTGTGTATATTCTTCATCCACACATAATATTTATCCGCCTGTTGCTGTGAACTAATACATTATACATTTTTGATTGGCTTACTCCAAATATGCTCATTCAGCTGAAGCTAAAACATTGACCCATAAAGCCACAATGAAATTCTCTGACCCATGTCTAATGTTCTCATTTGTTCACAGAGTATGGACCACATTAAATTAGTTAGTCAGGAATAGGAACTGAGAAAGACAAAACACAGCTTGCATGCAATAAATTCACCAGGAGCAGAGTGTCTTTACCAGTCGTTATCTGTAAGCTGGCAAGCTATCCTCTTAAAACAATTTTGTTATTCTGACATCTATCACATTTGCTGATGCTTGGGCCAATCCGATTACAGAAATCACACAACAAAACCACTCTCAAACCGTCCAACAATACAAGGCTGTAATATAAAGACAAGCAGGCTTACATTTTTATATTCTTGCAAGACTAACCTGAAGGTGGAGGAGACAGCGGGAGTGAGCAACGGACTCACTTTTTTAGCTCAGTTAAAGCACCCAGTTTGAAAGGATCAGGTAACAATCTGGGTGAGCACATGCTGGTGTCTGTCAAAGGGCGACTTCTGCAGGCATCATCAGCGTGCTCGTGTTATATTTATGTCTTCCACACAGCTCAGAGGAACGCCTCGGTATCCATATTCATCATCAAGAACTTTTCAAATGGGACAGTTTATAATCAATTTAACTCCGTTGAATCTGTTTTCCCTTTGGTGCTTTTACATAAAAATGTTGGTGATTGTCCAATCTACACTGTGCCTCCCTACTATCTACCTATTGCTTTGGTTCTGTCAAAATTCAGGTTGCAGCCGGATGTATCTGCTTCCAGTCAAAGGAATGAGCACCCTGCTCCAACTCCTGTGACAGACACATACTATTTTGAGGGGTACACACACTGGGCATCAGGCTTTGGAATGCACACATGTTGACAAATGCAATTCAGTGTCGCAGATGACCTCTTAAAGAATAGATCCTTGAAACATGCACTCACACACAGAATAAAAAAAATACACACCAGGAGAATGCTCACAGGTAGAAATGGAAATGCTCTAAGGGTACTTACTGGCGTGCCGCGCCCGATGCTTGTTGGGTTTGTCTGGATCCTTCTCAGAATCAGAGTCCTGCTCTTCTGCCGGCGTCGCCTCTTCTGAGGGAATTTCAAATGAGACAGTAAAAGACCCGGGAACACCCTCGCAGTGCCCTCCTCCTTCTTCTCCTTCACTTTGGGATCCAACACTTTCACTGACCCTGGGGCCACCCACACTCAGGATGCCCCTCCCTGCTCCTGATGCTGCTGGCTGCTGCAAAATGACCTCCACCTGCCCCAGCATCGAGGGGGAGCCGACCACCACTCCATGGTGGCTGAGCGGCTCTCTGGCAGAGCACGACACATTGTGCGATGCGGTTGTGGTATGGATAGTCTCAACAGTCTTTCTGTTTGAGAGTTCCTCTCCAATTCCTAGAGCACTCCCGAGAGAGGTGCAGCCCACGTCATCCAAAGTTTGTTCAGAGAGGGACACCTGGAGCTCGACCATGTCCCCGGGGGAGAAGCACCGCTGCTCTTCATCATCATTATTCCTGAAAACAGCCTCCCGGCCTCTTGGATCACCACATGAGGGAGCATGTAGTTGAGTGCTGAGCAGCTGGGGTCGCCTGGGAAACTCTGTGTCGCTGTCTACCTCCTCATAGTAGGCCTCTTCTTGGGACTCAGATACGTAGAGTTCCTTTGGGACGGGGGACCTGTTCTTCGGCGATAGGATGTGGAGGGTGGTGCTCTCTAAAACCTCACCCGAAGAGACCCTCTCACCAGAGTGTGTCCCTTCTGATTCACAGTCTTCAGCAGGGAGGGAGTGGTATCTTTCAAAGAAAAGGGAGAAAAGTAATAAGCAATGTGGCACATTCTGTTAGTTCATCATTAAGGTTAAAAGGAAAGAAAAGAAAATCACTTCTTATTCTATTTGTTTTTTAAACAGGATACTGGTAAATTTGTTTAGATCTCAGCATTTTAAAATAAGTATTTAAATGCTCAAGGGATGTTAAATAAATGGCAACTCAGTAGCTCCAAGTGATATTTAGGCAAATATAAAATCTCTATTTAGCCTTCAAACCACCCACATTTGCATCAGTATATGTATCTTTTTATTTTTACTTCTAAATAAAAGACAGAGGCCTGTTCACACACATCTGTACAATGCCATTTCAGTGAGTACTTGTTGTCACTGAGGCATATTGGATTGAAGTCTTTCCTGTGGTAGTTGAAGTTGTCAAAGCAATCAGGTATATTTAATCGTTATGCAGGAGGTTAATCAAAAAGATCAGGGAACTGAAGTAGAAAGTAATCACGTTTAAATATCACTTTGCCTAATTTCCACTTTTAAGGTCAGCCTGGAGTAGCATTAAAGAGTGTAATTATCTGTGTCTGCAGTTACTGACCAATTAGACCTTAAAGAAAAGTCCATCATCTGCGCTCCAAGTCTATACAAACAAGATTCTGTCTGCAGAAACAGAAGCATTATGAACACAAATATACCTGTTTTGTATGGTTGTGCAGTAGTCACACAGAGAATACCTATATGAGAGAGTATATGAATCTGAAAATAACTTCTCAAGAACTAGATCATCTTTAATCTGCCTTCAAAACAACTGTTTGCAGTAGAGATACAGGCAGGCTAAGAATCATGCAGCGTTATCTGAGGACATGTCACACTGATATACAGGCTGGCAATGCAAGCTGAGTAATGGCTGAACAGCTGCATGCCAATCAGACAAGCAAATCTGTAACACACGGACATGGATTCACATACACAGAGGTTCACTGAGCTCTGCAAAAGGGCACAGGTCATAAAACAACATGCTATCTAAATGCTAATACAGCAGTGCAATAATCAGATCCCACTGCTGTTGTGAACACCAAGGATCGAGGGGACTGCATGGCTCAATTGTCCTGATACACAAACTTTGCAGTGTTTTACAGAACTGTCCTCATAGACTTGAATTGTTTTATATTTCACACAAATGACATCTCATGAATCAGACATTTTGATGAACGCAAAACTGCATAATTGTCATATGATCTCAGCTGTTGACTGGCACTACCTTTTGACAAGTAACTGCAGACAGTCGATTGACGTGTCGATGAGAGCAACAGCTTGTAAAAGAGTGAGATCAGCACATGGCTCCCCGTTGACTGACACCACCTCATCACCATCGCGCACTCCTGCCTGGAAGGCACGACCATCCTCCTCCACCTGTGGAAGACAATATCGTAGTAAGAGAACAAAAAAAAACAGTCAGATCACACAGATCAGTTTCCATCATCTCCGTACTGTATGTCAGTTCTTCACAAACCTCATCAAAAGAGCACCATCAGTTAATAATGTCCATAATATGCGGTGACCCGAAAAAGGAAAAGATGCAAAGTTGAACAGCTGTACAGTGGACATCCCCCAAGTGTGAGAACCGCCCTCTAACCTTCACACAGCCCAGCTATCAAAGTGCAGCTATTTACAGGAAGCCAAAATAAATCATGTTTGAAATGTTGTTAGTTGCTGCTGTCAGAAAATAGAAACTTTTTCCCTGGGTCAGTATCACAAATCCATTTTTATCTGGGAAAGCAATAGGACCACAGTATGTCAGCTCCTAAAGAGGAGAATAATAAGAGAAAAGTCTTCATCTACCTGTAACTTAAATAAAGGAAAGCTGCAAATGATAACGATGTCAGCAAAATAGAGCTTAAATAAAGAGTGGTTTATGCCCAGCACAAAGATAAGACCATCTGTTGAGGGACTCCATTCATTGAGTTTTGTAATTGCCTGTCTCTTTTGATGTGTATGAAGTTCAGACAAGGCCAGAATGGCAATGTGGGCAGAGGGATCGTTAATATTTTAGAGATGTTAAATGAGAATATGATCAAAAATTGTCTCAAACTATTTTAAATCACTGCAGAGTCGAGCAACAGTTTGCACAAATTCACACTTCAATGTACAAACAGTGTCATTGACATATTTATCAATAATAAAAGTGGCAATTCTACCTTAGTGTGTACCCTTCTACCAGCTGCATCTTATAGCAGCTCTATGCAGATCAATTCAAAGGGAACCTCTTTACTCAGTTAAACAAATGACTGATGGTTTCATTTTCTTGTAATTGGTTCCTGAAGCCCATAAAATGGTTCATTAATAAGAGGATTTAATCAGGAGAAATATCCCATAAATTCTGCACAAAAGGCCACTGATACAGCAAGAGGGATAAATTATTACTTACCAGGCAATTACATGATATGCTCCCAGGAAATATAAAAATATATATCAAATATAACAAATGCAAAGCTTTGGGAAGATTAACAAGGTCTGCAATGCTTCTCTGATGTATTAATTCAGATGTATGTTCTTCCCTCATACTTCTACTCTGATAATTCTCAAATAAAGACAACATGCCAAAAAGATAACCTTCAAATATTGTTAGATATAAAGCTCCACAGCTCAATTTATTCACCATA
This sequence comes from Brachyistius frenatus, assembly GCF_029030835.1. NCBI lineage: Eukaryota > Metazoa > Chordata > Actinopteri > Embiotocidae > Brachyistius > Brachyistius frenatus. The sequence goes on from NW_027210653.1 coordinate 1,345,757, forward strand.
TTGAGGTCATGTATCTTAATCTGTGTTCGGGCTAATTCCCCTGAAGGATTCTTTTACAAGGTTACTGAGTAATGTGTGACATCAGAATCAATACTCGTTAATCTTTGACCCTAAACATGAGTAAGTGACCACGTTATTCTGCCATCAATGAACGTCCCTCTGTTGAATTATTTGATCACTTGACCATTTAACAACACAGTTCCCCCTTGCTTGGATTATTTAGGATACCGAGAAGGATCTCCTGGTAAGCATCAGCCACATAAATCGTGCAATAGCTCACAGTTAAGACATTTTAAACTGATGATTTTCTATTTCCCTGTTTATTTTCTCAATAAAGAAACACAAAAATACAAATTTGCTACGTAATGCCTTCCTGGAATAAAATAATTGAAGAATGCTGCTTACAATAAATAGGAAAATCACAATCTTTACAATCGTGTTGTTTTCTACTGTACTGATAGGAATTAATAAAATGCTAAATTAAATCATGCATTTGTTCATGTTCCAATTTCGGATCACTGTAATTAAACCTAAATAAATAATTCTACAACTTTATAACAAATGCACTTTGTCATGAACGTGCAAAAGCAGCTTTAGATACATGCAGTAACACAACTCTGTCACTAGAGGGCGATAAATACACATGTTTTACGACTGAAGGAGGAAAAGGAAAATCATAACACATATACAAACGAAGCAAAAGAAAGTAAAAAGAAAAAGTTTGCTCTTCCAAAACCGTATCGGTTTCATCCCTTCTATTTCAAATGCAATACAAAAATCACACCTCATTCAAACATGCATTCAGCCAAAGCACTCCCTACCAAAGTCTGAGTCTAACATGGGCAGCATCCAGAACAATAAAACGAGCCTACCTTCCCATGTATACAAAACTATTTCATGGGTTTCATTACAGAGCTGGTAACTTTCAGATAAACTCCCCCTGACTCCATCCTCACTCCAGTATTTAAGAGTTAACTGTGTGCAAACATGCCCTATAAGGTAGTCAGTGTGTCTGTCCACTGGGACTCACACCTCACTACAGGGAGGATGGTTTTGTCTGGAATGCCACAGCAACCACCTCTGCTCCAAAAAAGGAGGGGAAACATTTGTCGTCGTCTCTCCTCGCAACTGAAAGATACACAGTCAAGCAGTGTTCAAAGGAAGCAGATATCACCTGGCGTCTCAACCCTGTTTGTAATGTGCGGCTTGTAAAGAGAGGCCAGACATATATGCAGTAACTGTATTGGAGAGGATGACAGATAAATGCTACACAGGTGTGAGGAGAGGAGATCATCAACAGTTATTCCAAAAATATTGTTCCAATTATCACATTTACCGCCACGAGAGGCCATAATCAAACAACACTGTAAGCCCAGGTACCCCATTCGCAAACGATCTATTTAATAAACTTAAACACAGCCGAAAATCACAGGAAACAAATGAGGCGTCTGCCGAGCTCGAGGCGGTTCCTGCCTTTCACAGCTTTGAGCAATTATGTTTTCACATTTCAGGCAAATATTTCCCAGCTGCCAACAGGTAACGCTCACATGTGGGAAGATTTACATTTAATGTCTTCATTCACTCGGCTGTACTTTTAGTAATGCTTCCTGGAGGGCCACTAACAGCATATATTGACATATATTGTAAAGTATTATTGTGTTCATGCAAGTTATAGGATTTTGGTTTTCCTAATTAATTTTCTTCCAATCATTGTCAGTGTTTCACTTTTTACTTTAATTTGAGTTAAAGGTACACCCTGCACAGTTTTTGATGACAAGCAGACCTATAGCGCAATTTTCATCAGTAGGTCACCATTTTGTTTGTATCATGTTTATGTATGAAGTCTCACACTTTTACACTACGATTGACAGTTGATGGCTGTGATGTGACGACAAAGACAATTGAAAATTTGCTTTGCAAATGTGAGGAAGGAAATGCACTTTTTTGTTGTTGGACCTCAAACATGCACATGTCTCGATGAGAAAGACTGATTGTAAATTCAATTTTTGGTTGTTGAAAACCCCACAGGGGACCTTTAAAGGAGCAGTGTGTAGGAAGAAGCGAAGTGAGAAGTTGTGTTGCCCAAAACACTTTTTGAGCGGAGAGGGACTCATGTTATGCAACATTAAATTAACATTTAGTTGTAATATTAATGAAAATACTGTCCATTAAAATCCTGGATTCAAATTCTTAATTAAGTAAAGTCTGCAAGTATCAACAGCATGATTAAAAATATATATTCTATTGCTGCCCACCACCACAGATTCCTCCAGCTCCGCTGTCACAAGGACAGATACAGGAGATCATTCCTGCCCACTGCCATAAGACTTTACAATAACTCACCTCTGGCAAAATCCATCACAGTACAAAAACACTGTTGACTGTGTTTCTTGGTTGCTTGTATATTATATGTATATTATATATATAGATATATACTGTACCGTATGTATATATATATATATATATATATATGTTGACTGTGTTTATTGGTTTGTTGTATATAATATATATAGATATTTAATGTACTGTATATATACTGTATGTACTGTGCATTTTATATTTTATATTTATATTTTTTATTTTATTGCTTTTCTATTATATTATTCTATTCTATTATTATTTTATTCTATTGTTTCTATTATTGCTCCTGTATGTATGCTGTTGTGGCGAAAAAATTTCCCCTCGGGGATTAATAAAGTATATACCTACCTACCCTACCCACCTAACTTTTGGCAACGCGACAGTGCTGAAAAGAGAATAAAGAGAATAATTTAAAAGCCAACAGTCATTCAAATAAAAACACTATTACAGCACCTGAGATGATCCTCTCTTTCTACCATCATCTGGTCCAAAGGTCAACGAGTTCTCACTTTAAGTTGCGTTGGCAAAAAGCATTCACGAGCAGGAATACTGCAACTCACTCCTAACATCCATGCATAATGTGGTTGGAGCACTGGACTCAGTTTGCTGAGATGATACAATATGAGAAGAGCAAAACAAACCCAGTCATCTTCTCAGGTCACTGCTTTCTCCCAGGACCGGAACAGCTGAAAAACACAGCGCCAAAACTCTACAAACTGAAAGAGTAGTAGGGCACTTTGTTTACCCCGGGAAAACAGCATTGAATGACTGAGGCAATGGTATTTTGCCGATTGCCTGGCAACTAAATAAGGTTCCTATGGTGCACTATTAGGGCTGAAGCATCAGCAACAAGAGCCCTCTGTAAAGGCAAGATCATGCTGGCAAAAAGGACTATTAATTCAAGCTAACACAATTTAAGGGACTTGGAATTAGTTTTCATAGTATGTACGAATGTAAAGTCTCAAAACTTTGCAGACCTTGTCATTCAGTGCTCCAAAACTGACCTGATGCATGTTGACATCTCGCATACCTAGATGGCATACCTTCGTAATTAGGCGAAAATGTCTCCTGTTCAGGTTGGCACGACTTAAACTATTTCTTTTCTTTTTTTTTTTTTTTCTAAGATACAGGAGAGCAGCTGTAAATTGCCCATGTGTTTCTGAAGGTGTGTTGCCGTCTTTGTAGGACTTCACAACCAAAACGTTGTACTGTGCAGTTTCTGTGGCTTTAAAAATGAAGTGACCTCATCAACTTTGTACTCAGGCCAGGACTCCAAATAAGAAGAAAAATACAACCTCCCTTATATGGGAAGAAGCTTGTAAGAGTGGATAGCCTGTGCCCTTACACTGTAGTGCTTGTCAGTACACAGAACAATCACTTTCTCTCAGGAAACAAAACACAGTTTCCAATACGTTCAACAGAAGCTTTAAAAGAAAAAAACCACACACACATTTTATCAGACGCAGGAGAGCCTCGAGCTTAAGAGCATTTGTCATGATCTTGGTATGTTTTTTTTTTTTTTTTACTTTTATCTCACGGACTTGGCTCTGTCCTTCCCACAAGAAGACAAGTTTGTAGGTATGTTTAGAGTTATGCCTTCCAGATGAGGTACACTAACACCCCCCCCCACCCCCAGCTGTCCCAGGTTGAGGCATATGCATCATGTTGAGCTACTTCACTTTAATAGCCCCACATTTAAATGTAGTGTATTCACAAGACTCTAATGTAACACATGAGAACACTTTGGGGGCTAGAATACTTTAAACAGCGCATTTATGTCTAAATTTAGACAGTGAAGTTTCACGAGAAAATTAAAACTTAAACAGGCATTAGAAGTAGGGGGCATTCCCCCATATGGGGGAGAGAGACGGAGACTTTCGTAGCTGTTTTGCTTACTAAACCTTACAGTAGTTGCTTTTTTTTAGCACCGCATTTTGTAAGAATAATGTTAGCCCATGTGTAATATTTGTTCCATATAGTGTACATGACTGACTGTATGGGGCATTTGTATCGATGGAACTTTAGATTTTGAACTAAGCCTGACATTTGTTCATACCTTTTAATAAAACTTATGTCAACAACTTTAAGAGAGACCAAAGGGAATATAATAATAATGTTTCTTTTATTTCATACTTTTATTCTGATATAAGCTCATCACTGGAGATTCTTGACTTATTGCTTCTGAAGCTTCCGTACAAGTAAAAATAATTATTTCATGAAATCAAACAGAAATCACAATGAAAGTCACACCTGAACTTCACAATGGTGGCTGCAGTTGTTGGAAACAGGTTAAGCATCTGTCATTAAAATGATCTTGTGATACTTTCAGAGTCTCTGAAGCTTTCTTGTGGCGCTTTGATGTCGCAGGAATGCAGCTTAAGAAAAACGTTTACACGTTCACTACTTGGACGACAGGTTAATGAGGGATCTGTGCAGTTTGAGCACTTGTTACATGCATTAAGATACCATATATAGAGTCTCAGTATGTCTTCCAAGTAAAGGCATCTGGCTTTACTTCTTTCAATGGGCATTTACATCGCAGCAAAATATCAAATAATCGTCTGGAAAACTGCATACTGACATTTTAATTTGAGTATTTTACATATTTAAGCCCAAATGCATGCCTTTAAACAATACTGGGTTAACTTGATCCATATACAGATGCTCATTCAATGAGAGTAAACTAAGTAAAAAGTAAGCTGGTGTTGTGTCCATTACTATGTTCAGTGTTTAAATTGAAACGATAAAGGTGTTCCCATGCAACACTGTCCAGACTGTTGTACAATGAATTAACACGTGCATTTCCAAAATCTTTTGTCACAACTGGTCTGAAAGTAGCTGAATTTGTATTTTAAGCTATACAATTGTAAATCTTTGCTTGCAAGATGTGACCAGGTGTGATGGATGGATAAAAAAAAGTATGAAACATTAGCATGCAAATGTAAGGCACCAGCCTACTGCCCTGAGAGTAGTATTCATCCATACTGCCTCAAAGTGCCAATGCAACATGTAATAGAATGGCTGTTGTGCATCAAAGAAAATTAGCTCCATCAGTCACCTGAGAGCAGATCAAATGCACCTACAAGGTTTATTACCTCATTATCAGGCTAAACACATGCTGAAGTGCTCTTGTACCAACATTTTAATTCGCCTCGCCTTCTTATCACTTGTCTGAATGCTAAAGTGATATCTATAATCATATTTTATCTGAACCTCTGACTCTTTTTGTTTGTGAGCATCAACATGACGCACATACCTTTCACTCACGAGCTTGGTTATGCTCTAACGCTTTGCTTTCTCGCTGAGGTCTGCCTGATAACGGATCAGGCTGCCCTCAGCTTCACACTCTCTCTTGGCCTTGACCATATAAGGGTGCCGAGGAATCTCTCACCAAAACACAGCCAACGCAGACAAAAATGCAGCGTCGCTCACTGCTCCGAATAAATGAGCCCCACCGGAGAATTAAACTTTCTAGAAATACCTATTTTTCTATTGGATTTCTCTACAAAACTCTGATGCCGTCTAATTCAAACTGGAAAGTGAACGGGATCTAAAAAAAAACCCACCAAAAAACAAATGTAAAACTCTTTTTGTGGTCCAATCCAAAAATGTTCAGGTGACTCATCAATAACACAAGACTAGCAGGATATTGCTTTATCCCAAATTCAAATGGGGGTAGATAGATAGACAGATAAACAGATTGACAGACAGACAGACAGACAGACAGACAGACAGACAGACAGATAGATAGATAGATAGATAGATAGATAGATAGATAGATAGATAGATAGATAGATAGATAGATAGATAGATAGATAGATAGATAGATAGATAGATAGATAGATAGATAGATAGGGCCTACCTGGGAAACGAGAAAAGGTCTGTAGGTGTCCCCCTCTCCATCCCGTAGGGTGAATCCCCAGGGGGCACCACCACGCAGCGTTACGCAGATGTAATCCCCGGTGCCCATGCTGCGCACAGCTCCTCAGCCAAACTTCCACAGTGCGCTCATCAAGCTGTCAGCCAGACCAGCAGCGCTTTACACAACCCACCTCCACTGTATAATCCCCATCATCTGAGCTCTCCCTGAGTCCAGCCCGCTTCATAAACGTCACGGCTCAAGGACCCGCCTGCAGGCGTTTTATGCAACTGGTGGTTTATTGTCGGTGAGCTCTCTCGCATTTTGCCCTTTGCCAAACATCCCCGAGCTGTAATATCCTGAATTACTTGGGAGAACAGCTACTTAATACTTTCATAAATATCACCCATCCACTAAAAAAAAAAAAAAAGAAGCCAAGATAAGCTGCAACAGACAAAATATCACGAATCACGGGAGCTATATTGTCCTTAATTCAATATCACAGATGACCTCCGCAGCACGAGAATGGCAAATGAATATCGGAATTTAGGTCTAGAGATCAAATTTCAAATGCAACCCCACCTTAAGGCATTTTTGACTTTTTGACTCTGCTAGATAAATCTCTAAAAATTCCACACGACCCTTTTTCATGTAATTTTATGCAGCTGAGTGAGGGGAAATGCAGGCGCTGGAACGATGAATTTCTGTTTCACAGACGGGACAAAAATCAATATATTAAGTTTAGCCCGTCATAAATAATAATAGCCTAATAATAACAAAAATATATTGGAACTTTGTGATCTGGATGTCAGATTAGAATGTCATTTCATCATCTACTTGTGTCAGTAGATTCATGGAGTATACTTCAGTGTATATTTACAATAATTAATTAGCCGATTGTGGCTATAATCTATCACTAATCATCTATTAATTGAATTAGCAATTCGTTTTCCCATATTTTGCAATGACCATATTCGAATTTAGTGTATTTGAGATGTTCTTTTTCTTAAAAAAAAAAATAATAATAATAATAATTTAAAAAAAAAAATCATAATGTCTTTTCTGGCTGAGGTGATGTTGAAACGCATTTATTGAGGACCGTTCAGTTCCACAACTCCTGTGCTGACGTGTATGGGTTCCCTTTCCTTCCCGCATGCGCAGAGTGCAAGACTCTGCTCAAAGTCTTGGCTCAGCCGTGTCAAGGCAACTGGAAGCACACGGGCCAAAAATAGAAGCGTGTAAACTCTTCAAAATAAAGCATAATTTATCGTTTTAAAACACAAAACTCGGGCGTACAAAACACTAAAATTATTTCCACACAGTCACGAAATGTTAAGTTTTTAAAAAAAAAACTAAAAAAAAAAAACAAAAACGTAATTTTGTTTGCGCCGCTCACGTCGCGTGGGAACGTTTTTACTTGGCCGTAAATAGTCTTATTTTGAAATGCGTAACCGGAAGCTGCGTATCCTTTTACGCGCGTCGACACGCGCTGGGGGATTGCAGCGAGCGTAACCAAAGCGACCGGCGCTGTGGCGGAGTTTGACGTGGCACTCTGCTTTCAGTGAAGAGGACTCTGACCGACATCCAGGTGAATAACAACACGACACTACGAACGTTTCAGCCTCTTCAAACGAGTACTTTTTATTTTATATATATCTATATATCTATCTCAGACTGTTCTTTATACGAGTGCCTTTATGTTGGAAACGAATGCGTTAAAAAAAAAAAAAAAAAAAAAGTTTGTAGTAATTTCCGCGTAGCTAGCAAGATGTTTCCTATCAATATGTCCTCATCACCTGAGCGAGGTGCTGCGCTGTCACGTTATTGCGATATTTCAATGCATTTTTCTTTATTTTTTTTTTATCGACACAGATTAGTGTTGTTGTCCGGCTGGATGTGAATTAAATGGAGGAAGCATAACTCGAGTGTTTGGAGCCATCATAACGGGCTTTGACGTGGCAATCCTCGGAAGTGGCAGTTAACTATTGAACCACTATTATGGATTTGTTACAACGGTTTATAATATATATATATGTAGTCATAAATCAATACGCAGCTGTTGGCTTGTTTACCAATCTGCGCCGAGTACAGTTTTGAGAAAAAAAAAAAGTTTACATGTGTGCAATTTTGGTTTAATTGGCCTGAATGACGGGCCTTTTCACCCACCAGATTCAACCTAAATACTGAAACAGGCGAGCAGTTAGTCACCTGCAGATGACCAAAGATAGGCTTGCTTTATCTCTCATCAAGCAATTCAAAGGTCCATGTTACACGGTGTTGGTGATTGCATGAGGTCAAATATCCGTTGTTGTCGCTGCGGATGGGAAACATGCTGATTTTGTTGCATGTCTACGGCCCACGTAAACAATTAGAGCAGCAATGACGAGTTGATTAACTGATTAGTTTGACAGACCCAACATTTATCACCAACTATTTTGAACTGCTTTTTTTTTTGCCAAATGTTGCTGTAGAATATATATATATTTTTTTAAAAATCAAGCAAACGAGATGAAGTAAAATCCCCGTGTACGCTCGGTTTTACATTTTACTCTTTCAACTCCTCAGGTTGTCAAACCTTTTTGATCTTGGCATGAGAAGACAGTGACCGCCATCCCAGCAAGATGAGTCAACAGGGTTATGTTGCTGCACCTCCCTACTCCCAGGCCCAGCCGGGGATGGGGGGCTACCAAGGTGGATTTGGGTCTGGTCCCGCACAGCCCGTCTACGCGCACTATGGGGGGCAGACTCAGGCCTTCAACGCTCCACCGGCAGGTGAAGTACCTCTGCCCTCGCCTGCGGGTCGTTTCCCAAATAACATGGTTCTCGGGCTGTCATTTCACAATTTCAGTCTTGTCACCTAACAGTGTATATTTCTGCTCGTTCATTTATGAATGGTATCAATTTTAGCTGATGGCGCTCTTTTTTTCATGACGGCAATAAAAGCACATTGTTTGCATTCATTAATTGATGTGTTACACCACCGTGATAGTACGCATGTTGAGTGCCAGTGGCACAAGTAGGGTACAATCAATGTATTGGCTTTGCACAGCACACTGAAGCAAATTCTGTTAAACTGAAGTGACATTTCTTTTGAAAGCTCAAAGTCTCAATAGAACGACTGATAGACTTACGATCAGAGACAGTAATGCTTTCTTGACACCAGCGTGGAAATCCAGTGCTACCACAGCTGACAGTCGAAACAATGGGCAGCATCAGAGCAGTGCTTCTGTTTAGATTAATCACTGTCACAATTTAAAATAGTATTTGCCTCTGGTATACTGACACAATGAGGATAATACAATCGCACGTAACGTGCATTACTCACCGCAGGTATGATGAAATCGCCAGTTGCCGCAGCCCCCGGCATGCCACCGCCTCCGGTGTCCGGTCAGTACAATCCAAACGTCCAGCAGAATGGCGCTCATCCACAGAGGTAACGGTCTTCATCAAACAGCAGTTTCTTGGAATGGTTCATTTTCACTGATATCGACTCAAATGGGTGGGGTTATGAATTTGTGCTGGAAATATTGGGGATGACAGCTCACTTTGTCTGGCTGCATAAACAAGACAGTCCAGATATTTGTAGCTATCATAACCATGAGAGGTAATCACTGTTGAGATTTCCTGAGACTGTTGCAGAACGGCGGCCATGCCAGCATAATGTCAAAAGCACCTTCTTGTGTATGAGACACTGTGTCAATATGAGACCACACTGAACCCGCCGTTCTTATATTCCTCAGGTACTCTGCTCCACCAACTGTGCCTGCTGCATATGGACTGCCTCCACAACCACCAAACAGCATGGCCTCCCCTGGCCCACCTCCAGCACAGCATCTCACCAATCAGATGAGTGCTATGAACTTGGGCAACTATGGTAAGTTTGCTATTTAATGATTTATACTTGCTAGAGATTATAAAACCCTTTGATTATAGTAATTCAGTGGAAGGGATTCGACAGGGAATAGAACAATGACAACCTCTTGTCTTCATTTCACATTTTAATTGTGTAGCTTCAGGACCTGTGCAGAGCCCTCCTCTTCCATCCAGCCCTGTAGTCCAGCACCCTTTCCAGACACCCACTCCTCCAGTGATGGGTCAGCCACAGATGCTTACAGGCCCCCAGTCACCTCCACCAGTAGGCATGCCAATGGCAGGCCAGTTGATGGCAGGACCACAAATGGCAAGCATGGGCAGACCTTTCACTGGGCCACCTCCTCCTGGCCCTGGAGGTTTCCAGCAGCCTGGTCCTGGACTTGCTGGTCCACCAGGGTACCCACAACAAGCAGGTAACTCTAAACCAAAAGGAGTGGCGCTCACGCAGTCAGAGAAATGTCCTGCCTGACAGAAACGAGACAGAAACGGCAACTGGACCAGAATGTGAAAAATCTTAAAATCTCAACAAAAAGCTAAAAGTTTCTAACACTGAAAACCAAATTTAAAATCCACTCATGTTTACAGTCTCTTTGATGCTTCATCCCTCTGCTCGGTTAGTTACAGCTGAGCTCTGTGCACACCGATTAACGGCCAATACGTCTTCTTTTAACGTACAGGTCAGTTTGGGGGACCCATGGCTGGACCCCAGCCAGGCATGCCAGGGGCCTTCCCCGGAGCACCAGCAGCACTGGCAGGCCCACCTCCGAAGAAACTGGACCCTGACTCTATCCCAAGCCCAGTGAGTCGACAGTTAATCCTCCTGGGACCGCATACCTTCACACACACCAACATACCACATTTGTCACTCCACGTTTTCTGTTCTGAACTAGCAGCTTATTAATTCCTCAAAATATTTCTGGCAAAGGCATGAACATCTGCTCCTTTGCTACGGAGTATTTTGTATGAGTTTATTAGTTTGGTGATGTATAAAGGATTAAGCCAAAGGTCTAGGATTAGACAAGAAAATGGTTAGGGATGTTAATTTGTCTTCAAACAGAAAAGCAAAAGCAGACACAAACATGACCAACATTTTATTTCCTTATTTTTCCCTTCCTAGGTTGTCTTTAATAATGAAGTATCCAATTTTTAAGACTTTTTTTGCCTTTATTTAGATAGTGAAGTGTAGACAGACAGGAAATGTGGGGAAAGAGAGCAGGGCAGTGACATGCAGTGAAGGTTCGGCTGGCCAGGAATCGAAGCAGGGACTCACTGCTGACAGCTTTTGCGCACATGTGGTATGCGCCCCAGTCAATCAGCTATCAGATGGCCTCATTATGACCATTTTAAAAACGCGTGGATCTACATAACGGACCTAAAGGATTCACACATAACTTCTCTGAATTTAGACCCGAGTCATCGAAGATGACCAAGAAAAACGAGGAGGAAACGTCTTCACAACGAACATCAGAGGACAGGTTCCACCTCTGGTCACCACCGACTTTCCAGTCCAGGATCAAGGTAATAAAAATAACATCTGAACTTCTTTGAGAGCCCAAAATAGTAGAAGATGTTATTTATAGTGATTTTAGGTGAACATATATTTTGGAAAAAATTATTAAAACTTTTTTTCTACAATTTTCCACATATGTATACAGACTGCATACCTGAGCACATTGAATTCAGTCATTTCTGTGTCATTTATCTGACTGTATATATTTTATAATTGATCAACTTTTGCTCAAAACATGGACATTTTCATTAGAATTTTAATCATTTCATACAGCTGGTAATGTTAAATAAACATTCAATATTGCAGTCCTACAGTTATTTTGAGGAGAGTGGTATTATAAATGTACTCTGTGATAATATCAGGGTTATGGATTCTTCTTTTTGCCAACTCCAGGGAACGCCAGCCCCAGGTTCATACGCTGCACCACCTACTCACTGCCCTGCACCGCTGATCTGGCCAAACAGTGCCAAGTACCCCTGGCTGCCATCATTAAACCCTTTGCCAGTTTACCAAAGAATGAGGTAAGTTATGGTTTTACTCGCAACTTAAAGCGAGTTGCCCCGTCGAGTTCAGTTATAGCAACACAAAATCACCTGCTAAGATGAACCAGAGCGCGAGGCAGAGATAGACTGCTGCTTTGTTGAACTATTGCAAGGACTGATAAATCCTGCTATACGCCAATGTCTGTCTCCGACTGTTGGTCGACCATTCGTCTTACATCAAAGCATTTTTTATCCTTGGACTGTACTGCTTCTGTAAATGCTGTACATTTTCATCTCAATATTGACTCATGAAACTTACAGAACACTTGTGGGAGACTGTTTATGCAATAGGGACATTATAATGTCAAAATCTAATGGAGAATAGAATACCGTATAATACCATATTTTAAAGTCTTCGTTAAATCCAGCTCTTTATGATTCCCTGCTGGGATATGTATCTGTAGTATAGAAACAGGGTCATGCTTTTATTTTGAAAAGATGATCAAAATATGAATGTCAAGTTTGTTTGCATATTCTACTCAAGTGTGCGCAGTTAGTTCTCTTCTGAGAGGTGTCTTCACGGACTACAAAAGTTCATTTGTCCTATGACTGACCTCCTTTTGGATCATGTGTGGTCCAAGAATCCTGCCTTCAATATTCTCCCCCTCCACTCGCCTTGTCCCCGGCAATTTGCCTTTTTAGGCAATGTTAGGTTTTTCTCATCTGGCTTGAGGCTAATTAGCTAATGTCAGATCTGCTGGGACCAGTGAAGAAGGGAGGAGGTTCATACAAGAGGAAATTTACTGTAAGTGTAGTGCACTTTCTGATTTGATTCCATCTAGTGCAACAGGGGACATGAATTATAAGTAGCCAAACCCTATCAGTGCTCTGAGTTTGTACGTAATGCTATAGTGCCTGAATATTGTTTGATTGTTTAGTCCTCCACCAGGTTTTGTTCACTGCACTGCGTAAACAGCCCTGAGATAGTGTAAACACTTGTCCTCTCCTCCTCGAAGTCTGATAATAAACCTGCATGCTGCCACGTCTGTGTGTTTTATGGTTGTCGAGTTCATTCGAAGCAAACATATTCAGTTTATGTTGTGTTAAAGCCTGCAGAGAGCCTTAAATAAACAGTGCAAAGACAGTCTCTGTCATCTGCAGGCCTGCTCAGTGCTCAGTTAAAGTGCTCAGTAACAGTGCTGTGGTGTGCCAAACAGCTCAATACTAACCATTTACACTCCACGGTAGACAAATGTGTTGCCTATCAACGTACAATGTGTATTGTTTGGGTGTCATGGAACCACTGATGCTTCAGAAAGTCAAGAATTAAATATCTCATAGCTGTCACAGTCATTTATTTCCTTTTAAAGAAACATTTGTGTTGTTGTTTTTACAATACCTATACCTATATACAGTACCTATAATGCTGCTGTAGTGAAAAAAATTTCCCCTTGTGGGATTAATAAAGTAACTATCTATCTGTCTATCTATCTATCTAAGCTGTCAACTACCTGACCAATATGTCCTCTGTATATGTCCCTGTGTAGACTCCTCTGTATGTCGCCAACCATGGAGAGACGGGCCCAGTCCGCTGCAATCGATGCAAGGCCTACATGTGCCCTTACATGCAGTTCATGGATGGAGGTCGTCGCTACCAGTGCTGTTTCTGCAACTGCGTCAATGAAGGTACACAAGAATGCAAAACAAGGCGGTTATTCTGAAAATAACACGCATCCCGCCATCTTTAGGTATCAAAGAGGATTTAATTTAAAGAACAAGAATGTGAAAAGCTCTAAATATGTTGTGTACAGCCCAACGCAGAATTGTATTTCTCTCTCTGATCCTAGTGCCAGTCTTCTACTTCCAACATCTTGACCACGTGGGCCGGAGGGTGGACCTCTACGACAGGCCTGAACTGTCCCTGGGATCCTATGAGTTTGTCGCCACTCTGGACTATTGCAAGGTACACCAACACTACTTCACATCTGTTGACTGTTTCCAATACACAGGAATTAAGTGAATCAACTTTTATCAGATTGATAAAGAAAAGCACTTTTAATTCAAGGATTTTTTTTTTTTTTTTTTTTTGCTGTTGCAAGGCAGAGTTTATTCTTCAAAGATTTGCCGCTGAAAGTAATTGGTTCTTCCAGACTCTGTTTAATACAGTATAAGAGATTTGCATCTGCAGGACTGCATTACTGATGTTTCTGAAGGGGCTTTTAGACAGCACCCTACATTATTCAAGATGAGCAGGACGGCAAAGAGTTCAGCTCAGTGTGCTTTTAAAAACACACAAAAAAAAGACTGCTGCCAATCAACTGCATGTCCCCTCAGAGGCTGTGGTTACTAAGAGCAACATTAGAGGGTCAAAGAAAGTTGGCAGAGCTAAGTCACTCCACTGGCCTACTTTTGCTCTGTTTATTAAGACTTATAAACAACATCTGCAGGCCAGCCAACAGACAAAAGCCTGCAAGGTCAGTGTCTTGTTGTGGGTTATAACTGCGGAAACATAACGGCATCTTACTGGCAAGCCACTCGCACACTTCATTGCCGTTACTGTGTATTCAGCAATTAATTCCTGGCACAGTCTCCTCATGGCTACAGTTATAAGCAATCACAAATGGAAACAAATAACTGAAACTTGGAAAAGGCATAACAGCCAACCCTGGGTTTGGGTTTCTTATTGATAAGCTATGATTAAAACCTTCAATTTGAGGATACGGGACTGAAAACTCATGACTCACTGTAAGTTTGCATTCGGGAACTTTTTTTGTCATTAATCTGAAATGAACGATGTCACGTTGCGCATCTGTCAAGTCGTCTTTGCCTGGAAAGCTTTTCACCTGCTGCCTTTTCCCCACAGAACAACAAGCCTCCGAATCCTCCTGCCTACATCTTCATGATTGATGTGTCCTACAACAACATCAAAAGTGGCCTGGTCAAACTGATATGTGATGAGCTGAAAACTCTGCTGGAGAAGCTGCCCAGGTACAGACATAAACATAAACACACACACGCACACGCACACAACCCTTACATACTTGAGCATTATAGGGAGGAATATTTATGCATCATCTGCTATATTAAGCCCTAAGTATCTTCTATACAGAGCCGTAGACTCTGTTAACGGACGCATCACTTTATACATCCAGGATATTCTCAATAAATTCATGCTCAACTAGAATCGGTTTAACACGCACAACTACATCACACTGCACATACGACACATGCTTTGCCAAAAAAAAGGGGGCTTCCCTAAAGTCTTAAACATCAAGCCGACTATTTGTTCACATCGGCAATATATTTCTGCATGACGTTTTGCGGATGGTTGGTATCGGTGAGAGGAGGTTGCAAAGCTGCCAAAACCAGAACACATTACGCAGTGCACGCTCTCGTCTCTGAAAGGCATCCAAAACCAAAATCTTTGTTGTTTGTGCAACTCTGGTTTTGCGGTCAGAATTACTCTGGAAGTGAGTTTTTGATTAATTACAACGGAGCGGATGATGTACTTCACCTGCCTACTCCTTGAATAACTTGGAAACTCTTCTTACTTTGTCAGTGCCAGCAACAATATATCTACATTTATCTACAGCCATGACATCATCCTTCAAACACAGCAGAAGTGTACTCAAGAAGATAAGCTCTCCTTCTGCAGCGTTTGAATCTTTAGTTTTAAATTAAAGCCACTGGATGCACTGCATTTTTTAAAGCCCTTGTAATTCTGCAGAATTTGCCAAAATCCATGTTTATTTCACTGAAGATAAAGCTGGAGCTCAGTTTAAATACATGCAAATCTAGACCAAGTTTTTTAATGTCATTTTTATCATCACTGGTATTTTGTAATCGCTATCTGGCAGGAGAGAGAGAACCATAAATAAACTTTTCTGAATCCGTTATTTCCAACAGCGCCGTAGCTTATGCTTAGAGAGAAGCCGTGGGATGGCAGTGAACCGGTGGTGTACTCTTTTTCAACAGTTCAGCCACATTACATGTGTTTCTTGGTGTGTCTGCATGATTTAAGAAGAGAGACTTACAAACTGCAGTCTGCAGTGTCAGTAAAGAATTCCTTCAACTTTCTGTTATGGTGACAGGTTTTGATTTATGGTCTGGTTCAGCAGAGCTACCAGATCTGAATCCAGAGTGTTCTGGTAAATCTCAGAGTTTTCCTTTTAGTAGTTCTTACCGGCTGAAGCCAAAAGACTTGTTTTATATCAAGAGGCACAGTATAGATAATACACAGCAAGTTGACTGGAATAGTGAGTGAGAGACAACGACAAAACAAATGAATATAGCGGCCGAGCTCACGAGTAAACATCAACCGTTTTCTTTAACAACCCTGGATTTTGTGAACCTGTGGCAGTTACTTTCTTCCTTTTTCCTGCAATTCCTATTTAGGACTTCATTTCTCACATGCACACACAAATTTGAACATTAATGAACATGTCCATATAAATGTTCCTTCAATCCTGGAATTTTTTTTTTATACTTTACAATTTGACCTGGATGGTAAATAGTCCTTTGAAAAGTGAAACAGAGCTTTAAAGTGTTTTCCTATCCAAAAATAAACAAGACTCTTCATGATTCAAAAAAAAAAAAAAAAAAAAAAGAAGAAGCTTTTATTGATTTATGGATGACTGCCAGACAGTGAATTCAAAACCTGGCATCTTGGACAAAATTATTCTTATGCAGAGACTCTATGCTGCTTCAACTGTTGTACTAGAAATTCATAGATATTTATCCTCTCTCCCTCTCCAGAGTGGAAGGTGCGGAGAGCTCAGCAATAAAGGTGGGCTTCGTTACCTACAACAAGGTCCTCCACTTCTACAACGTGAAGAGCGCTTTGGCCCAGCCGCAAATGATGGTGGTGTCGGACACGGCTGAGATGTTTGTCCCGCTGCTGGATGGCTTTCTTGTTAACTACCACGACTCCCGGGCCGTTATCTACAAGTAAGATACAGCTTATCATTCATGTGTGGAATAGCTGGACTATTGTGGATTCTCCTTTAAACAGGTGGTGGAAGACAGAATTGGGCAGGTTATTCCAAGCAATTCTCTGGAGTTTTAATCCAGAGAAGAAAAAAAAAAAAAAAAAAGGTTATTTTTATATCACTGCATGGGAAACGCTTTATTTGTCAGTTACATATTTTAAGAACAGCCATTATCAAGCCAGTGAAGACGACGTGGCATGTCTTTTATCATATCAGAATACAATAGATGATAATATTGCAAGTTAGCTGGGTGAGGCCCCCAGACCGAACCACCATCATAATCCTCTGCCTCTTGTCTGCAGCCTGCTGGACCAGATCCCTGACATGTTTGCAGACACCAACGAGAGCGAAACGGTCTTTGCCCCCGTCATCCAGGCCGGTGTCGAGGCATTTAAGGTTAGTCAAGAGGGTGACATCTGTCGACATGAAGGGGGACACAGCAACCTGCTTGAATCATATGTGGCTGCTATAGTTTTAAGTATAGACTTATGTCTGCAATAATAAAGTTCAAAATATCAGTGGCTCAGCTGGAAGCTTCCTATTTAACAAAGACCCTTTCCGTTGGCAGCGGTGTTTTCATTCTTGTACCCTGATCCCTTCACTTTTTGGATTGATTTCGTATCGTTTTTCATTTAGTGCAGCCAGAACGCAATGATGTGTTTTTGTAAAAGTCCGTTAATTCAACCCCAAAACAAGGCACTGCAGCCACACCACGAGATTGTTTCAGTTTGTCAAAATATTTCAGATATTAATACTCTCGCTAACTTTGGCATCAAAAGTCTGAACTCATTCAACTTATCAACCGAGTGAAGCAACGGTTTCTTTTTTCTCTTCCTGACATGTTTGTCAGAAGGTCAAAAAAAAATTCAATAAAATCTCTATTCAAATTTATTTGTACAGCACATTTAAAACACAACAAAAGGTTGACCAAAGCACTTCACATAGACAAACCGTGTTGATCAATAAAAACAAGTAGCATCAAAATCAAGATTAAGCTAACACAAAAAATATTAAGTAAAGGTTAAAGTGGAAGGGCCAGCGAAAATAAATAGGTTTTTAAACGGCTTTTGAACATTGGTAAAGAGATTGTCGACTTAATATGCAGGGGAAAGTTGTTCCGGAGCTTAGGAGCCACAACAGAGAAGGCACGGTCAGCTTCGGGTCATCATTTTAGATCTAGGAACAACTAATAGCTGTTGGTCGAGAGACCCGAGTAAACGAGTTTACTTTTAACTCCCAACAAACTTTCCCGGTGATACGAGGTCAGTGTTTTGGCGCACAGTGAGGAAAACATTCACACAGCTTTTAATTGGAGTCAGTTGTGATATTACCCAACAGCAAAAAGTCAGGGACTTATTTGTTTGGTCATACCTGATCAGATTTTTTTTTTTTTTTATATTGGTTCTCACATTTTTTTTATCATTTCTCTGTTGGTTTACTTTTCAACAAAGACAAGTGTTCTGTAAAGGAAGTTTATCATTCGAATATTTGTTGGGAATGAATTTTGTACCTCCTGACCTCATGATTTTACTGTAACGCTAGACAAAGCGCACAAGGAAGGAATCTGCCACACACACACACACACACACACACACACACACACACACACACACACCTTAGTGAGATCTTCTTCTCTTTCATCCGTCTCTTCCCCCCCAGGCAGCAGAATGTAGCGGAAAGCTCTTCATCTTCCACTCGTCCATTCCCACTGCTGAGGCTCCTGGCAAACTGAAGAACAGAGATGACAAAAAGCTGGTCAACACTGACAAAGAGAAAGTGAGCAACTTTTTTTTTGTGTCGAGTGAACTCGCCTCGTACAAATTGTTCTCGACTTCAAATACAGAAGGAAAAAAAAAAAAAAAAAAGGTAAATGCCTGGGATCAATTTACTTACAGTAAGGACAGAAGGTAGATTGTTTTAATAACATCATGAAATGAAAACTTTTTCTTTCTGTGGACACGGTTTGTATCAAATCACCATTTCAAAATAACATGCATGTTATTACTGTAAACTTTAGTTCAGATCTATTTTTTTAAAATTTATTAAAGAAACAGACATCTTGTAATAATTTCAAAGTGTGATTCAGCTTTGTTTGGAATCTGAGAAGGCTACTGCAGAAGACTGTTGACTTACTCGCTGACTCGTCCGTTTTTTTTTTTTTTTTTTCTTCCCACAGACCTTGTTCCAGCCTCAGAAAGGTGTGTATGAACAGCTGTCTAAGGATTGTGTGGCACAGGGCTGCTGCGTGGATCTCTTCCTTTTTCCCAGCCAGTATGTGGACATGGCAACCATGGCCGACGTGCCTTCACACACCGGAGGCTCCGTCTTCAAGTACAACAATTTCCAGGTGCAACATTCAGCAGGCATACCGGTTTACGTTGTGGAAAGGGAACTCGGTACACACACACACACACACACACACAAAAACGACGCAGCAAGCAGATGTGAACAATTACAGTTTTTATTTCTTGTAATTACACTAAGAGGTCACAATTTAACACGCAAAAGCATTACGCAGCACAGGAAAAGCAAGTTGTAGTCACATCACGAGTTTGGCGTGGCACCAGCGGTCTGATGTACAACTGGTCCCAGAGGACGGGTGCAACAAGCAGAGGAAGCTGATTCAGACTGTAGAAACACAACAAAATGCAGTCCTGAAGCAGGACAACACAAATTTACACACACACACACACACACACACACACACACACACACACACACACACACACACACACACACACACACACACACACACACCCTAAACCTACAAAGTATTTCAACCTACGACGAAACACTTAAGAAAAGCAGCACAATAAAGGGAATGTACACAAAACAGAACCCGTCATTAAGAGCATTTGATCACTTCGTAGCGACTAAATACCATTTTTATTTTTGCCTGAAGTGACAATTCAAGAAATTCCCTCACCCGATATTACCCAGAATTACTCATGTTAATGTACATGTATGACTGTCTGCTAGGCTCGGGACCAAATAGTGACAGCACTGCCATCTGCTGGTTAAAGCTTCTCTTCAGAAAATGTCATATTTTCCACTCTGCGTTGACAGATGGAGACAGACGGGGAGCATTTCCTGAGAGACCTGAGGAAAGATGTACAGAAGAGCATCGGATTTGATGCCATCATGCGTGTTCGTACCAGCACAGGTCAGGACAAGATTTCTCATCGCGTCCGTGTGTGTGTGTGTGTGTGATGTAGTCAGCTCTCAGTCATTCACACTACTGTGTGTGCCTTCCTGCAGGCTTCAGAGCCACAGACTTCTTTGGTGCCGTTCACATGAACAACACCACAGATATAGAGATGGCAGCTGTGGACTGTGACAAGGCCGTGACAGTAGAGTTAAAGCACGACGACACACTCAGCGAGGACAGTGGGGCTCTCATGCAGGTATGGCTTTAAAAATGTTTTAGATACAAGTTGTTGTTTTTTTTTTTTTTTAAAGAGAGCTGAAGCCCAAAGCTTTGCTTATCACTCATGTTTCCACTCAGTGTGCCTTGCTGTACACCACCATTGATGGACAGCGACGTCTCCGCATCCACAACCTCAGTCTGAACTGCAGCTTGCAGCTGTCTGAGCTGTTCAAGAGCTGCGAGACCGACTCACTCATCAACTTCTTTGCCAAATCCGGTGAGCGTCCTTTTGCGTCTAACCGGACTACATTAAATTTGAACATTTTATCTTTAAGGGCAACATTTAAAGCACTATACGCCTCCTTGATTCGACCCAGCGTATGACTCAATAATTTACTAATGCTCGGAGACTTCGGAGTAAAAGAAGTATGACTTATGGAAATAAGGACCACGCGTCTTCCTGTCATCACCACTAAGCAGACCGGATTTCTTCTTTCAACTTTTTTTTGGTTCCTTATCATAAACTGCCTCTTGTGTTCCTTCTCTCCACCCCCCCCCCCACCCACCCCCCGCTTCTGTCTTGCTACCAACCTTTTCTCACGGGCCATCCAGCTTACCGTGCCATATTGAACCAGCCTCTGAAGAATGTGAGGGAGATCCTGGTCAACCAGACAGCCCACATGCTGGCCTGCTACAGGAAGAACTGCGCCAGCCCGTCCGCCGCCAGCCAGGTCAGCGCAGGAAGAAGCCTGGAATGAGATTTATCCAACGCATTCATTTGATTTCAGGGTTTCAAGAACTCCTTGACGTACACACAGTGTCTGTAACATGTCTGAAGATTATGTCATGCATCTGCTGCACGCACGCCGCCTCTCAGAAGAGTTTTTTTTTTTTTTCTTCTGCCTGTATCCACGCGTAGCTGATCCTGCCCGATGCCATGAAAGTGTTCCCGGTCTACATGAACAGCCTGATGAAAACCGCTCCCCTGGTGGGCAGCACGGAGCTGTCCACGGACGACCGGGCCCACCAGAGGCTGTCGGTCATGGCCATGGGGGTGGAGGACACCCAGCTGCTGCTCTACCCGCGCCTCCTCCCGCTGGTAGGGAACAAACTCACTCACCCCGTGCTTCTCGTACGCACAGCTCTCGAAATAAAGTGCACTGATGAAGGCCTATTTGTAGGTTTGCTTTACGTCGTGTTTAATTCCTTCGGTAAAACGGACTCACTAATACACCACCGCGCTGCACTTTTCTTCCCAGCACACCGTAGACGTCAACAGTAAGGCGCTGCCCGCTCCGGTCCGCTGCTCGGAGGAGCGCCTTGGCGACTCCGCCGTGTTGCTGCTGGAGAACGGCCACTCCATGTTTCTGTGGCTGGGCCAGGCGAGCACACCGGACCTCATCCAGAGACTCTTCAACCTGCCCTCCCTCGCCCACCTGCAGGGACACATGGTCAGAATTCATTTATTAGCACTTTGACCTCAGCACATTCAGAATCCAGATTATCTGCTCCGAGAGATTTGAGATGAAACATTTGACCTTCCCGGTGCGCCTTAAGGTATTAGATGATAGCTGCAGAACATCAATTCCAATATGCTTTTACATTAAAAAAAATGTAGTCAGGAGAAGTAAAGACATCATAATTCAGAAAATATTCAATTTGTAAAAAAAAAAGTCTGCCCATTTTATCCAGTGTGAGTCCTTTAGAAAAAATAAAAAATAAACCGAGTCAACAATACTATAAACGTCAAAGCCTGAAGAAGGTCAACTCGGACAAAGTTGAAAGATGGACATTTATTTTCACGGCAAAACTCAAGCAACATTTTAAAATGCGTTCCTGGTACACAAGGGAAGGAGGCAGACAGTATTCAGTGTTGGCCTTTCAAGGAAACGAAACAACTCGTCGCATTATTCTTAAGTGAACTTTAGAAATCAAGGCAATTTGCTCTTTGCCTTTAATGCGTAGTCCCAGCGACCATTTCTATAGATTTACCCCTTGTTCTGTTTTCTAGTCTGCGCTGCCGGAGCTGGACAACCCGTTGTCGGTGAAGGTCCGATCCATCATCAGTGATCTTCTTGAAAGGAGGCCGAACTCCATGAAGGTAAGATATTTATTGCTGCAACATACTCCCCAAAAAGCCTCGTTCAACCACAATCATCATCACCTTTCCTATTCATTTTTTTTTTCCCCTTTTTAAAAAGAATAAAATAACGGAGAAAACCTTTTGGTAGCGCCGAGGTAATCCTATGCGGCGCGGCCTTTAAACGATCTCTGCTTCCCTCTAGTGGAGCTGGGTAGTAAATACAACCCTCAAAGACGGCTCCAAAAACCTCATTTTAATATTTTTTTGGTCATCATGTTTCCATATAAACCATCTAAATCAAAAGTACAACTCGAGAATGCAGATCATATGACTGTATAAAAAAAAAAAAAAAAAAGCCCGTGCGCTGCAGGCCCAGTGCTACCGAGCAGTTCATACCAAACAGAATCGTGACGTTTTAAATCCGCACAGAGCCGTGCGACCCCGTGCCTTTAAAACGAAGCAAAAAGCGCGATAAAAACGAATCGGAAAAACGGAGATGAAACTTGTCACACAAAAAAAAATGTAACAACCGTTAAGTGACATGGCGATGTCACCGGTCGGGGGGGGGGGGAGAGGAGAGAGCACATTTTGAAAGTATGAAAAGTCAACGCGCCGGAGGGACCCTGATCACCCCGTCCCGCGTCGCTCACTTCCGTTTTTCTGTCCCGCTCAGCTTCACATCGTGAAGCAGAGAGACCAAGTGGAGATGTTGTTCCGGCAGCTCCTGGTGGAGGACAAAGGCTTGCACGGCGGAGCCTCCTACATGGACTTCCTATGCAACGTTCACCGAGAGATCAGGCAGCTGCTCACTTAACCTCCTCCTCCTCCTCCTCCTCCTCCCTCCCCTCCCCGTCCTCCTCCCTCACCGGCCCGGGAGAAACACGACATCGAATGGACCACGCACAAAAATCTCACAGGGTCTCGGTCCGAGTGGGCGCCGTTCAAATCTTTTAAGGTGATCCGCGCGAAGTGTTTTTACAAAGACGGAGGGAGAATCGAGGAACCGGGGGGGGGGGGAGCCCAAAGCTGCCTTTTCCAGCCCGCCTGTGTCATTATTTAGTCTACACACAGTATGATCTTCAAATAACCACTTGTCGCCGGAGGGGGGGGTGGTGGTGGTGGTGGTGGTGGGGGGGGTTTAACGTAAATCTGCAGGAGTGAAACGGGCGACACGTGCAGCATTTCCCGCGCAGATACTTTGCGTGACGGAACGACTGGAACGACATCAGTGCCCGAGTCTGAAATGCAGTCTGGCAGAAGGCCCTTTGGCAGAAGCAATAAAACATCCACTGTGTATTCAGTTGGTTAAAGCACTTTTTTTTTCATTCCACGTTGTAGATTTTTTTTTTTTTTTTTTTTTTTTAAGGGTCTGGCTAAGACAAGGGGTTATTTGTGGGCCATACTGTCGATGTTCAAAAGTCTTTGTTATTCTCCCAAGTACATAAAGGAGTCTCAGTAAATAGTTTTTGGTTTTCTTTTTTTTTTTTTTTTTTTAAACAATAAATGCTCAAAGAATATTTACAATATTTAAACGACTTACAGAGGTTTCTACAATTTATTATGCTTTTGCTGTCTGACTGGGAAAATACGTCGGGAGAAATGTGGAAACGGGAGCTGGCAATTCCTAATTGAACAGGACAGGACTCGGGGTGCGTTCACGTCACGCCACGAAGTGATTCGAAGCAGTCGGTTGACGCATGCCCCCCCCCCCCTTTCCCAAAATCGAGTTCTTTGACCATTTATGGCCGAGATTTCTCCTCCTTCCCAATGTGCAGCGATAACGAAACATTTTGTTTTGGCGTTCCGAGTACAGAATGAAATGATCGCAGCTGTTTCTTGATATCGAGAACAAAGACCAACTGGCGTTTTTGGTTTTTTTTGGTTTGTTTTTACCCGCATCAGAGTTGGTACAAAAAAGGAGAATATTTAATGAGGAGGAGGAATGGATTGTAGAGAGGAATCGGGACGGGGGGACGGGACGGGGACGGGGGAATGACCAAATAATGAAACTTTTCCATCAAACTGCCTCAACAATCAACACGGGAAAAGATGCTCAATTTGTTCCCGTTTGATTCAGTTTACTATCCAACAACCTTCGACAGCGATGGAGTTTTTTTTGTTGTTGTTGTTTGTTTTTAATGGAAAAGGACTTTCGCAATGAATGGAAATCAGTTTTAACTCTTGTCAAGACACACAAATCAGACAAAATGGAAAATGTAAAAAAGTTATTACCGGATTAGGTTTTTTTTTGTCAGGGAAAAGTTGAAACCACCCACGTTCATTGAATCTCGTCTATAATGATAATGCGATTTCCGTCTTTCCTTTCGGTGCAGTTGGGAGCCTCATACTGTATCACATCAGTCATTCTGATAAATTGCTTGAGTGTAATTCATGTTTTTCATTTGCTGAATATTGTCTGATCTTGTGTATGTGTGGCCTATAAAGACTTTTTTTTTTTTTTTTTTTTGTACATGAAAAGCGCAACTTGTGTTTTCAAAAATCATTACCACCTGCCTTAAGTTGATATGATAGTTGTTAAAAAAAAAAAAAGTGTATTAAAATATACATGTGCAAGAGGTGTATGACTTAGATTTCAGTTTGTATGCAAACTTATCTCAGGTAATTTCACAAACTATTTTTAATTTGAAAGCAGCGATTCGAATCTAACTGGAAAGACGTGTGGAAATTCACGGTTTTGGTGTGTAATGTACATTTCAATCCTAAACAACCTGTTTCTCATTAAACTCTTGACTTTAACTGTTGTTGCTCAAATTTGTTAACTGCATTTTGTTTACAAGTGAAATTCATCGTTTCATCTTCTGACCAATAATAAAATGAAAACTTAAAATGCATTACTTCATTGATTAAGTTCTTTGTGTATGTAAGGTTACACAAACCAACATTTAAAGTTGTCAAATGAACATTAAACTCTCTATATGTCCGGCAAATCATTTTACTTTTCTATTTATTTCACGTCAGTTAATCCAGGGAAGATAGAAAACGGTATTTTTGACACAATATGTAATGTCCTCCTGCTACCAGAAGGGGGCATAAAATGTCTGTTCTTCAGTCAGAATAATACAGTTTGAGCTGCAAATAATTGCTTTAGATGGCTGTTATTCTGTATTTTTGTCCGCAATCGGGAACACAGTCTATCTGGTCCGTCCGAGCGGCTGTTTAGCGTTTTCTGTGAATAATATATGACTTGGGAAAACACTAGAGACGTTTTAGTTTCAGAAAGTATCCACTGACATACCGTAGATGGATTTGGAAGTGGATAGTGGTGCCACATGTTGTGTTTCCTGACGGTTATCTTTCTTAAATCAGAATTCAGAGACTAAAATCCAACGCGTCACCAAACATGAACAGTTTTACAAACGGCAAATCAGGGAGACGGTGGCAGGTTTGATGGTGATCCCAGCTGGTGAAGAATATGTGACTTTCTTTCCTAAATGAAGGGATGACCAACAAGACTCGCTGAGGAGCTGTTTAAAGTTTGTCACTGCAACTCCCGGCGATACAGTGCAGTGACACACATGATGAACACTTTGAATCACAGACATGTTAAAACGGTCAAATCCTGAAAAATATTCACCAAAAGAAACGACCAGTTTGGAAGTTTTAGACACATTTCTGGCTCGTTCATCGGACACGTCCTGTGTCCAATGACCGAGTCACTGTGAAAAGGAAGAAACAACGAGAACTTGTCAGATTGAAACACTGAATAACTTACTTATATGATGTCCAGACACTTCTCTCAGGAGTCCAGGAGAGTTTCCAATGAGCTGGAGGAAGTCAGAAAGTGAGACGTCTTCTACCCAGCATGCCTTGTGTTTGCTAACATTTTGGAGCCAATCAATGCTTTAATCAGTGACAGCCGGAACCAATCAGGCTGGAGAGGTGGACTTTATCCCACGGGACGAGGAGGAGAAGGGAAACAGCAGGAAGCGTGTCAGCCAAACCCCCCCCCAAAAAAAAAACAATGAATATAATACAAATATGTATCCCCAACCAAAGCCCACTGCCCTTTCTCATTAAAAACAGTGATGTATATGAACAAATCTAAAGACCTGAAATTCACCCGTGAGCGAATTTTCATTTAATACTGTACAACTGACAATCTTTTGTACAATGACCATAATACCATATAAATAACCTCGAACACCGTTTTTAGTGTAAACTCCTAAACAGCGCTCCAAAAACAAAATAAAAACATATCGATAGATGGTTTACTTTCCATTAAATATACATCCATAAAGGTTAAATGAAATACACTGAAAGCAGCATTTTCTCTTGTGACAAAGATATCGTCGTCTAACATGATACTCATGGTAAATATAGCTACCTGTGTGCTTCTGTAGACAAACCATCGATATTATGGTCCGGTTTTGACATCAATACAATCCTTGTGTTGTCTTATTCTAGTTGGCAAGTAAACATGAACAAAGTTGAAAAGTTTCTCATCGTAGAGTTCTTACCTAATGCGTTATCTATATAGTTTGTACAATTTGAAATGGTACAATGAATGTTGTATTTTATTTTTCTTCCTCTAAATGCTTCCTTCGAAAGAGCAAAAAGACACCACAGCGGTTGCCTACGTCTGGCGGGAACACTCTGGAATTGAGAGCCAGTCTGGAATGTAAAAGCAGAGACGGCCGTGAAGGTACCTCCGATTTTTGCTTTTTGTTCGGTGTTTTTCATGCTTTTAAAAGTCACAGTGATTTCACTTGGCAGTAAATAAAACGCATCAAGGCTGCAATAGAGATGGAACAAACTTGTCTCTTCTGCCTTTTGTTGACAATATCGGAGCCGCCTGCAGAACTCAGCTCAAACACAAAGACACTTCAGAGACAGATGGTGGAAATCAGCCTTGATGTTCATGTTTTCATTTTGCAAAATGTAACCTAGCCGATAGCTTTTTTTTTTCTTCTTCTTTTTTTTCCTCTACTTGGGTTTATTGTATGCCATACATTTCTCTAACTAACTGTATTCAATTAATGGTTTTAAAAGGCAGCTAATTCCAGAGTGTTCACACCATGTTGCCTAATACTTGTGGCCCAGTGTAATGAACAATATTTTATCCATGAACAAAAGTCTGCATAGCACACTGTACACAGTATGAGTCCAAGTCAGTAATTGGGCCAAGCTAAAGATGATGCTCTTCTTCCAAAGCCTCCGCAGTCAGCCAAAAGTTAAAGAACGTTTTCAAAGAGATGCATTGATCGCATGATGTTTTCATCCTGAGGAGACAAAGAAACAACGTAATGAGGAACACTGACATTAAGCCAGCTGCAGTAAGAGCAGATGCGTCAAAGATCCAGCTTACATTTTGGCAACAGTCGATGAACTCGTCTATGGTTACCACTCCATCTTTATTCTTGTCCATCTTCTGTTGGAGACAAAGAAAATGAAAGATGACCAACTAATAAAGCCTCACGTATGGCACAGTGGACGCTGCCGGCTGCACACTTGCCTGAAAGAATACTTCTACATGCTGACGGGGTGTTTCCTCTTTGAGGACAGGGTATGTGCATTTTCCCATCATGTCGTAGATGGCCTTCATGATGTCCAGCATTTCCTGTGATCCACAGAAAAGCGTCGTTTCACCCAAATCATAAAAAAAAAAAAAAAAAAAAAAAAGGTCGGCAATGTCTTCGGTCCAGATTGAAATATGTCAAAAATTACTGGTTCGATTGCCATGCAGTTTTGTACATGTACATTGATGAACTTTGGTTACATTTTCATCTAGAGCTACTATGAAGTCAAAATTTGCCAAATACTTTGATTTATGACCAAATAACTACAAAATGGATGCCGTTCCTCTCAGCTGTAGCTTCCACTATAGTACATTCATTTGTAATGTAACGCGAAGTGCATTCAAACCACGAGAACCTGAATATCAGACAGAAATCAGCCTTGTTATAAAAAAAAGCAAAGAAAAAAAAGCTGGAGGGATGTGTTCCCTCAGGTAAAACAGAATTAAGATTTAGTTACAGATACGAAAATTCAAAAGCTTCTCACGGTGGCAATTTTATAATTCTTTGAAATTAAGTAAGGCGTTTATGTCACCAAGTCCACCAGGCATGTGATTTGCCAAACGTGGTGCCAGATGAAGTTATATTGTGGCAAAAGTTGGGTCTGCTTCGACTGTTTTGCTGGACGATGCCCGATGTTTTGGCTGCACCCCCTCTCCACTGTAATCCTCACCGTGTCTCATGCAGAGCTAAATTCAGTCCGAGTCCAGTCTTGCGTATTTGGTCAAGTTAATTTTCATTCGACAAATGACATTTCTTGATCGTACCATTGGAGCAAAGGCAAACATATCATAGGAGGAATGTTTCGAAACTCAAAAAACTTTACACCACCGGTGAGAAGTAGGTTTCATTTTTAAAAAGTGGATATTTTGATATTGCAGTCTGGTGAATTTCCATTATTGCCAGTGTTTGAGGAGACGTACCTCTTTAGTGATATATCCGTCTTTATTGATATCATAAAGGTTGAAAGCCCAGTTGAGTTTTTCCTGGACTGTGCCTCGCAGGAGGATAGAAAGGCCCATAACAAAATCCTGCAGTGGAAAGAAGAAAATTGTACAAAATATCACAATTAAAAAGTAGCACACTGTGAACAACGAGTACACGAAAACATGGGGGGGGGTAAACAAAAACAATGCATTACTCCCATTGCACTCTGTATAGGTGAGGCATTTCAACTGACTTCAACACTTCTGCAGGTGCACAGTACTGCCAGGTATTAATTAGAGGCAAATGATGAAACGGCAAGAGTGCAGACACTATAAATCAAAAATACCTCGTTATTCAAATTATTAGCCAGCTCGTATTCTGCGTCGGCCGTCAGGGAATCCCCGTACGTTTGAACAGAATGAACTGCACATTAGCCGGAGAAGCTTTGGTTTTCGGTAATGACGGCTTTTCTGTCCTAATAAGCAAATATGAGCCCCTCATAAATATTCATCAAATGTTGATAGCATCTCAAGTGAACTTGGTTCGGCTAATAATTAAAGTGGATTGGGGTTTGCGGGT
Source organism: Brachyistius frenatus (assembly GCF_029030835.1). Lineage (NCBI taxonomy): Eukaryota > Metazoa > Chordata > Actinopteri > Embiotocidae > Brachyistius > Brachyistius frenatus. Next base: position 1,375,320 of record NW_027210653.1, read on the forward strand.
TACATAATGCTCCAGTGTAATACATTAGTAACATGCAGCATCAATAAATACATTTGTTTTCCAGGGGAGCTAAACAGAGCTCACATCTTTACTACATTTACCACAAACACATACACTGTTCACGTTTTTTTTTACACGACGCGCAATTTTTATATTTATGGGAAAATTCACTTGTAACCTTTGTCAAACTGAAAAAAACTAATGCTGCGTTCAAATAGGGTCGGAGAGATAAGTCCATATGGATGGCCCCCTCATGTGGTATCTAGATGTCAGAGTTGTGACATGTTTCCTGACTTGTTTTCAGAAATGGAGGACGTGGAAGTTCATTTTTCATTGGATGGTAAGCTACATATATGTAATTTCAGCCATGTAGAGTTTGTCTTCATTACTTGGATAATAGCCTACGTCTGAGGAAAATGTCGTTCTTCCCAAAGGCTTCATCTTTCCCCTCCGTCCTTTTGCATTTCCTGCTTTTCGTTAACCCCCTCCTTGTTAGCTTGCTAAATTGTTGGCCTCTGTGGCCTCTAGACGCCGCCCATGCACAACTTCCTGTGTTGTAACCAGAATACTTGCCTCAAAACTCAGAGAGCCGTTGTGATCTGTGTCAAATGCATTGAAAAGGAAATGTGCGTACGTCGAAGCATCTACGAAGAGAAAAAACATGAAACGTAAAAAAACTTCGCCAATGACACCAGCTGTAACACATCAATGAGATTCTGTACCTTTTCTGTACTACTTCAAAGTAAACAGGCTCCTGACGAGAGAGAAGAAGAGCATGCTGAGAGCTACGAGTTTTATCATTGTTTCGTGTGTGCCGTGCCATTATGTTCACTGGTCTGCCTTTCTTCTCTCTGAAGAGATATATCAAAGCCTCCTAATGTTTTCCCTCTTCTTCCTCAGGAAGAGTCTTTGCATAATGATGAGATCCAGCAGTGAGAAACTCAAGGCTGCATAAATACTTTTCTCCCTCTGCCTCTCAGTCGCTGCATTTCCTCAGATGGAAGGTCAACTTAAAGTACCCTGAGCTCGGGTGCAATTTTTGTAAACACTCGTCAAAGACAATTTCCGTCATTCCAGCAAACAGATGAGAGAAGAAGCACTTGTGAGAGGGAACACAAGCAGGGAATACAAAGCGGTGAGCACAGACCTCCTTGTGGGAAGAACTGCGAGTAGATTTCTTTAAAAGTTTCTTCGTTGACGACTCCACTGGGACATTCCTGGAAGACAAAATGGAATTGCACAGGTCACTTGCCATCTATATTAAAGACTCCCGCTTATATCAAAGTCATTCATTTAAATTGTTGTTTAAGACGTGCCAAAAAAAAAAAAATGACCAAGAGACAGAAACTTAAAAGCCCCCAGTGACCACACGTGGCTGAAAAGTCCATTTTCGGTGGGAAGACGTATTTAGAAAAGAAACTTTTTATTCCATCACGGATTGACTTTTGTAAATTCCACCCTCAGACAGTGTGTTACAGTCAAAAACATGTTCAATTTGGTGGAAACCGCAAACTATCCGAGCCTTAATGCATACCGTCGCTCCTCCACGGCCATTCAGAGTCACTCACTGTGGTTGTCGGGTAGCATTCAGTGGAAAAGACTGAATACTTTTACGAACACTTCAGAGAAAATCGCCTTTGTCTCGTTTTCAAAAGGACCAAAGAAAATAATGGACGACCTTGCTCAAGGCAGCATGGTGATAAAGGCAGGCAGTTATGCGGGTTCAATTCCGCTCTCTTGGTGCGAGGCGGTACGCCGCACACTCTGGCAGGATATTGAATTCACAGACCGAGGAAATGCTCCACCCATATGGGCAATTTCCAGAGCAGGACCCACATGTTTCTCTCGGTTTTTCTGTACAAAGGAATGGCCGCAGTGGAGGCTGCAGTAGGAAATCAAGGATTTCACAGGGTGGATGCAACAATATGAATACCTCTGATACAGGGATAAATAGTGCAGATAAGGCATGTACACGTTCACATCAACACATTTCATACCCTGACATGAACAATGTCAACAATTAATGTGATTTCAAATCTGTTTTACTTTTGTTTCAGAAGCCTACATTAGGAGCATTTGCTACTGTCATTTCTCTGGGACTGGGTCTCCTCCTTCCTGTGACCATGTCTGATCAGACACTTTGGGAAACAGAGCAGTGGAGATGGAGAAAATAAAGATGAAACCTTGTTGTCTTGCTTCAAAAGGGGTCCTCGTGTTTCAAGCAAAGAGGATGCTGCAAGGTTGCCTGCATAAGTCCCCTGACACTCGCCTGCTTTGTCTCACAGACCCAGTTGCATATCTTGTACGGCGAGCTGAGAGAGGATTTGGGGGAAGTTAGGGAGACAGAATAAGAACAAGTCTGTCTCCACATTGTCGTTTGGTGTCTGTATTTAATGAGGTCTGAGAGTCACTGGTTGGACCACTGCGGGGATCCGAAAACTACTCTCCATTGGGGACAGAATAAATAGCACGGATTATAATGGAGTTAGTCCGGCGCTCACAACAACAAATCAAGACTAATTTAGGCACAGATTTGAGAAGAAATGTTCATGTCAGCATGAGAACATGCTAATAATAGCAATGCTAATGTACCCATGTTCAGCATTTCCACTTAAAAATGTATGACATTAGCATGCACATTTTTTTTTATTAATTAGCACTAAGTGCAAATGTCAACTGAGGCTGATTGCAACGCCATAAGTTTAGCAATTATTTGATTATAATTCAAAGTATTGAAAATGTTTTGACTTGATCATGGCATCATATATACAGTTGCTATAGAAACACAGATTACATTTTCTGCACACCTTATTGAACTGTAGATTTCATTTAAAATGGATACAAATGGTATTTTTAAAGTCAACACAAAAAACAATAATGACAAAATAAAAACATGTTTAAAAAAAAAAAAAAAATTCAAATGTAAAATCTGATGGAACTCCAAATTATACTCATTTTGTCCTTTTCGCTTTAACTAGTATATTCCTGAGATGTGTGTGGAACTGGCCTGGAGTCCACATGTGGTAAAGTGACATGATTGGACACACTTCAGAGAGGAAGACACCCGTCTATGTAAAGGTCCCACAATCGACACTGCATGTCGGGACAAAAACCAAACCGCCAAGTCCAATGGGAGAGCTCTGTGATAAAACTGCGGCATGGCATTGTTCAGGAGAAGAGGATAAAACAGTTTGAAAAGCTTCGAGTGGTCCCAGGAGCACAGTGGGCACCAGGGCTGCTCAACGAGATGGCCAAGAAAACTCTAAGCTGCCAAACGGGCCACGAAAGTGAGAACAAGTTTAAATGTGTAATACATGTTAAACAAAAGATACGAAATCTTTTGTTTAACATTATGGGTTCTGAAGTGTAGATTGATTGATTTAAGAAAACGACAATTTGACCCATTCAGAATGAAATCTACACCAAAACCCTTCACAGAAAAGTGAAAGTGGTTTGAAGTGACTGCATCTGACAGACGAACGTGTGAACGACATCAAGCTTCTCATTGCACTGGTTGATTTCAAAACGATAACCCTGCCGAGACCGCAGAGATGTTTTGGGAGGAAACCTTGGATATCAAACATATCCACCACAAAAGCAAAAAAGTGCTCTGTAGCATCTTTGTACATTTGACACAGGCAGTGTTTCTCTGTTGTTTACTGGAGCTTCTGTTAATTAGCTCTATGTTTATGCGCTACAACAGTGCAGGGAACCGGCTCTCAACAGTCAACCCGGTGTTGAAGTAGTAGTGCAGGGAAATGTCCTGTAATTAGGTGTTTAAAGTGGGGGGGGGGGGAGACGCTCAACACCACCTCACTTGTAGAGTCTGCGCACGCCTGTATGTGTGCGTACACAGACGGACAATTCCAGCTGTCAATATTATTAACACACCGATGACACACTGGGACAGTAATGTTCGAATGGCCGTGTTGCAAGTCAGCTTCTTCCTCGAACATCGCTAACTTATTCTGACAAATCTGAAGGAAAATTAAAGGTCACCGAAACCTATCCGAGCATATTTTATCGTCTCTTCTCCGTCTCACGACGACACCGGCGAGGGAGGCAATTTTTCAATTGAGAACGAAGCCCCTGTCATCTAGTTGCCACGTGCAACGCAAGGGCCCCTGCGATTCAATTTAAAGAAATAGCTGCACTCTGATTTAAGGTGCCGTCAGGATAAACTCTGATCCTGCAAAGCTAAAATCAGTATTTCATTTAACCGACGCCCTCTGCTTGAGTTATTAATAGCAAGCTACTGGGAAAGCTCTTTTCTTATCACGTGGGCATCAGTGAAACACGGATCAATGATTTACCCAATTAAAGACATCAAATTCTCCACATTTGTATGTTTTACGTTAAAATAAAATTCATTCCTCACAGCAGAAATAAAAGGCAAAGAGCAACTGGAATAATGGTAAATTGGTAAGTTGTGTACAATGATAAACAGTGAAGATTTTTCACTTTCCCTTGGATGCCGTTTCATTTTTCACATTATTCAGTGCCATTCTCCTTCGACGGAGTGCGAGATCAGAAGATGTATTTGTATTCATTTGATATGCTTGTAAAATTAGCTTATCCATGATAACAAAACCATAAATATAATCTGCGAAATGCAGGACCGGTCGGGCGTGAAATTCTGTTCGGAGACTCGTGAAGCGCTACAGCAGTAAAGCGGTGTGGGGGAATGAAATAAACCTGCGAACAGGGAGGCATCCTGACTGATGGAATAGAAAGTACAAGATCTTAATCTAATGTCCGAGGCGGTGCCCCGGACTGTGAACTGTGAAAGCCCAGCAGATTTGGTCAGACGTGAGGACAATATTGTGTTATTTTCTGTAGACTCGGGTCTGCGGGTTTATGAAACAATTGACTCTCTCAAACCTTTAAAAGTTGACCTTTGCTTAAATTCCTCTTTAAAAGCAAAACTCCCAGAACCACAGGTCGTGTTGCGCTCCCTCTGCCAGACATATTACTGGATCTAAAGACAAAGCTCCACTTTGACCACCTGCCCCACAAGTGCATGACTCGTCAAGTTTGTTGTCGAGACAAACAACCTCATCCTGCCACTCGGATCGGAGGCATTTGATTTGCTGTGAAACCCCGGACACCGAGGACGAAGGGCCACTTCTCGTCGTGGGAATCGTGCCAGCTTTTATTTGTTTGGCTGGCCTTAAAAGCCATGCTACTTTCTGCCGGTGTCGCTGGGATGAGGCAAGACAACGATGAGCTGTTTGACCCCAGCAGGTAAAAAAAAAAAAAAAAAAAAAGTGCTTCACTATGGACTTAGTGATGGACAGAAGCTATTTAATTGCTGCAATTTAAGGGTCATTATTCTCCTCGTCTGACTTGGACCTCTGCCTCAACAACATCTGTCTAATTACACGGCAGAGAAGTGCAATTGAGTAAATGAAAAGGAAATGTCTTTCCATGACAAAAAGCAAGACTGCGAATCTACTCCAGCAGCTCGGTGGGGTTGTACTGAGGCACAGCTGTGTGTTCTGCTGAATAGCTACTAACATCGGCATGCTGACATGCTGATGTTGAGCTGGCGTGACATCTGAGGCTGATGGGAATGACATTAGTTACGTAAGTATTTTGTCACAAAAAAACTATAAATTATAGAAATAAAAAAAACGTGATCTGATGGTGTTGACAGACGAAGTTCAGCATTAAAAGGGAATCAGGCAGATTGTGTGGCACAAATTAAAGGCCTCATTAGAACACTTTTTTTTACCCCCGTCTCTAGTGGGAGTGGACTAATGGGCAGGCTTTGCAGGGACTTCACTGGAACGGGCTCAACAGGAAACTGAAGCCCCGTGGGAATTTCACGATCACATGACTCGCTATCCTCTTTCATTCCCGGACAATTTCGGTTGAGTTAATTCTGGGTCACCTCATTACACCTCACACACCAGAGGTGACAATGAAAAGCGAGGCTGTTTTATGTGAGCTGCTCTCAAGGACTATGACCTGGATTGCTCATCAGTAATCTCCCGCAGTGGATTCGAGGTACAACCTAATTATCCCTGGCGCGGTGAATCATGTACATAAATTTCAATTTCAACACCTCGTGCAGCATGCAGTTTATTCAGCAAAGTGGGATATCTCGGATGCTCGATTATTTTGTTTTACTCCACGAGCGGAGTGAAAGCTGCAGTGATGAGCACCAGAAGGAAGTTGAGCTGTTTGAAAGGACTCGAGTAGAAGCGCGAGAGAAGGTGGTAAAAGAATGAATAACAGAAAATCAAAGAAAAACAATTTTTTTTTTTTTTTTTTTTTATATCCGAGACAGAGGGATGTCCGAGAGAGAACAAAGCCCACCGACTTGTACATTATGCGCGGTGCTGAGGCTGCACGGTGGCCGTGTCACTTACGTTCTTGAAGCCTCGGTAGAGGATCTGTAGCTCTTTGCGAGAGAAACGTGTCTGAGCTTCAAGCTGTTCCAGGCCCTCGGGGCGATGGCGGACGGCAGATAGTTCAAGCTCATCCTCAACGCTGTCTGGAGAGGAAGAGGAAGAAGGTCAGATGTGAACAGATGTTTGTTGGAGTACTGGCAAATTATCTTTTTTTTTTTTTGAGGCTGGCCTTTTAGTTATCGCACCAACACTTCCACATGTCAAAAAATAGGGACACAAATAATTCTAGACATTTGCAACACCTATATCCAAAAGGCTAAAAACTCATTTTGAAATGAAACGGCATCAGAATCCCGAAACATCCATTCGAGTAAATGAAGCATTATGTTTTTTTTTCCCTTCGCCTCATTATATATCAAGGTCCTTCGTTTGGCCCTTCACGAAACCAAACAAAAATCTCGGTGCCCTTTTCTTCTGCACAACAAATACAAGAGCAGAGGTAATTAGCGTTATTGAGACCTCAGAACACAACAAGTCCTTGTGGCAGAGAGCCTCCTCGTGAACAAGGACAGCTGAACCCTGTGAAATGTTTTAATGGGCCTGTAATGATGGCAGATGCTGTCTGGGCACTGTCACTGACTGCACTGTCCTCGCAGCACAGCGTTTGACTTGTCTTGTTGGCGCAGGGCCTCTCATCCACCTGAAGTGTGACACCCTGTCTAAGTGCCTCATTAGCTACCAAGGATCTCACTGTGGCCCACAGCCAAAAGGCCAGATCTTCTAATAAACCACAATTAACCTGCTGCTGCGGCGCAAATGCTGGGCATTTATAAGTGACGTTAGCTGATGTAAAGGAAATAAAACAGCTGCTGGATCTTATTTTCATCCTCATGTTAGTTCAGCAGCTGTAGAATTACAGCTGTGTAATTACTCCATTCATGTTTATCTGCCCGGTTGAACATCAGACACACTATTTGTGCGTTCACCATACAATTACGATGCAAATATATCCATGTCAATGTAAACGATGGCGATAATTCAGACTAAACAAATGACAAATGTGCTTTATGGCGCATCGTTTTACACATTCAACAAATGATTGAACGGTGAAATAAAGATTTCTAAAAAAAAATCGAATGTTGTGGCTGAAATGCGGCTCCAGCAATCGTGCGTAACGAAAGCCCGTCTTGAGTGCATGTTCAAATACCATGAAAAGCCACAGAAAGAAAAAAAGCATCTTAGACGACAACAACAAGAACAAAATCATCAGAGAGAGAGAGACAGAGAGAGAGACAGAGAGACAGCGAGAGAGAGCCTTGGAAGAGCCACTTGCTTTGACTACCGGAGGATGACTTTTTGGCTGTTGAGCATGGAAAGAGCCTCATGAGTCGAGCTCTCACGCCGCGCTTGTGGACAATCTGAGGGTAACCTGGGAAGTACAGCATTAAGTCTCGCGGTTACCTCGGCAACTGAGAGCCTCAGTACATTCTAGGAAACTGGACATGCAATTGGCGAGAGGGTCTATTTAAGTTCATACAGACAGAAGGTTGCTTCAGGACAACAACACAGTATTTTTGCACCGTGTTCGGTTTAAAGCTGCACCAGGTGCCTCAACAGGTGGAGAGAGACACCTTGTTAAATTTGTCAGACTTAAAAAAAAAAAATCCCAGAAAATGTTTAATGTGGCCATACCTGTAGCTCACAGCTGTGGCAGCTGCTCTGTGAAGCTGTACCTGGGCACAGTGGTGCTTTGAGCTTCACACTAATGTGAGCATTCAACCAAGCTCAAAATGTTAACACTGGTATGATATTTACCATTTGATTTGAGCTAATTTCATACTGGCCTTTGCTAATTTGCACTAAACACACAGTGCAGCTGAGGCTGATGGGAAGTTTTTAATTCTGCATGGATTTGGTCAGGACAAAATTAAACATTAACCTGATTGTGGTGTTGGATTAAAACACAGGAAATCATTTTAACAGTATCACAATTCATCCTGAAGATGAACCATCGTGGCCATTCATCCAATAATTGTTTAGACACTTTACCTAAAACCAAAAACTAAAATCCATGACACTAAAAGGACCATAACTTTGTGTACAAAACTGAATGGCAATCCCATCCAATTACTTTTGTCATCAGTCTAGACCAATTGGTGGATCAGCAGCCCAACATCCATAGAGACACTAGTGCAGATGAAAATATATATATATATATATAAGCTACAAGTTCATGACTGTCTAAGCCTGGCATTTCTGCAAGTCATGAGGCACTAGTCCACTGGGTTACATGATTTATTAATGAGTCTTCCAGCACATTGTAGGTCATCAGTGTAAAAGACAGGCTCTGAATATGATATGGAGCCTGCAACCTCACGTCAGGGTGCAAGTTAATATCTCATCAGGTGGGATCTCTTTTCACACTTAACCAAGCATGCTGCTGGACAAAAGAGTGTTTTCCTCCAGTCAATATCACAAACACTTTCATGTGTTTTGTGCAGCATCACTCTGTGAGCATAAACGTCATTAAGTAATAAGTCCAGAGCAATGCCCAAAAGTGCACAAACCCGTTTCCCCTTCTTCTCAGGGTTATTCTGACGTTTTTTTTTTGTGAGGTTTGACACGAGTGCTGTAAACCATTTGTCAGTCATGCAACACTTCATTAATTGCAAAGCTACGCACAAAGATACAAAATAATAATAGAGGTGGATCTCATGGTATATTCATAACTCGTCCACCAAACGACAAGATGGCCGTCGGGAGTTGTACGAGGCCTCCATAAACCTGGGCTATAAAGGGATCTCGTAGTAACAATTACATCACAGAGTAGAGGCAGTGAAAATTGGGTCATAAATCTGCAACCTGGTCTGGAGGTTAAGAGCAAAACATGTCTGTTTGCAGAAGAGAAGCTCAGTGTGGGTAAGAGAAATACGACACCTGAAAAAAGCTGCTTGACTAAACTGAATTAATGACTTTTTACGTTATTCCTTTGGATGTTCCACTGCTTTGATCAGATGTTTAATACCTATACGACTGATATATGATATCGGCTTTATTCATGTGAAATCATCAGTGAGTGTGAGGAAGAAGGCTTGACTAATCTTAGCCTGAAGCACGACTTCTTATCCAAAATCTGAATTCTCAAATGTCTCAGCCTTTTCACCCTCACAACGCACTGAGGTAAACACACGAACTGTGTTAACGGACTACAGGCAAACCACACAGCAGATGGTTAAAAGCTCTCGGATTAGACCTGGCACAGTGTTCAATATGACCAGCGTTATTGTGCCCAGCAAACCTCCCTGCTGTGAAAGATACTGATTGGTTTCTGCTGAAGGCCAGCTCATGCTGCCCTAATAATAATAATAATAATAATACGATAACTTTGGAGGATGACGCCCTCATCAGTTCTTGTTACCTCCCTGACACACACCTTCCTACCCGAGTGGAGAGGAGACGTCTGAGTGCCCTCGCTCAGGTTGAACTAGACAGATGTTGCTTTTGTTACCGAGATATATCGATCTTGACAGCAAGCTGTCTTTATTTGGAAGCATTACTGTACTAGAGAGAGACATCTTTTCTCAAGGACAAGCTGATGGGCTTCAGTATTGGACTGATATAGGATGCTGTGCAAACTAAAAGGAGTACATTCAGATTAGTTCTACTAGTAGAACTGAAAGCATGACTGTTGGCGAGAAGCTGAACCAATAAGAATGTCATAAAAACTGATCTCTAAAGTGGAGCAGAGCTTGAGTGACGCGGTGCTTAATCAGGCGAGAAAAGAGCATGCAGTCATGGCTGTCTGATTAATGTTTGCCCTTTCATTTCATTGACAAATTGGATCTGACGTTTGACTGCGTGTGTGATAATGTAAAGAAAGGCTTCTACTGTGCCCGCGAAGGTCAAAGTTCACCATTTTGCTGGCATTACATCACTTAAATGCAATTTTTTTAACGCCATGAATGGGTGTTGTTGTCCTGAAGAAACGAGTATATTAGGAAAGACGATTCCGTGAAGTCTAAACATGTTAAATTTCAGTCGTGCACACACATGATGTCATGCCGTACTTTTGCCTTTCTCAAAAGAAAAAAACCAACAAACCGTTGCAGCCTTTTGAGTGGCAGCTGCTATAATAGCCGATATATAGTAGCTGACTGTACAGCTCATCAGAAATGTAAGCCACAGCCACCTCTGGGTAACAAAGCTGCCGTCGCCATTTTGCCCTGCAGCAATACAACACAATGAGACTGAATGCCCCAGAGTGGGAGGGTCATAAACACAGGAAAATGTCTCAGCAAAATGTAATTACCACAGGACATAAGGTAACAAGCTTTGTAGACTACAGCCATAAAAAAAAGGTTGACTACACAATATCACAGCGTGAGCCAACAAAGCTGCAAAAATGCTTAAACACTGAAAAAGTGAGAATATTACCCCAAAAAAAAAAAAAAAAAAACGAGTCAAGACTGATTAATCATGGCTCAACTAGCACTCCCTCATGGTTTACTATTTAGGCCTCATTTATCTCAAAGGTAAGGTCGAGCAGGGAGGTAAAACCTCACTAGCTTTAATCTGATCCATAAACAACAACAAAAAAGAGAGTGGCTGCTAAATAATTGATAAATCTATATCATGTACAAACGAAAATGTATTCAGGTGGCTACACATGGCTGCTTAAAATCAATAAATCATGGTTCAATTCTTCTGCTGAAGCGTACAGTCTGATGAACGGCGCTGCTGAGCTTGCTGCTTCTTGGTTGGGGTATGAGGGGATACAGTAAGTGCTACACACAGGCAAATGATGGCCTGAGGGACCACATGGGACACATTAATTTAATACAGTAAGTACAAAAGCCCTCACTCAGGGCGAGATTCAAATTAAAAAGCATTAAAGGGATCTTTAATGGGTCAAATCTAGGTTTAATCTGTGTGAAATTGGACAAGATAGTTTTTAACTTCAGCCACTGATTACATTTATCAGCGCTAATTTTACTTCCTCGCTGTCTGTCTTTTACTTTATTCCAAACCTTTCGCCCTGTGTTGGAGCTGTATCTGTATGTGGACTAGTATCTTTTCTCAAGAGTTTCTCTTTCTCTCTGTGTGTGCGTGTATCTAAGATGAGGTCTTAACTTATACTGTTTAGCTTCAGCTCTTTGCCATTTATTTAGCGACGTGGCGCCAAGAAGGCAGGGCTCTCAAAAGTAGGCCATGACTCCGAGGGAGCACAACTTATCTTCCGACAGCTACAGTCAGATAGTGTTACGGGCAGCAACACCAAGGATGTGAGCCAGTGCAGCTGTAGGAGTGGTCTAAAGAGCTTAGACTGCAACTGGACAGTGACTCTGGGTTACAGTTAACGGCCGACTTAGTCTAATTGAATTCGTGTCAGTGACCTATGGTTTCACTTAATGCTCAGATAGAAAGACTTGTTTACACGCAGGTAACGTGAAAACCCATTTAAATAATGAAAAAGCTCATGCATGATTGGTTTTCAGGGAGTGGGGTTGGGATGACATCGCAGAAAGCTAAAAAAAAAAAAAAAAAAAAAAAAAAAAAGCTTCAGAGTAAACATTTAAACATTCAAGGTAGTGCTCTCAGTGACAGTGTAAACATGCTTCTGTTTAGAGATAATGTAAGTTTGTGTCAACTGTTTACCCGTTTCACCATCTCAGTTTGGTACGTTGGCATCTTTCCAATTGCCAATCAGGATTAGACACGTGCTGCTTGTGGATCTCTCACAGTAAAAATATAAACAGCAGATGAAGAGTCACGCACAATAACTGCAGGACGGACATGACATGATTTACGATACGATTTATATTATTAGGTTACAAAATATTTTTTTTACAGGTTTGAACGCATTAAGCACATCGTTAAAATAAATACAGGAAGACCAATTTCTAAGTCAAATTGAGCCTGTTTTTTTTTTAGTAGTCGAAGAAGCTATAGACGACACAACTGTATGAGTGTTTGGATCAGCATTTCATTATTTTACAAATTGCATGTATCAGCTATACTTTTATGCACAGTAAATTTGTTGGGGTGATTTCAAGTACCAACTTCCTGGTTGCTAACTAACACAGCCTTACATAAAACTTACATTATGTCAAATTGACAACAAACGGGTAGTAAAAATTTACAAAAGCGCTTGTCACATTTTATGCTTGCAAGACACTTCTCGTGTGACTATAACACTCTTATTGTGGGTTATGCACTCACCATCATTGCTGCAGGTATCAGAGGTTCTGCCAGAGCCCCTGCTGTTTCATTTAGATGCGTTAGTGATTGATCGCAACATCCCTAACTGTCGAATGAAACCGCAAGAATGAACCAGACTTCCTCACATTTACAGACTCAGCCACCTGCTGTCGAAAAGCTCCCGGTGACATCACGTCCTGCTGTCTCTGACTAACTTAACACCTGAACCAAACTCAAAACTGATTTTTATCTCAAACTGAGCTCGCTCCTAATATAGCCTCTTCTGAGTCCTGGCTATACAACACGGGGGGAGAAAAAAACCCAGCAGCAATCTGAGCATATCAAGTTCATCGCAAAGCTGTGCTCTTCCTATTGCTATCCATTTAGGGACAAAATATGTCAACAGTCACAGAACAGGTATGGGTGATTGCAATGGCAGACAAAAGCAGCAGCAGTCAAACGTGATCAGAAAGTTAGTTTCAGACTTTGAACTGATGTTTGCATTTAGGATTAAAGTTGGAATTGAAATTGCTGGGTTCCAGTCTGACTTTATCATTTCAATAGGCACATTATAATCAGTAGTCATTTTCTGGGACATTTCAAGTCCCCTCAGAGAATTTATCTGCCATTGGACACCAGTGCTGCCGTCCCTATCTTAATGTGACACTCTGGACGAGGTTGAAACGGGTTCTGAGATCAGGTTAATCACTGCAGAAAGATGGATTGTTTTACTGAGCTAGTGATTCAGTGTGACAGTCGTTCAGTGACACATGGTACCAACACAGCATCACATGTCCCCCTTAAATTACGACAAAAGCCATATGCCGACATATTTTGCACTAATTCTGAAGTGACAGTTAACATTCTCAAATTGGACTTTAAAAAAAACAAACAAACAAAAAACGTACTTTACGGGTTTTCTTGGTTTTATTAAAACATTAACGTTACTCGACTGATTATTGATGAGTGCTATCAAAAAATAAATTTGAAATGTTTGCAGTCCTCACACCAGGCATTAAAGTCAGAGGATCCCAGGTGTTAATCTTTTAACACCCTTAAGTTGTCTCCTGCAGACCTCGTGACAGATGGTATCAAAGTCAAAGTCAGAAAACCGCTGCCTCTTTCATCAGCAACGAGTTACACTAAAACGAAACACATCAAATTTTCATGGCGTCTGCATAGACAAATTATGTCAACCTGAACCCATCAAGTCATCTTTTGCAACCCAATTATTTGCGGTGGCTCATACATGTTCCTCACTCCATAGCATTAAAAACTAAACAGTCACGCAGAAGTAAAATGAATTGCCTTAGTTGATAGCTGTAAAAAAAAAAAAAAAAAAAAAGTAAAACATTTTTTATTTCATAATATTTAAGTCAAATGTGGCCCCTGCTATGCTGGCTTGTCGATACCTCTTTCGATTTCAAATCTAAACACCCCCATCTTTCTAAAAGGTCAGCCCAGTTTTAGTAACGGGCTACACATGGGACATTTGCAGAAGGTCATGCTGTCATACGGTCAATTGCACAAACGCAGAGGTAAAAAGCCTTTTGGCTCAATTATATCTAATCTAATCAGCGAAATCTGGTTGACTTTTAGCACTTTCCCCTCAGTGTTCAAATCCCAGGGCTGCATGCTGTTTTTGAGTGAAACGGGGACAAATGTAACAGACACTTTGCAGCCAGCAATTAACTGAAATTACACCTGCGGGGTGAGCGCAGATGAGTCGTGTTTGTCAGACAATGCCGGCGTGATTGGCATGATTCCCAAAAAGAAGGCCAATGTGATATCAAACTGACCTGCTAATCTGAAGTTACACCAACTCCTGGACGAAATGGAGACAAGTGTTGTTTGGCTGTTTTGATCTATGGCTCGAGTAATGCCTCTGTCAACAGTGAACGTCTGCTCACAAATGATCGCGCTGCTGCGGATGCTCAACATAATGAGAGTGCATTGATATAATATTTCCATAGACTGTGTTTACATTTGAAGCAGAGCCAGATTCAATGGAAAGATGAGTGAAGAGGCATTGATTATACATTTGATGCCCCCACAAGCGTCAGAGGAAACATTTCTTTGTGATTCACTTGAATGGGATACTTTGAACCACAACTAAATTAGAAGGTAATGAGTTATATTGCGAGTTCACTATCCTCATGTTCTCAGCTTTACTTACTCACATAAACTTACATTTTCTCTGTAAATGCTCAACACAGTTGGGGGGCATTTGAATCTGTGAATCTACGTTGAAAAAGAGCAGGTGAAACCAAAAGACACATGACTTTCTGTACAGACATACAGGCTGCCCTGTGGAAATATACCAACAGATATGAGTTAACTGCAAAAAAAAAAAAAAGGTGAATGGAAATGCAACATACCGCTGGCATCTGCAAGATCTACCTGCAGGCAAAAGATAAAAGATCGCGCTCCTTTGCAGCGGGTGACTTTGCCTTTCCTGAAGCATAATGAATTCCCTGTTGCGGCACCAAATATTTTCTAATGCTACAAAACAAATCATAGCAGACATCCAGAACGCCAGAGCTACCAACAGTGGACATCTACTGATTACAATGCTGCTTTCGCAAGTGTTACATCTGCAGAACCGAGTCAATAAAAGAAAAGTAATTCAAACACAGGCCCCACTGTGGAATGAGAAGGCCTCATTTTATATCAGATAAATCAGATGGACGATGAGGGAGGTGGATACACATCTGCCATTTGTTCTCATTTGGTGGGCGCAAATACAAATAAGCTCAGAGACTGGCGTCAGGCAGGGCAATATGTCACTGTTGTTATTTGATAAAACAGCTTCTGGTTCCTTACGTCAGGCAGGCAAATCTGGCAATGAAATCTTAGGACGGAAGGCAAGGTCAGTGTTTGGTTCGTCTCAAAAACCAAACCCAAGTGAGCTCACTACTGAGACCACAAAGACCAAATGTCTGTTCGACAGCCCGAAATAAAAAACACATTTGAAATATTTTTGCTGGGCTATGAATTTACTAATCCTGGGACACAACATCAACTTTTGTGCCTTGCTGCAAAGGATGAAAGGCAGATCCAAATAAATCAGAGGAGGCTGGGAATAGATGCGTGTTAACAGCCAAATGGACTGAAGCCGTGAGTATTCCCATCAGGTTAGCTATTGCAAGACGGGCGGCAAAGCAGCTCAAACTACAGTGCCAAAAACAATGCATTTGCTTTCCACTGCTACTGCAAGTTGCTACAGTTTGTATGTTGCCTAATGCACCAGCAGCTCTGATTAGTGTAAATGATTGTGAAAAGCGACTGTGAGAAATGTGACTGTTGTACAGCCTAATTTTTCAGGCTTAAGATGGACATGAAATAAATGCTGTCCTCTTCTCTTCTGTTTTGAGTGTGACTGACTACGCTGACTGCTGATCTGGGGACTGGATGCCAAGATTCTTTATGAGGCAGAGCGGGCTCTCACGCTGGCCATAATGACATGCCATCAGAGGGTCGAGGCATTTATTGGAATCTGGGGAAAGAGCAGGCTATGCTTTTAATTGCAATCATTTGTCACTTGGAAGTGCTTCAATAATAGTCTGTCTATAGGAAAACCTTCCTGCAGCAATGGAGGGAAAGGGTCTGCTTTTCTACTCCAATCATTTTAAAGATTAGAAGATGGGACAAGAGAGGAAGAAGGAGTTTTTATCACACTTTCGCTCCAAAGTTCAGAGCTTTCATGCCAGAAGAAGGTGGAAAGAGTCTTTATGACTCAGTTGTAGTGAGTCATCTGTATTCCAGCTGCTGACAGGAAACTCACACTGATGCTACCAGTCACTCAGAAAAGAGCATTAATGGATAAATGGATTTTCCCCTGACAAGATAGGCAGTGTTTATATTTCACATAAACAACCTCTTGAACGCACAACTAGTTTTCTCCATATACTGTGGCTCAGCCAAAAGACGATATCCAGTGGGGCAACATGGGGAAAAACTAACCGCGGAAATCACCAGAGGTGAAACCAAATGGGCTGGATAGTTACTTCTTTGACAATGAGGCCTTTTCTCTGTTGCTACTCTTGTGATGAAAAAGTTGCTTGCCAGTTATGTGACAACACGATTTATGGTCTGCAGCACAAACCAATATCATTAAAATGAGCAAAGCGATTTGTGTTTATTACTCTTACTTGCACTTTACAATGTAGATCATCTCAGTTTTTAAAAATGGAAAACGTTAATTTCGTATGCTGGGCCTGTGGGGCGGACTGAACATTCGTGCTGGCTTCACAGCTGATGATGTACTGTATTTTATTTTATCAGACGCTGCGAAATTAAAACTGATCCTTGCGCAGCAAATGGTTTCGATACACTAAAGAAATCTCTTTTATTGAGATTGGTTCACTATACAGTCGGTATAATTCGGCACTTTCAATCCGAGAGTCCCACTTCTCTTTACATTCGTGCAGTCCCCTGAAGTTTGAAGGCTTTTCCCACCACTCTCCTTTCATCACAAAATGTTATCTTCAATCAGCTGAGAAAAAAACAACACTCTAAGGGGTTCAGTGAGAGAGAGAGAGAGAAACAAAAGACAGAAAAACATCAAAAGACAGTACAGACACTTCATAAAACACACACACACACACACACACACACACACACACACACACACACACACACACACACACACACACACACACACACACACACACACACACACACACACACACACACACACACACACACACACACACACAAATCCTCTATTGAAGTACAGGGGACTTTAAAGCCCGGTACATAAAATCCATCTGAAAAATAAAACAACAGCTATAAGGGTTGGCAAGGAATTCCTGCATTATGCATGAGAACTTATGTCCTTGGTTTAATTATGAAACTTGCTGTTGCTGGATTCATGTGTCAACATGATTATTCATTTTTCCAGCTCATTAAAGTCATGAACATGCTGAATGAGCATGCTGGTTGGGTGGCCTTGATTGAAAAAACAATATCACATGTGGAGCTTCAAAAGGTCTCACAATGGTTGAAGGTTTACTGTTGATTTTGTTTTTCAGCACTTGAGCCAAAATATATGAATGAATGAATATCACAAAAATCAACAAGCATATTTATTTTTAATAACACTACGAGACAGTACATGATACAGCCTCCCTGCACTACTACTCCATGATCCAGGTCATTTAATTAAGTGCATCAGCGTGCCGCTCCCTCTTCCACAGGGAGCCTTTAAGCACTGCGATCATCCATATCGGATCCTCAGCTCAGAAGTATCCGTCATGATTCTTCTATCAGCATTTATTACCTGTGATGTTTTCATCAGACTGATACTTGTCCTTGCTCTCCTCACTTAGATTGGCAGGCTGAGTCCTCTTACTTCCAATAAGCTCTGCTGCTTTGCCCTTCCTGCCTCTAAAGACACCAGAGGGATCTGCAACTTAGGACGTGCAGACAAAGGTTAAGTCAATCAAGTCACTGCTCTAAATAGACATCATGGAAAATAGCCAAAGGGTAATTGGGCCAGTTGATTGTTGTCCTTTGAACGGACTGGTTCGTGGATGAACAATTACAGGTAGCAGTAGAGCCGCTCAAAGTATCTCACACTACCGGGAACTGAGTCATTGCTTCCATATTATAATCTTCAAAATGCTCACCTGAATAACAATAAAATGTATTTCCACGATGAACATTGCCAGTTGCATTTACTGAACACATCATAAATGCCATCATCTGAAATAATGAAAAAGATGCTAAACAATTCTGCTGACTCAACGTCGATGATGGATGTGCGACTCGGCAAAGAAAACAATCCCATCAAGATGCAGCACAGTTCATCCCGCGGCCATAAAACAGTGCGAGAGAGCTAAAAATCGACACACTGCACTTAGAAAAATGAAGAACATGCTTTCATTATCTCACAGCGTTTCAAGCCCCTCGCTGGTTGCCAACTTTAAAGAATATCACAATTACCCATCCTGAGAATGAAGACATAAAGACTCTGACCCACCGCAGTTAATCTTGGGCTCTAAAACACAGCTGTGATTCTCTTATAGAAGGGCTGGTTTTATACCCAGATGATGTGATTATCAATGACAGGCACGTCATAACTGCTGTATCACAAATAAATGCCACCAAAAAGCAGCAGAAAGGTCAGTCATAATTTTGTATCATGAAAATTCAACAAGAATGTTTCATGTTAGAAACCATGAGATATCCTTTAGTCATCTTTTTTTTTAGACCCGAATAATTTAACACCTTTTTTTCAGAATCTAAACGATGTAATAAACGATGTAATGAAGGTTGGTTGACCATTTACACCCATGTAAAAGATGAGTACACTTATTTTTAATAAACAAAGAGTTTAGCTGTGCTTCCAGCTGCGGGGCTGTGCTTCGAGCTAAATGATAACTACAGCATGCTCACAATGACATTGCTTGACATTGAAGGTCAGCAGGTTTAAAGTTCATCATGTTAATAATTTTAGCATATTAGCGTGATAACTTTCGCCAACCAGCGCTAAACAAATGTGTCAGCAGAGGGTTGCATGGACACAGAAATTTTGACGAAGATGATGGGACCAAATAAAAAGTAAAGCAAACACTAAATCCTCTGGAGAGCTTGAATGTCTGCACCAAATCTGAAGGCAAACCATGAAAAACTGTCAAGACATTTTACAAAAAAATGTTGAAATGTGAACCGACTGTTTGAGGTAAAGTCAGACGCTCACTCGGGGGTCAGCAGATACCCGTCTAACATCTGGTCATCCATGAGACGTTGAGATGATGACACATTTCAGTGGAGATCACCTGTCTGAAGGACAGGAGGCCACTCTGAAAACATTGCCTAAAAAGTTCAACAAGGTAAATAAGAGTAATTGTGATGATGATGATATGAAGAGTTAAAGTCATAAAATTAAAGTTTGGTTTTACTGAACCGCTTTCACCTCCAAACATAATTTGTGCTTCATCATCATCAATAACTTGACCGAACAGAGTCACGGGTGCTCGTTATGGCACCGCAACACTTTGCTTAAGTGAAAACAGACAATCGGCAGCAAAACAGGTCCAGGTCAGGGCTGACGCTGACGCTAACTCTCTCTGTTGCCAAGCAATTAATTCCCATCAAGGACACACGGAACACGAGAACCTTGTTCGATGAATATCGGAGGTCAGGCTTTCTGCGCTCTCACCCGATAATCACAAACGGCAGGTCCAAATTGACACAGTGCTCCATGCTTGTTCAGGTAATGGTGTACTTGTGAATGTGTGTGTGTGTGTGTGTGTGTGTGTGTGTGTGTGTGTGTGTGTGTGTGTGTGTGTGTGTGTGTGTGTGTGTGTGTGTGTGTGTGTGTGTGTGTGTGTGTGTGTGTGTGTGTGTGTGTGTGTGTGTGTGTGGTGTGGAGTTGGGGGTGTTGCTGTGTAGAGCTGAACCGGAGAATAATTCATCATTGTGTGACATACTGATTAGTCTGCAGCCTATGAGGCTTTACTCAGCAGTTTGCACTAATGCATCGTATGAGGGGAAGTAGAAATGAACATATGCGCGCAAAGGACGCGAGTACGTGTGTGGATGAGCGAAACAAAAAAGTGAAAGTCTGTCCGTGTTGTGCTGCAGTGTGTCCAAGTGAATGAGGCTTGGAAATGTAAAGATAGACTGGAAAATGGAATGAATGGAAAAGATAGATCACTGGAAAAAAACCCACCAAAAAAACCCCATTAAATCCAAATTTCTACAACAGTAACTCAACCTTTAATGAGAGTGCTCATTACACCATTTTAGGAGCCAAGTAGAGCAAACACTTAGCCAGCTGCGGTGACATCGAAACAATAGTCTTGGGATAGATAGCAAGAATTCACACCATTTCAATTACATTCAGACTCAAAGCGGCGACTCGCCACATCTCGCCCGTATTCACAGTACAACGCTCCGGTGACTTTTCACGGTGTGGTTCGATGATCCCGTTATGTTTCTCCGATATGAAAGCATGCCAGTGACCGGCAGAGGCTTTTAATCAACTGTTTTTTCCAGGTCTGAAGTGCTTACAATCTGTGTCACAATCCCTGTGGGGCAGACGTGACCCTCTCTGCTGGCTATGTGTCGTCTGCTACGTCTTGATGTTTACATAGTGTACGGTTTCTTTTAGCTGCCAGCTGACAGGATACAGTACAAAGTGGAGCAGTGTAAAATACATCCAGAGTTTACTCTGCTCAAATTCGCTCTCGTGACTGGACTGTTGCCAGTTTAAATGTGCAGTCCAGCTGAGAAGCTCTCTCACCATTTACCACACGGAGACTTTTAAAGGAAGACCTTTATTCCCCAGACGCCCCAGTCGGGCTGCTCAGGTGGCCGGCAGTGTAGAAGATGTGATCGCAGTGGGCAGCTTCCAGCTGTGAACATGTCTGACTGTATGAATGTTAAACAGAGCGTGCACTTTCAGTGAAACATCATCCCTTGAGGTTTGTAAAAATAAAATAAAAAGGGTCATAAACACCCATTTTTAGTTACTACAGAAGGTGACAGCTGCTACAAAGTTATTTTTGTATGACTGTTAGGGTTTATGTAAAAAAAAAAAAAAAAAAAAACTGTGGCTCTGGTTAGGAATGACACATCCAGTGGCAAATATTTGTAAGTACAGTCTCTGAATCCTGTTGTTAGCACTGGCCCTCCAACTATGCAATTCATTTATTTGTTCAATTTAGAAACATAAGTCCCCTCACTGCCTTAAAAATGTGACTCAACTAAACGCAGGATGAATAATTAGTTCAAAGTCTTTTTTGTTACGTTTTGAAAATGTTAAAATAGCTGAATCAACTGAAGTTGGGAAAAATAGTTTAATAAACCTAGGATATTAAGTTGAATCCAGACAGGCAATCGTTATAGTTAGATTGGTTTTCCTTTTATATTTTGTTTGCCAAAATTTTGCCAAGTTTTTCATTTCACTTTAGGAACTTTCTGCTGCAGCTGTTAAATCTGTTTGCAAAAACATAACATGAGCTAAAATTCAGTACGAAGACATTTTCTCACATTTTGTAAAGACGAATTGATAATTAAGATAAGTAATAAGATGTAGCTATAGAGAACACATTGTAAAGTGATTGCTCAATTATTTGGCAACAATTTTTTTTAATTATTATAATATATCATGTCAGTTGTTTTTCAATCAAAAATGTGAAACATTTCTGGTCAATATGTGACTATAAATCCTAAATAAACTGAAATTATGTTTGTGTAAACTAAATATAATTTTGTAATGCTGGTTTGATAAAGCAAACATTTATGTCACTTCGGGTGCTGGGAAATAACTGCAGGCATTTTTACTAATTGAGTAATCAAGAAAACAATCAAAAGGATAATGGAAATAATTATCAGTTGCACCCCGAGAGGGGACTATCTATTAGCTTCTTCATGAGCTCACTTTCAGGCTTAAATCCGAGACTCTAAATCAGCCACAGCTGTAAAAGTCAGTGCTCATATTTCTAAAAAGATCTGTGCCTTCTCATTATAAACCCAATCTGGCTCGTCGTAGAAACAATCTCAGCCTTATTTTTAAGCCCTCTCCCAATCTCTCTTGGTGGTCCATGCCCCTCGTCTTCTCCTGAACATGACTGAAAACACATGCAAAACATCAATACCTGTATCGACTGCTTGTCAGGTACCACGAGCTCAGACAGCAGATATTCTGTAAGCAATTACACCACGAGACACCTGTGAGGAATACAGATCACATCAACGGGCAAACAGCAGCCCCGCACGCCGGCTTTGACATCTGTATCATCTAACTGTGGCAAATAATCAATTCAAAGTCAGCTGCATTTGGAAACGCAGAGCGAGGGGAAAACCGACTCGTCACTGTTTAGCGAAGCACTTAAACCACTGCGCATGAGGTTTTCAGTTTCCCCGAACAGAAACACTGGCTCGCGTGCCTTTGAAATAACGCAGCCGGAGTATTTACACAGCCGCTAACACCTCCTCTCTCCATCTAAACATTTCTCTCGGGTTAGGTCAGGTCAGTTTTTTCCAGCTACACATTATGACACATTATCACTTCTCTATTTACTTATTGTCTCACTGAATAAGTACACAGCTTCAGACACTTCTGATTGATTATTCTAATTAGAAGATAGGGCGTGGGTACTAAGCAGCTGTCTAATGGATGGGCTGCTTTTTTTTTAGTTCAAACTGCTTACTATGCTGCTCTACTTTATTTAATGAGACAACCGCAGTGAGTCTAAACTCAACAGTTTATTTAGGCCCAGCACTTTATGTGCTCAGTAAACCTTACAGTGCCAGTACTTAGTACACTATGATGGTTTTCCAGGGGTGTACAATAAAATACATATCCATGAAAAAGTTGTCATTTCAATCTCTTATTTTTGTATATTGAAGATAAATCACTATCACAAAACAAGACAGACAAGCTCGGATGCTTGAAAATATCAGAAGCACTCTCTCTTTTCTCAGCTCTCAGATTTCAGAACTTGCCTCTGAAGCCTTTCCATCTTTCCGAACTGACACATTTTTCTTGCTCGAGACCTTTCTCTCTCCAGTCACATCACAAGCTCACACTTTTTTCTGTCCCATTTTCTGTTCCGTTCATGAAATCGTTTTTTTTGTTGTTTTTTTTCCCCCGAGTCAGAGTCTTTCCTGCTTTGGTACATGGTACTCAATTAATGTCACAACTTTTCAACTCGCTGTCATCGAAACTCTTCAGTCTGTTTCAAAGGAGTTCTGGCGACCAAAGAGTAACCCTGATGAGTCAGGGGGAAATTAAGAGGAAAACGCCTGCATCAACAATATTCACAACACATTACATCTATCAGCAAGCAATTTCTATTTATTTCAGCTTTTTCGTTCTCTCCCTCAGTTGCTCCGTCAGCGTCTTACCCTCTGAGAAGCTGATGAGCCCCAGAAGGTGCAGGAGCTTGATGGAGGCGAACACCAGCACCACGATGCCCACTGTCTGCAGCCCCTCAGTCTCCCAGATCGCGCTCAGCATTGCTCCACCCTCTGCCCACTCCGTGCCACCATACCCCGACCCGAACCCGGAGCCCGAGTCGGCCTCCTCGCCCTCTGGGACGCCGCCAGGACCAGGACCAGGACCAGGACCAGGACCGTCACTCCCACCTGGCCCCGCACTCCAGTTCCCCTGCAACAACTCCAGCGCTACGCCGGCCCACGTACACGGGCCGGGCACCTCCCAGGCACCCACCTACTGCTGGTTCGCTCCCTAAATCCAGTCTGGGTCGGGTTAAGATGGGACGAGAACTGCGATGAACTGGCCTCAGGTGAGTGAGGAGCTAAAAGTCATTGAGGATCTCTCTGATCTCGAGGGGGTCACTGGGAATTTAGAAGAGATGAACAAAAGGGGAATAAAGTCCAAATATGCTGAGCTCAAGGCCTCCTTCTTTTTCATTCCCCTCCTCGCAAATGAGGAGACATGTGAGAGCTGTAGTAAAAGCAAACTCTGCTCTTCTCTGACAGTTTGTGGCTCTCTCTCTCGCTCTTTCAGGCACACTGACTGCCTCACTGCAAAGTAAAGGGAGGGAAGATGAGAGGGAGTGGATATGAGTGAGGAAGTGAGGAGGGAGGGGTTGGGAGGGGAGGAGGGAGGGGTTGGGAGGGAAGGGGAGAGGAGACAGAGGCGGAGGGGTGGTGTGGTGCTAGAAGATGCATGACCACTCACAAAAGCTAAACATGTTCACATTCGCTTCAAACACAGAAGCACATCCTGAGATGTTGCACTGAAGGAGAGCACAGTAAGTGTCACTGAATATTAGTAGTATTGTATGTTTTCTAACCATCATGTCATTAAAATGAAGACAATTGCACTATTTTGTGGCCAGAGAGGATTGAAGTTGCAGATGATGAGGAAACACAAAGATTCATTTAATTAAGAAAGCATTATGGACAGCCAAAACAAGAACTTTCTCAAATATTTTCAATGTTTTTATTTAAGAAACGTCTCATGTTTCAAATTGCTTTTGAAGAGAGGCTTTTGGAAAGTTTAATTAGATAGTCATATGTCATATCAAGAGCTGTTTTAAACCTCTGAGAGAAGCTCGTTGCTTCCATGTGTAACACAGCATAACCAGAAGAAATAAAGGGAATATGAACTGTGAGAGGAACAAAAGCAGAATTTCCTGAAAATGTCCAAGTATGTCACGGCTAATTGAGCTTTCTCTCGGCACGTGAATGTAAACGGTCTGATTTGTCATGGGAATGAGGGGAAGTCGATGGTCTCAGTGGTGTTTACACACACCAATGTAAGAGGATAGAGAGTGAGGAGAAAAATAGCATTGATCACACCACTGTATTTAATGTAATAGCTCGTTTTCAAAAACAGTTTGAGTCGTGTGTGTGTGTGTGTGTGTGTGTGTGTGTGTGTGTGTGTGTGTGTGTGTGTGTGTGTGTGTGTGTGTGTGTGTGTGTGTGTGTGTTTGATTTATGTAGTCAGTGTTTGTAGCAAATGAGTGAAGACACCACCATCTACTGGCCCCGTGTAGAGTGTCATAGTCGTTACCATCAGCCATGACATTCATTATTTCCTTGCACATAAAACAAAGAACAGAGCAGAATTTTTGATTTAATCCTTTTCATCTATTTCTACAGTAAATATTCCAAATGATTAACCCCAATTGATACAAGCTCATAACGTGTAAAAACAACAACAACACATTGCGAGTAGTTATTTGCATCTACAAACACAATTTCTCTGCACTCTATTTGATTATTGGGACTCTGCTGTGTTGCAGGCTGTAATTCCATCTACAGTAAAGGCAGCCATATGTCACTGATGTAAATGCACAAAGCCACCTTAATTACAATCATCACGGCAGGAAATTATTTTGGCACTGTGATAAGAACCCGTGACTCACCGCTTGATAAATGTTCAATAAGAAGCAGTGGCTTTTACCAATGATGGAAAAACTCACACGCAGCCATTCAAATGCAGTCTATCTGTCACTGCTTTTTTTTTCACAACAACACAGCGTAGAAAATAAGGGATGTAAGTCAGATTTTTTTTTTTTTTTTTTTAAATTTTTGTGAATAATTTAGCTTGATAGAATTTGAAAAAGATAATATTGTTTCAACCGACACATCCTGCTTAAATTTTTTAAAAAAAGCCCCTGGCCATGTGACCAGTCATGGGTGTGAGAGGTCATCCATAGAAAGTAAAATCTACTCACTAACCGTGCTGTTGAAATATGATGGTGGACTCACCTCAACTATATACTGTGTACAGTAATTGTAATAGTAACAGTAATAAAAATGTTTGTTACATATATTCAAGTATTTATGACAATGCAATGACGTATGCTTCCTGAAAATGTAAATGAACTTGTTCCAGTAAAGACTGTCAGTCTACTTTTCTTTTCCAACTCTACAGACTGTTCCATATTTAATGATCTACATTAGTCAACAGATTAATTTTGTCTTTTGGACGTCAGCTGGAAAATATTGATTTAAGATTAATGACAAAATCGCTAAATTTGATCAAACCGCCGTCGAGCACATAGCAAGAACATTTTAAAAGTTGCAATAATCAATATTTCTATATCAACGGTAGATTAAATAACTGTAATATGAAAGTTGGTTCTCATATTGATCAAGCCACTCTCGTGTTTCTCAGCTCCACTGAGCGTTTTAGCACATTTCAGCTTGTTTTGATTTTGTTGGTTTGGTCCACTCTAATCATTGACATTTCCAGAAGTAGTAGGTAGCTCTAAAAATCCACTTCACCCTACCGGCGCAGCAGCAACTGACAACCGAAGTTAGTGACCAGCTTATGAATAACGGGGCACAATTAGCAGCGAGAAAGCCAGATACTTTTTTTTCCACCTCAGCTGGAGACACACAGAGAGAACACTGGACTTGGTTTTATTAAGGGGCCTGGTCAACTTCAAATATGATATGTCATGGTCGTGGTTACAGCCTGTCTTCAAAACCCACAAGCCACCTAAATCAAGTTAAATCAGGTGTAACTGTTTCTGATGGCTGTTAGAGAACAAATACCTAAATTTAAATATCCAATATTTTAAATCTGGACTCTCTCTGAACTTTCAAAAATCATCTAAAATAACCACAAGTATCAAAATCCTGAAGAGGATAAAAAAAAACATGTCCCAATGTTATTGTAGCACAACAGCGAGTCAATCAAAGGCAATAACAAATTCCCACGTGGAAAAATGGCAGGTCTTGTTCCAAGCATTATGCAGCCGTCACACACAATACATAAAATATCAGCTGAACAAACAGTTAAATGCTTCAGTTTCTCCTGAGCTGCAACATCCAGCTCCAAGCAGCAGTGCCAACATGTAGACACTGGCACGACATCAGTGAAGCCGCAGTGACATCACATAACCATTCAAGCCACATGAACAGCAGCCAGAACAGGCTTCACTTTCCTGAATGCATCCCTTTTTCACAAAATCAGGGGGATGCATTGCCTCAGGCCTTTCCCTTTCATGGCTTGGCTCTCCGAACGGTCCCCGATAGACAAATGGTTAATAAAACAGCCAGAAAGATTTGACCTATCAGAACCTCTCTCCAGTATAGAGATACTATATCCAAACAATAAATTATTGAAGCTGTGAGGGTGAGGCTGTTGGATATACGTGTTGTGAAAAAGTGGGGGTGGGGATTTTGTGACAGGAAGCACCCATCCAGCTATTATCAGAGCTGTGATCCTAGCAGTGCTGCTGACAGATAAATATTACACCCCACATCTTGGTCAATTAATGTCACACAAATTCTGGACAATCACCACTCTAACGACGCCACAACACGGCAGGCCTGACAGATGGGAAATCGAAGACTTCAGCGTTTACAGACCTGACAGGGATGTAAGAGTAAAATTACAAAATTATTTTATATCTAAAGTGGAAAAAGAAAACAGGAGCCGTGACAAGTTAAAGGAGAAAAGCATCCTGAATGAGCTTCGACAGATAGCTACTCACAACATTGATGATTCAGTGACCATATTGGAAAGATGCCAACTGTCTCAATTGCTGTCATAAAAGACAAACATGTATAAAATTACAATACAACTGTCATGTACACAAGTCCTACTCCAATCAGACTTACTATGGTCATAATATGTGTATTAAAGTCGTACCACTGGCATCATGCAGATTTAGACAAAAGGTTGTTCATTGCTTCTGGTTCAACTACTGAGCTGTAAATATGTCCCATATAAAAATGTGTGTCTGCTGTGATTGTGTAGAACATCGTGGCCAGACAAATAACTTTAATAACACTGGGACTGAAGCTAACATCTGGAAAATTAAAGAGTCGGGACAAAATCAGTCATTTGCGGTGATGAAATTGAACAGACTGATATATGCCCTTTTCAAATTAATTACATTTGTATAGTATTTCTCTAAATCTGCTCATGTCAGCAGACATTCATGCCTTTTAAATGATTAAATTGGTCTTCTCAGGTGAAAACATTTTCTCCTCGGCTGAATATTTTCAGATGGATGTTAATAATGGACCTTTTATTGAATAACAATTCCTTTTGGTAACTTTTGATGGCTTTACAAAAAAAAAAAACATCCAATCACTTGATGACAGCTGGTACAAACCAAATAACCACATGCCATCATGACATCGTGACTGATGGGTTCCACAAAAGACCTCGACCAACCTCCATAACCTCAGTTGGATACCATCGCCGAACGATCCGAGCCCGAAATGTCAAGCTGTACTCAGGTCCACATTTCTTATCTGCGTAACGAACAGGAGGAGCCTGAGTGACAAACCCGCACCTCTGCAGACCGAAAAACACTGATCTGGGAAGAGATTACATATTTTTCTCACTCATCACTGCCACACGTCTCCCACTTTCCATCCTCAGCATTCACCAGGGGAGGATCTTATCACTTTGTGTCTGGGCTGAGTGGACACGGAGGACATGAGCAGCGCTACAGGTCAATGAATCCATCTCACAAACAGAAGGCATGTTGACTGCAATAAATACAGAGAAGAAAAACAAAGAGAAAAAACAAGCTTTTAAGAGTTTCCTATGTACACTGTAGTTAATGGTGAGCATGCTCTGATCATTTCCTTCTAAACCCTTCAGACTATTAGGGAAGCAGGAGAACAATAAAAACGGGTGCTGGAGCAAGTTGAGTATTTTTTCCTGAGACTGTAACGACCTCTGGTTCTTTATTAGTTTTGTTTTGCGCAGCAACAGCATGTGCATACCAAACAGTCCATAGACAACATTTCTATTAAGTATTGGACAAGTGTTATCTTTCCTGAAGCTCGCAGTGAGCCCGTGTGAAAGTACGAGACCAGCAGAAGGGGAACTGGCTGCGATGTAATCAATCAAAGCGACACCGATCGGCGGACGGGCAAAGAGGCGAAGATGAGATAGTCCCGCTGTTTACAGATCAGCTTAGGGTACAAGTGGGTGATATAATTAGGCGACACCTGCAGCGATTTACTCAGGCATGCAAAGCAGCATTAGTGTTTGCGTTGTGTTTTCCAAGGCACAGTAAAATGAGGCTGTCATATCTACTGAGGCGGCGCCTGTGAAGGGGAAGGCAATTATGAGCCGTGAACCAGGGCAACCCTCTGTGAAGCAGCGTGTGCAATCAACCGTGGAGTGCCATGGGGTGGCTCTGATATTGAGAACTTACTTTGTTGACTCACTCCGCCAGGATGCATGCATTTATGGGAATTGGCCATTTTTAACCCTTCAGACACAAACCATTGGATCGACGGAGGATCAACAAGTGTGAGTGAATTGTTTCAGCTTCATGCGAGAGCTGATGATTCCCCACGTGCTGAATGTTAATCGCATTATTCTAACAAATGTGTAATTCCAGTTGAGTTCAACCATTTGTAAAGTTTCATTCATGATTTGTACTTACAGTTTAAAAAAAAACACCAAAAAAAACCCAGCACTTTCACATCAGATATTTCTGATATGAGCTGAAAATTGATCTGCAAAACGTTTCTTTACCATTTGTCATTTGTTCTGTTAGTCAAACCAAACAAGGGAAGCTGATTTCAAAAGTGAACCTGGGTTTTAGGAAATCGTGAAAGGCGTTTTTCGTTATCTTTTGACATCAACTAAACGATTAGCTGAAAAAATATTCTTAGATCAATACTTGATGTGAAAATTGTTGGGTGCATTCAGCCACTGTGCCAAATAAGGCCAAATAAGGCATGGATAATGTGGCGATAATTACCTTGACAACTACATCAGTAAAAGCAGGGAACACAATTTTGCATTTGGTTTTGCATCACTTGTTTAATGACTCACAAGCAACAGCTACTTGACTGATCCACCCACCCCACCTTGACTTTGTGCAACCTCCCGAAGGGTACCAAAAGTTTGCTCCCGGATCTTGCGGAGTCGTGTAAGACAGCAAAAACAAAAGCAGAATCCGGAACAATGACTTCCGGAGTGGAAGAGGCCTGTAAGTGAAAGCCATTCATTAAGAAATGGCAGCCTTCTGTGCGCAGCAGGTCCACTAGATTCTTATCAACATCCCAATTCATTCCAGATGATTAGTTCTAGTGTAAAAGGGAGAAGTCAATGGCATTGTCTGCAAGTAGACAGTAATACAAAGCTCAGGCCAGTGTGCTGGAGAAGATAACATTGACCTGCTTTTCTCTGCGTCTTTGCCATATTAGCTCCGGCAGGGTTATCTGACAGCTCACTGTGGACAACACGTAGAGGTAAAGAGCAGGACATGGGTTTCCTCTGCACAGCCAGCCTGTCATCTGATTTATGGTACGATATCCTTCAGCAGCAGAGTGCCAGTCAAGCTGAACTTCAAGTGCAAAGGCCAATGGAGAATATGCATTAGCTGGGACGCTGAAAGGAGAAAAGACAAGGGCGAAATAAAATGGCAGACAGAATAGGAGACGGCTGGAGCCACTGTCCAGAGGATGAGATATGACGAGCAGAGTTCAGCAGCAAGAAAAGGATGCTGAGAGGAAATCCATACAGGCGGTTATTTCTTCAAAAGAATCGTGACTGTGGATATAAAATTGTGGAAGCAGTGCGCGAGAGCCGGAGAGCTCCCGTTTGAGCAACATTAGAACCACAGGACGGTGATGAGTAGTGTGTTATTTATGATCACAATCATTTTAGGTTTACTGTTAGGGATTGTGTTCAACAAATACACATTTCCTGCGTAGAAGCACAAATCACGTGAAGCACTACATGAAACATCTATAGTGATGCCGACTTAGCTTCGACAAGGAAGCGTAAATTATTGGATCAAACTAAAGGGAGAACATGAGTGAATATTAGATTTGCATGAGAACACCAATGGAATGACTCGCTGCGTGTCAGCTGTGTTTGAGCTCACGTTAGCTATATGAACTAGAGTAGCTGACACAGTCAGACTTGCTGTGAACTTGTTTCAAAGTCGAACTTAATTTGGCTTTAAAAGCGCTGAATTAAGTAACTAGAAATACACTCAGTGATAAATGAATCACTGAATATCATCTCAAGTAGTTTTAAAAACCTGTTTAAGTGGAAGAAATATTTGCATAAATGTTCATTATTGATATAATGTGATAAAAAAGGAGGTCGGTAAGGTTTCTGTATTTAATATTACAAAAGAATCCTCTGATGTCTTCAGCTGCTTTGCTCCGTCTTGTGACCCTCGACTTGCCGGGCCATTGAGAGCCTCCTTACTTTCCAGTTGGCTGCATAAAGGGTGTAAAACTCCCTGCATTGGCACTGAGTGTCTGCACGGGACATAAATCTAAAGGTGTTAAATTATCCACAGGGAATAAAACACTTTGCTGGCACTGTTCATTTTCTCACTTGTTAGAATGGAGGTGAATCAAATTCACATATAACATCCATCTGAAAACAGGACTAATCCGATTTATGGCTTGCCATAATCTTGACCGTCGATGATGATCAAATCATCTCATCACACATTTACACTCCTACATGCTTTGAGGCAAATATACTATTTTACCGAATTGTATTCCTCATATTATTGAATTCGGAAGAATAGAACAATATTTTCACCCTTAAAAGACAGGATAAATGGTAAACCCTGAATGTTTTTAATGGAAAAAAAAAATCTGCATTCATTCAGCTTATCCATTTAATATTACAAGCAAAGGGCACTCCTCGAGCAAACTTTAGTCGAGGTGTTAATAATATCTCACTTCTAAAAACTGTAGTTAATTGTGTGGAGACATCCCTTGCCATAATGGTATTAAATGAGAGGAAATCATTTATTGGCGGCGTTTGGTTCACAGATCTATGAAGCGGATAAGCTATTGCTTCGAAGCGAAGCAGCGAAGTATAAGTTTTAATGACCCCCGAAGACAAACAGTGAATTAAAAACCTGAGTGAATTACGCATGATGAGTGATTTAATTTCATTCCAGGAAGTTCACTTAATGTATTGAACCCTGTGGTGGGAAGACGCTAAATGCATCTTTATTTCATAGTAGTCGTTCAAAAACAGAGAGGGCAGTCACGCCAAAGCAATAACAATAAACAGCACCATATTGTTTGTATGACACACAAGCAGCCATTGTGTTATTTTGAGAGGTGGTAAGATTATGTGAGACTTTTGCACACATGCAGAAACTGAGAACACTAAACAACAGCAACATAAAAACTTCAGATCGTCTGCGGTTACTGAGCTCATTCTGTCCAGGGACAAAAGATCAAAACAAACCACCAAGGACCAAATTCGTTGTATTTTTTAATCAAACTGCAATTTTGTTATATTACAATTACATGTCTGAAGAGGGGAACTTGCTGTAGTTTCCTATTGTAAGATCAGATACATGAAATATTAACCAACAATGCAAATTAGGAAACTTTTTTGTTTTTGCGTTAAATTGTGAGCAAATTCAGTTATTTGGTGATATAAAAGAGATATAGAACTTTATAGCAAGAACCTATGTCGTGGTGCCCCAGCGCCACCTTGAGCCAAAGCATAAAACCAAACCCCATTTGTACTCAAACTCTCCTATGCTCTGCTGGAGAAGGCTAATATAACATCTACAGTACAGGATCATGAGCTTGCATCATGTTTTTTTTTTTTGTGTTCTTCATACATCATTTTACTTACATATATCCTTTTACAAAGATGGACTTTTTACCAGCATTTTTCTCCACATTTTGGGAGAAATCCCTCCTGGCAGGTGTTACTGATTTTAGGGGACAGTCTTGCAACTTTAAAGGCATTTTTCCTGCATACAACTCTTCTCTGCTGCCAAGTTGCCAAACCAGCAGCTGCTATTTGGACAAATTAAAGTAACTTAAAGTAACTTCACAACTTGCAAATCAAAGCCGTGGTGAAAAAACGCTCCATATTTGGAGAACATTTCTAAGCCAGCAAAAAAAAAAAAAGGAGAGACAAGTCAGCCCAGACAATCTGACCCTAAATGCTAATACTACTCTAATGTTCAATATGTAAACAGGTTAAGGTTGTTTCAACACTAAAACAGAAGGTTTAAAGCTGCACTCAGGCGATTCATTCACTCATTATCTTAT
Source organism: Brachyistius frenatus (assembly GCF_029030835.1). NCBI lineage: Eukaryota > Metazoa > Chordata > Actinopteri > Embiotocidae > Brachyistius > Brachyistius frenatus. Next base: position 1,408,343 of record NW_027210653.1, read on the forward strand.
GTACACGATTACGCAACCTCCAAAATGAATGACGCTAAATGCAAAGCACACGAGCTCATAACAGCACTTACTGTACAGGTCCTATTACCAACAAGGTGGGTTTTTTTTATATATAGTAATAGTAAAAGTAGTTCTTCAATTAAGGTAAAAAAAAAAAAAAAAAAACAATAATCTGCTCTTTTACAAATGTGCCAGCAGAAAAAGCTTAAATCAAGTTACAGCATAATAAATTCTGGATTCTGAAAAACAGACAATAGTCGCTCCCTTATCACTGCTGTGATTGATGACATTGTAAAGCTAATGTCTGCAGAAACATCACTAACAGTGTTTATTTCAATGGCAAGCTATAAGGCACAACAATATACCTCTCTGAGGCTCCACGCTATTTTCAAAATAAATCATAATAAATTGCAGAGTTTTTAATACTCCTTCACTGAATAATATCCAACTACAATAAATGTAAGATGGAGGCAATAAGGAGCACGTTATAGATGCTAGCATGAATATGTATAACAGCACAAATATTAGAAAAAGAGACAGATAGGTAACATCATATTTCAGACACGAACAGTTCCCAGATTAACACGTCAGATTTATTTAACTCGCTCTATTCAAACACTTCCCTGTTATCTTCCCCTGTCTACATTTTAGACACTAATGATCTCGGAGGTGTATAATTGTCACATCACCGCTATAGTGCTGAACTTGTACAAAATTAGCTGTAACCTTTTGTACCATATGGGAGGGTGTGCCATCTCTAACCCGTGAAGTAATCCCTGTCAAAGTTGTGAGCTCACAGGGACGGACCGAGCTCAGCTTAGAAACATTTATAAAAAGAGAGCAATTAGGCCATTTTTTTTTTAACTGGGCTGACCTCGGATCAGCTTCTGCCATCAGACGCTTTCATGTGGCTGCTCAAGTAATCACAAAAGTGAGAGCATCCTCTTAGGCAGCATTGGTGGTCGTAACTATGCTCTACGCTTGCATATATTTTGATATGTTGACTACCTTCATATGTTTTACACCTGACATTTATGTAAACAGTCAGCTGTTGTCTGATTTTCCACGGGACATTTTCTACAGTGCAAATATATTATGGATTGATATGGTGGCAAACCGTTTTATTAGTCTGGATTTAAAGTGTAAAATAAATGAATATTCTCCTTAACAACCACTGCCTGAGAAATATGCCCAGTTATTCGGGAAAAACTAATCTAACTCAAAACTATTTGCAGGGTTTTGGATATTTAATTTGATTTATCTACACAGAACTGCAACATACATTTGAATTAAGTAGAGCAACCTGGCATTGCCTTTGCACCTAAACACTGGATTTGCAGCTGGAGTTGCTGGTTGAAGCTGATGGTAAGCTTTGGTTCCCTCTGCTGGCAAATCTGCTAACTCTCACATGTAGGTCAATGAAAGAGGATTTTTGCAAAGTTTAGGGTTGAACCTTAAATCCATACATAGTTAAACAGGCGGTACTTTTCCTGGGGACTAAAGTTTTTTTTTTTTTTTTTTTTTCTTTTCTTCACCCCTAACTTCAAAGAGAGCTCTTTATCTCAAACAACAGTTATGAGCTGTTCATGGTATTATACTCTATTCATGGTGGGAATGTTTGTGCATGTAATGTACAATGAATCGATGTTTCGAGTTCTCTGGTCCACAGCTGTAATATGTCGTTTTATTATCCATAAAAGCAGCAGAATATAACAAGATGTAATAATAAAAACACATCAACAAAACACATTAGGTCTAAAATGACAGCTCGCATGCCACAGATTAAACCTCCTCATGTGATTTCTCCAGCACCATGTGTGGCGCCTACTCCAAGAATCATGTGTCATAAAGCCTTCATGAGTGTTAACATATCCTCTTATCAAACACTATTACGATGTAAATCAAATTTGACTTCTTTGTTCATTCACATTGGGAAATGTTAAGTTCCTCTGTGCAGCCAAACTATGTGCTGTGTCTCTGATAAACAAGACTGAAGCCATGTGCACCTCAGGCCTTTGTTCACATAGTGTGCAGTTTAAAACGGGATTTTTCTTGTTCTCTGAAGTGCTCATCTTAATAACATACAAGCCATGTGGAATCCAGCTTCATACGACATTAATGTACCACACAGTTCTTGAGAAGAACACATAACGAAACAAAAGAGCCCAGTCACTTGAGCTGGGATTTATTGTGAGTAGAAGTTACAACAATGGGAGGATGATGTGTGACAGACGGTAGCTCTACAAACACAATAACCTACAGTAGGATAAGACTTGGGTGGCTTGAGTCAGTGGAGTGACAGAGGATACCAGTGGCTTGGTCAATGGACTACATTTGATCAAGTTTCATTCACGCTGGATACAAACCCGTTTCACCCAGAACATGAAGGTAAATTGTCCTTTTTAAAGTCAAAGAGTGAAAATTAGGCGCGATAATGCACGTGGCAGTGGTAACCGTTTCCAATGAGAATCACTTGTTCCAAAGTCACGGCCGATAAAAGCCCCTCCTTCAGCAGGGTAATAACCTCCAAAACCTGCCATATCAAAGGCTGCCCGTGTGAGCTGTCACGTCCCAGTGCTCTGGTGGCACACCACCGTCACTCACTGTCACGCCGCTAAAGAGAGGCACAGAGACTGAAAAGAGACATTTGCGTCCAAATGTGTTTCAAGTCTATTTTTCTCCAAAAGCCATCAAGTGGGAGAGCACCACAGAGTTATAATCAACTCTACAAATTGCAGTCGTATTTCTTGGCTTGTTGGCTTTGTCTTTGGAAAGATCTTTTATAACTGATCTATGATAAAGCATCTCAAATGAAATAATCCAATCTAAACAGTTCTGCTTTTAAATATGTATTAAATCACTCAAAAACTGTTTTAAAATGTGCACTACTATATTTCATTTAATTTTCAGAACAAAACGTACCAGCACTAACAGACTGGACATATGGCATTTTTACAATCCCACGTGCAGATGCTGTATAGCTGGGCATTCATGTCATATTTGAGTAAACATTAAAAATACAAGTGAAATAAGCAAGTGTTTAATTTTTAAATGGTCAGCCAAGCAACGCCAACGCCAACTTCTTTTATTCTGGCTGGTTGGAGGATGTTTGTTTGCCTCTCACTTGTGAAAGACCAGCCATAAGGCAAGCATCTTAGCCGCCTGTACAGTAAGTGGAGCTTATAAATAGCAGGTGGTGTTCGGTGCCAGAGACCCAACTCCTGAATATTAGATTCACACTTTGGTGGGGGAGACTCAGTATGGCACCTTGACAAATCTCAAGTGGGCACAGCTTCAATCATTGTTCGCCGCTAAGCAACATGGAAGAGAAAGTGAAAACAAAAACAAAAATTAATCACGAAGCAAAGGCATCTCTCAGTAACCGAACTCAATATGCGACATTTAGTTGCACACACATCCTGACTCTACTAATTAACAGTAACATAATATTTGCGATAATTTTTCATCTACCTGATTTCATTTGAATATCACGCCTTCTATTTTTCCAAGCTCACATGAGAATAGTTAAAGTCATCATGGCAGCTTCCAGCCATCACCAAGTTCCAGGTGCTCAAGGTTCCAGCTGCTGCCGAGTGACATTCAGTCCTTAGCTGTCTAACTCTCATTTGGATAAACAAGTTAGCAAGCCCACAGATGATGCAAGCTTTCACATACAATCTAATTTCCTTCAAATTTAATAAACTAATCATCAAATTGGAAGCAAAGTGTCAAGATCGTACAAAGAATATTGGATGTTAAATGAGAGCTGTAAATGATATCGAAATCCAATGAAAAGGATTAAAAGCAGAATGTCAGATTTTCATATTTGGCCGTCGTGCATGAGTAATCCGAACTGTTGAGCCAATTAGCCACAAAGTCAGGTGACTCATAGATGCAACATATTGAATTAAAAAGCTGAAAGGACAGACACAGAGGCTGTTAAAGACTTTGGTTCGATGAGAGACAGACTGAAAGTTGACCTAATGATGTCAATAAGACACAACTGAAGGAGGAGCCAAACTCCAAAATCAGAATGGTTCCATAAAATATTACATTTTGACAAACTTAACCCTTTTAACGATAAAGGAGTCAGACTTGTGCTTTAGGTTGCTAAAGGTGAACACTAACATATATATTAACCAGCAATAGACAAACATTAGAGAGAGCAACACGTGGGAGTTCTGAATTACAATGAAACGTGTCAAAAGGCACACAGCAGATGAAAAACACTCGGCCGGTAGGCAAAACTAGTAAACGATGCTCGTATCTTTTTTTAAACCTGGGAAACAACAAATGGTTACTAACTACCAACAGTAGAACAAAAAAAAAAAAATCTATTCCACAGCGTGAACAGAGTTTGCCATCTCCTTACCGTCATAGCCGGCTTCTAACAAACCAAACTGCTCCAGCACCTTCACAAACAGGACCACAACTACCAGCACAGCAATCATTTCCAGTCCCTCCAAGTTCATAGTCAACATGTCGGACGGGTCACAGGATGCCCATTGCCGAAGACGTAAAGCTCAGCGTCCAGCACCGTCTGCAGGTCATTTAACTCCACTTAAGAGCCCTGCATTTCTGGCTCTGATGAGAGACCAGCACAAGTCAGAGAGGTGGGGAGTGGAGGGAGGGGGAGAATAAGTGTGAAGAAGAGAAAGGAAGGAGGGGAGGGGGGGAGATAGAGTGGCAGGGATAAAGAGGAGGGGGCGTGCAGAGAGACTGGAAAAAGAGGCATGGAGGGAATTTATAGTATACTAGCCTAAAATGAAGATTCTTATCTGGATATTTTAGATTTGAAATGTACAAATACATCTCAACTATTTGATGGATTGCAAACATGTTGACATTCATGGTTCCCAGAAGATGAATTCTCGGGAAATCTGACATCATTATCAGCATTATCAAAATGCAATTCATCATCGCAGTCTCAACTTTAATTTGGTGCCAATTAGCAAATGCTAGAATGCAAAAGGGTTGCCCTCATTACTCTGTTAATTGATATGCAGCTATTACAGCTGTAAACTGTTGTTAAATAGACAAAACTTTAATAACTTTTTGAAATTATGCAAATTATTTCATCACGCTGCAAATGATGGGTAAATACTTCTAATAACTTCTCGTGTGGCTATTTATTTTCTCTGTCTGACAATCATAAAGCATCCTGGTGAGTGTTACTCTTGATTAGATCACGGAGGGCACTTGACCTCGGATGAAATTATTAATCGCTGTAGAAAATCCTTGTGATAATAAGAGGTCACATCATTTGTGAATTGCATGTTGTAGTACGTGCAAATTATAAATGTTTTTTAGCTGGAAACACAGCTCACTAACAGAGTTTTGTCTGAATAATAGAATAAAATCAGAGCACAATTGCTCGAGGAATTTTACTGACAAAGAGCACCTTGAAATCCACCCAAGTCAGTAATTAAAATTTTCAATATTCCCCACCTTCTCAATATTTACTCTGTTAAGGAAGTAATAACGTGTATGATTGAGACTCCATAAAAGTGGCTGCGGGAGGACTGATCAGTGTTAAATGTCAGCTCAAGAAATAACCCGTGTCTGTGACCTCAACAGCACCTTTACTTTAAATAAAGCGCAAAACCTTAAGGGAGAGATAACAAGGAAGAGGTCAGGGAGAAAGACAACACGGCAGAGAAGGAAGGACTCGGAGGTTCTGGGTGGAAATGTGCCTGCGGTCTGCTGCCGGTGGCTGCTGGAGACAAAGGAAAGATTTCATGTGGTGTCTGCCAGCAGTATTTTTCAATACACAGTATGAATGAATTTTAACAGGATCAGATAGTCTTTGTTCCATCGTGAACCCAGAAAATTGTTGAGTCCTTCACTAACTCACATCTTGTAGATACCAAATCAGGCAAACTCCACAATTAATAGTGACCTGAACGTGTTTCAAAAGGGCCACATAAACTGACAACATCCAGCTGAGGAAAGCCGATGAAAAGAGCATGTGGTTTCTATCAGATTCTCAAGATTAGGCAAAAAGCTAGATCAATTTTTTTCCATGCAGAGCAGTATCCACCACAGCCTGCTCCAAAAACACAGGAAGACCCTCCTTCCAGAATACGTTTAAAATGCTTCATTAGAAAAATGTACAATGTAGTTTGTAATTAAAAGCCACTCCACAGATAAGGTCCCCTTGCACACCACCTCGGGGAAGGAACAGATCCCATGCTAATCTCCACAGCCTGTTGGCTCAAACAAAATTGTTTGTGCCGTTTTACCATGGAAACAACCTCTCTGCTGTGCATGCTTTTGGGCAGCTCATTTATCCCACTATCACTTACTTTCCTTTATTTGAGGCAGCTGAGCAAGAGCCAAATATAGCTCCCAAACCCTGAGAGACTCTGTGTGTGTGTGTGTGTGTGTGTGTGTGTGTGTGTGTGTGTGTGTGTGTGTGTGTGTGTGTGTGTGTGTGTGTGTGTGTGTGTGTGTGTGTGTGTGTGTGTGTGTGTGAGAGAGTGAGTGTGTGAGTGTGTGTGAGTGAGTGTGTGCGCAGAAGTGTGCATGTGTGTGCTGTCTGCAGACATGAGCAGGACCGCCATCTGTGTAGTGAGCTCCTGGAGAACAGAGGGTGTAAAGGTGAAAAGGTGCGACAGAAGGTGTGAGATGGAGCTAGACTGAGAGGAAAGGAACTTCCAGCTGTGTTTTAACATGAAATAACATGAGATTTGACTTTCCCCGAGACGTTTCTATTCAACACCGTGACCTAATCTCTAAGAGACGTTCTCCACTTTCCAACATCTGCCCTGCAATCACCTCAGAACTTTGCACAGGGTGCAATCAAGGCCTTCAGCTAATGGTGATGAAAATAATCGAGGTTTGTGCATGTCATCAGCACAGGGTGTGCTGTATCAATCAGTGTGTGATTGGTGATGAATGTAATTGCCAGTGCGGAGCATTGTGGTGCGTTGTTTGGAGCTGGTAGCGTGCACCGTGCTGTAGGTGGCGGAGAGCGTCTGCAGCTCCTGCAAACTGACAAAACTGCTACCAGAAAAATACACTGAGCTCTCTAACAGCATCACATGAGCAGCGCATCACTCCAAATGAAAATAAGGTAATGAGTCATACCCCCCCCCCACCCCCACCCCCTGGGAATTGTGATAATTATGATAATGATTAGAATATCACACAAACAATATAAATGAGAACAGCTTATTATGTATTGATATTTGAAAACAAAACTGGGCTCCATTTTGTGCTGATTGTCCCGAGATGACATTCACATGACTTTTATAAGAATAAGAATTCGTACAGTGAGCAAAACCGATTAAATAACCCCGAAAAGGAATGAATCTATCTCAATACATTTATTGCCCGATATATCAGGCAATAACGGGGCTCAATTGTTGTCCAAAAACTACATAAATGACTCATGAATGCGCTGGGTAACGTGTTCCTTCTTCAACACCATGACCATGGGCACTGCTGTTTTGTTTTTTTTCCCTTCTCAGTCTCTTTGACTCATCCTACTGCTGTAAATACTCACGAGAGAACGAAATGTGAATTTAATTACAGCAGAAAAAATGTCTCCAACAAAAACACAATTTACTTCAGTTTGAGTAACATTTACTAAAAACTAAAGTATAGAGCTGATTTATCAAACCATGAACTTTTTTTTTTTTTTTAAATGAAAATCAAATTCATCTGCCATTCATAAAGATATACTGTACATCTTCACTTGGAACAATCGTAGGACTGAAACTAAGACAGGATAGGTAACAAAAAGTAGGCTATTGGGCTTGTGATTATGATTGGTTTTGTCTTTTTCGTTGAATTTGTTGACAACAATACCAAAATCAAATATTGCCAACCGTACTCTTTCATATATTTGACTAATTAATGTACTCCAACCCCCCCCCCCCCCCAGATAATATTCTACCAGATACCCACACAGTACCCTTCCAATGTTGTATTCGACACGACGGACGGAGGGAAATCATTAACCAGTTGAAAATAGTTCTTTTCTTTACATAATTTGCTCCTCTGATTTTCAATTCGATTTCAATTGTCAGTGGAAGCAAGTTATAAAATGCAAATCATGTCCTATACCGATCTACAGCATGTTTAGCATCTGAAGATCCTATATTTAGGCTGATTTAAATCAAAGCGATTGCAGCTGTGATTAACGGACCTGCGGGTAAAACGTCCTCTTAAAGTAAACACAATGGAAGGAAGACACTGTTTACTCACGTTAAATTAAGTTACAATTGAATTCCCATCTGTAGACAAACTAGTGCTGCAACGTGGCATTAAAACAAATTAATGTCTCCCATTTGTTGGAAGAAATTACACAGGACGACCCCGGTGGCCTGTAACCTTCAAACAATATGGTTAATTGCAAATTAATGTGATACGGATCGTGTTAAATTCACAGTAATAGATCGCAGTACAATGAGTTTGCTGTCAAATGTGTGCCGTGAGATTTTTTTGTTTGGTAAGACAACACAAGCTAATAAAAAAAAGTGGATCCTGCTACAGTCTGAGATTAACAATGAAATCTTAGTTAAAAAATAAGATTTAACTAAATAATTCAACAAAAGCTTCCATGGAATTGATTTGTTAGGTGTTCAGCAGGATTTAATCACTTTTTGGATTTCCACAAATGACCAAACACAAGTCAACAGAAGATGAACTGTCTGTATGAGTTGTCACTTTCACAGCTTCAGAGGTTTTCACCAATGCCAAACTAACAGGCTTTGTTGTTCTGAATCATCAGAACTGAGCTTTTCTTGTCTGCAAGAAGCCGGTTTCTTTGGCTCTGCTGCCATCAAGTGGACAAAGCAAGAATCAACAAGGCAAAAGCCCTAATTATACTGTAAATACAATGAAATACGTTAAAATATCCTCCGCACAATTTCATTAAAAATGTACCTAAAAACCGACAGGATACTTTTTGTAACATTAGATATTAGATTTAATTCATGTACTATTCATAGTAATTGAGGACATTATCCTTGTCTTCATAATTAGCTGTATCATTTGCTATTCTGCAAACATATGGACATATTCCAAGACTGTATATGAGATTTGGAGTGAGTCTACCGCATCAACCATTTCAATCAATAAGAAAACCCTTATATATGGTTTGTCTCAGTTTATATTTGAAAAGTCTTTTTTTTTCAATTGTTTAAATTTTCACAAACAGAATTCTGTATAGTCTGATTTAAGGAGTGGTTTATATATATATATATATATATATATAAATAAGGATATTGTAACTGATTTGGGTGTTTAAGATTTGGTTTCCCATTTTGATTTGTTGTCACAGACAGGAGGTTTGGATTACACTGCGAGTTGAATTCGATGCCTGTCTTTAATTAATTCAGTGCTGACTGTGTGAAGCAACTCACCCTTTCCTGCCAAATGAGCTCATCTTCCCATCACCAGGTGACTATTAGTTAACACCGAGCCTCAATTCAACTAAATTAGACTGTACAATAACTCACCTCTGGCAAAATACATCACATAACAATAATACTGTTGACTGTGTTTCTTGGTTGTTTGTATATAATATATATATAGATATATACTGTACTAAACATTTTGGACTATGAATCTATGTACGACAATTGCTTTAGTACATTCTTACGAAATATTGTTCATATAAAATATCAAATGGAAATTACATTGAACACACAGTACAAAGTTTTACGGATCTAAACTGTCTGTGTTATGCCGAGGAATGAAGTGTTAATCGAACTGGCAACGCACCCGAGGTGACATAAGTACACGTGGTTGCCCTACAGGTGGCAGTATGCTCTGCTACGACCCACCGTTTTCCTGGAAACTTCATGCATCGTGTGAAAAACAGATAGCATGCCACGGCCGCGAGACATTACATGAAAAGAAAATCAAGATGATCTGCAATCGCCACACAACCTGTGCGAGGCACGCGTCATGCGTGCCGTCTGGACAATAAGTGCTTTGTCTCTCTTTTTTTGCGTGGTTTCCAGCAAAAAAACACACACACAAAAAAAAACAGACGGGGAAAAGATCTGTAATCAAATGTGTACTATATAATCATAGCAGAAACCCAGTATAGGCTGTAATTATGTTAAATCAATAATTTAACGAGTGAAGGGAGGTGTTTTTCTCTCTCTCTCTATCTCTCCGTCTGTCTTGTGTCTGTGATTCTTCCTCTGACCGAGGGGGGAAACTAAAATCCAGGACTGCTTTTTGGTTCCAAATCTTCACTCAGTCATGATTACTGATGGCCATTATCAGAGAAACTCAAACTAGCAGACATGCTGGCAGCGTGGACACGGACGCACACGCACACGCACACACACACACACACACACAACACACACACGCACACACACGCACACACGCACACACACACACACCCGCCATGCAGGCAGTGTGTCCCAGGCCTGAACCACTTCACTGCCCGTGCACAGCAAAGCTCATTTTTCTGCACCTGCGGAGCTTCTCTGAGCAGGATGCTGGTCATTAATCCAATTCTAAGTGAACCCTCTTAATCCTGGTCACCGTGCCCTGTGGGAACAGAGTGATTCATTTCAGCCAACACACTGCTGCACTGAGTGCCGTGCCATGGTTGGAAATCCAAACAAGATCACAGCCCAAAGCCAACTGATGTGGCTTTGCTTTTCAATTTAAATGCTAATTTAGAGAACAGAGAAACCGACGCAGTATAATGACACAGTGACTTTGAAAAGGACTCGGATTACATGCTGCTCATAGACTCCAAAGAGAAGCAGAAGTTGCATAGGTGACCCCTCCTCATTTCCTCATGTAACAATAGCCTTTTGTTACACATTACAGAATATGTGATGTATTTTACATGCCGTGTGGCTCAATAAAAATCAATGATGTTTTCCAATTGTTGGAAGGAGAAACCAATTTCACTTTGATATTTTCCCATCAGAGTCTATAGATTCATCAAGATCAGGATCATATTAGACAGTGGAAGACACTGGAGTCATTGCAGTTATTCATAAAGAGACAATTAAGCTCTGAACATCATGTATCCTACAATAATAACCACTGGGAAGTTACCACAGTCCGTAGGGGACTTCTCATTGGCTGGTAGTTAATACTGCGATATGGATCAATGGACTTGTACTTGCAGCGAGATGAGTGCCAAAGAACTATGTGAATACTAAAGGTTCTCTCAAATCTCTGTCGCACTGTGGCGTCCACTTCTGAAGATAAGTAGTTCAGTGAAGAGCGGTGCATGTGGCAGATGGCTGAGGAAAAAAAAAAAAGAGAGTTCAAAGTGATTCGGGCATACAGCCCATGTTTACAGTAATAATTACACCAAGCAAAAAAAAAAAAAAAGTGCGCTCCCTTCCTCTTTTTGTACCGCGAAGTAAAATAGCCGGACCTTATAGGACTTTGTTGTCTAATAGTGCGATGAATGCGTGTTTCAAAATTCTTTCAATGAGCCATGCTTTTAGGAGTACGGGAGAGTGCTTACTCGCATGAAAGGTTGCAGTTACACTTAAAATAAGTGCAAACCTGCGACCAAAATGTACGAGCATATGATTATGCAAATATTTGATCTCACAAACATTCCTCTTTAGTGTGCAGCAATAGTCTGCCAACACTTTGGGGCTTCACTTTTCCTTGGCTTTGCGTTTCAATATCAATGTAATAATACTGGAGCAAAAAAAAAAATAATAATTATGGGGGTAGAGACATTTTGAAAACCTACTTTGATTCAGTGTTCAAAATGCACAAAAAAAAAAAAAAAAAAAGTTATTTTGTGCTTGTGACTAAATCTTTGTCAAGCAGTGTTGTTTGCTGTTTGTTTAAATAATATTCTTTGTGGCCATAATGCTCGGCAGAAGCTCAGAGATTGTGTCATGATCGTCGCGAGCTCCCGGGGTTTATGTTTCAACAGAAAATGCCTTGTTTTTCGTATGATCAGATTGGGCTGCGAGTGCACATGGCGATTTGGTGGCGAGGCTACCCCCAAAAATGACAGCTGCTCTCCCTGTGGTCAGCCAGAGTCTCCACTCAGTTCTGTAAACACCAGAAGGCCTGGAAGGAAAGGGGGCCAGCTCCAAGCAGCATACTGGACGTCTCCATTACCCCTCGTGTTCATGTCACACGGAATTAGCACAAGAAAACAAAGCTCAGCGTGCATCTTAACTCAGTTAAAATTATTATCATCCAAAAACAAAAAATGCTAACTAGTTCAGACAGTTGATCAAATTTCATTGCGGTCGCTGATGTTAATGTTTTGCTGCGTTTCCATTGGAGCAGCTCGACATCTGAGTGCAGCTCGCTCGCTCACTCGCTCGCTCACTCCTCCACAAACTCTACGCGCAGCAACTCCCGACAACACAAACAGGCAAAACATTTAAAACGACAGAAAACACGAGGCCAAACACGACTGAATAAAACCACGTCTGTTATCGCACTCGATGCGGGGGCCGGGGGAGGTGGGAGGGAGGGGGGGGGGCATGGGAGCTCGAGAGGGAGCTGCAGGCCAAAGTTTCTATGGGTGCTTACTGTTCCATCGTCTCTTGTCATGTAGATGAGCGCAGCTATGAAAACTAATGGAAAGCATTATAGTGGGTAGTGGAGTGGCACTAAGGTCTCTCAGACAGCGCATGTTTTATTATTCTGTCCTCACATAAAGAGCCTTACACGGTACGAATCAGTACGTGACACGATTTCAAAAAAATAGTTACAATTTCAGAACAAACTGTTTTGCGATGGATTTAGGACAAAACAAATAAAGGGATATCTTCTTCAAGCGTTTTGTCGAGCAGACGACAAGGTGGTGCCGATATTTAGTTGTTTTTTTTTGGTTTTGTTTTATGACCATAAATACAAAATTCTAAGATATTCACCTTACAATGACACAAATCAGAGAAGAGCTGCAAATAGTTATATTTGTCAACGAAAGCAAACGTTTGATAGTTACATTAACTGTCGATTCAACTGCAGCTAAATAATACGTTAAACAACTGAATAAACACCTCCCTAAACATTGATCACAAGTGAGCATCCGTCAGAAGGACACCTGTCGACCTTCGCTACATGCCCGTCATGTTCGTGGAGCTGTAAATAATAAACTTGGGTAAAAAAAAAAAAAAAAGTATGAACACGGTGGATATCTTTTGGATAAGAGCTTTTTATTTAGCTTTTAAAAATCAAACGCGCGAGATCTGCTCTAACGTAAGATGAAATCATAAACATGCCAGGCTAACAAATGACAGCAGTGACATAACCAAGGCTTTCTTAAAAAGGCCCCCCTGTTTATGATAGTGAAGATGTCTCCATGCCTGGTTATGTTCTTGCGTTGGCCTCATCTCGCGCCACGCTGCAGTACAAACGTGTCCACGTCTTCTCTTAAATGTGGCGAGGACGTTGACTTTTTGAGTGGAGCACGCAGCTTTTAATCTCCGCTTTTAGCAGGATGTCATGTGCTGTTATGTAGCCATCAAGTGCACATTGAACATCCCTTTTACAGTGAAACCCTTAAAAAGAAGCCGAAGAAAGTGTTGTCCGCCAACTCATGAAACTAATGTTGTCCTCGTAGTTAGCTTGCTACAACTCATTTTAGGGAAGTTTATCTCGGTTACCCAGTTCAACCCTTACCCACAATGGCTCGTGTCATATTAAGCCAACATGAAGCTGGGCAGCATTCAGGCCACGGGAACGTAAGAGCCCGGGAAAATAGGAACGACTCTGATTTTAGCTGGACAAATTGAACGTCGCCAGGATAAAGCCAGTTTTTAATCTGCCTCCATTTAAAACAATGAACCCCCTGTTTTAAAAATGACTTTCAATTTTGAAGTGTAAATCTCAACAGGCAGAGTGACAGTAAGAATGCAAACCACCATCATCAACCGACGCTGGAAAAACGAATCGATTTCAAAATATATCTCCTCCATATTAGTTTGGATATCAGCTACACTTTAAATACGGTGTACATAAGCCCAACAATTAGGAACATCGCATGCACAAAGACTGTGTGTATCTGGATCCCGTGTTCTCCTTTCTAGGTCTCCATGAAATGTGCTTATAGTGCACATGACTGCCTGCTCTGTGATCTATTGCCCGAGCGAGTTACAAAGAGCCCCTCATTCATTTTGCTTTCAAGCTCTCCAACAATACCCGCATGAAATATGACTTACTGTACTTTACATGTCATCTGTTCTGTCTCTCTCCCACCACACCACTAAATATAACCTCTGACAGTTATTGTCCACCGGCCACCCACTAAATATTTCATTGTTCTTTCAGAAAGACGGGGCTTTCTTGTCTTTTGTTACAGTGACAAGCAGTGACGAGTCGATGCAGTATGCTGCACGTGTGCTGTCACTGGAAAATCAATATTGGGAAGAGCAAATGGAAAAAGTCAGGCAAGTTTGTGGAGTTCAGCCCGAAATGTTTCCCAAAACGTGGCCGATTTCAAGTCAATTTCATGGACTGCTGGTGTGGCAACATGAACCCAGATGGGATTAAAGAGAAAACAGAGGATTAATGGAGAACTTTCTGAATGCCCAAATCCAAAACACACACACACAGAATGATGCACAGGACTCGTAAATGCATTACAACTAATTATCTGGTTGAAATATAACAGAGTGAAATAAATCTTCTGTTTTTTTGGTTATTAGTTAACAGCTCAGATTAAAGATTAAATTGTCTCGTCTTGCCTACCTGTCCTCTTGCGTCTTTGTTTTGGCTGAACGGAGAAGATGACCATTAAAGCTCCCATGATGCCCTCCAGACTTTCTCGCCTAGTGATCTGGAAGTACTGCTAGATTTCACACACTTTCACTCCCACACTTGGGTGGCTTGAGAGTGAAAACGGAGGAGGGGGGGGGAAGACCCACAAAGAGATGCTGGGATCCTCACATGAAAAATAAAGTCCCCGGTCCAAACTTGTCCTTTATATTCACCCTGGTTAGGTGGGCTGCATGTCGAGCAATAGGAGAGGAGTGGGAGTGAAACGTGCGTGCCTCTGTGGAGTTTTGAATTTTGACGCGCACACACTGCAGCCCTCTTTCTCTCGTTTTCACACTCTGAAGTGAGAGCCCGCTGGATAATCTCTGCTCTGCAACAGCTACTTCGTACCAGTTGAGCACCTAGATTGATTGAGCGCTCGGAAAGAAAGCCAGTAACACGCTGTGGAGTGTGGTACTGACGCTCTTTTCAACAGATCTCCTCTCGCGGGGAGGGACAAACTGGAGGAAGGCGAGAGAGCTCATGCTGGAGATAACATTTTTCCTTACTGGCTGATTTTTAACTACATCTCCTGCTGGGAACGGGAGGAGAAAATCACGCTGTGTCCATGGCACCGAGTCAGAAAGAGCCGACAACCAGTGGCTCGTTTACATATTTAAATGACGTACAAGCAATCACCTGCGAGTGTCTCTTCTGCCTGGTAATGGTGACAAGTCATTTTATAAACAGATTAATGGCACACCAGGAACACTGCTGTGGTAATAGCAACAGCATTTGATCCATCCACTACAATGGGGAAAAAAAAGCCTTCAAATCACTGGATGATAGCTGAAATGAAATCACTCCTATTTATTTCACAACAGGCTTTCTGCGAAGGTCTTAAATTGTATCTTAGTTGAACTAAAACCAATTAAATCTGATTTACAACATCAATGCCGACAATCTTGTGAGTAGCGTACAGAAATCAAGAGAACCCTCCAAAAATTCAACTACATTATATTTATGTAAGAAAGAATAGGTTCTGATGGGAGTACTGATTCAGTATTCATAACTGCAGTCAAAAATCTCCTGCTTCCATAAGAAACTTATTTCCCATGCCTTTCTACACTGCATGATTGCCTCTTCAGAGCTCATCCTGCAGCCGCTTATTCAGTGGACTCCAGCTGACTTTGAGGTTCTTCAGGATTACAGGGAAGGTCTGCAGGTCAGAATCACGTTGAAGCCCACATCTCTTCTATTCTCATGCTTTTGCTGAGAAAACTACCACAGAGACGCTCGCCTGATGTGACACAACAAAAGAGGAAAATACAAAGACAAATGCTTCCGCTCCCCATGCCACCCACGCGCAATTCATTTCATGAACTGCGATGCCAGTCTAACTGAGAAACGGAAAAGCCAACCACTGCAATCAAGTACCAATTTGCACCTACTCCATTAACCTGCTTCCTGGCGGCTGCGTGTTCTTTGTCGCTCCGAGGCCTCCTGCAGCTGTCAGAATGAAGGTAAGGTAACACTGAAATGACAAAGTTTACCAGCATCATTGAACTGACTCTGACTGTGGGTGCAGGCTCTCCAAACTGTAGATCTATATGTACAAAAGAAAAAGAAACACACACTCACACAAAGAGGTTTCCGCAGCCTTTCTGAAGGTCAAGGAACTTTAAATTACCAATGTGCTCCCTATTTCTTTTGTAATTAGGTTCCTGTAAAGGAGTCTGACCAACCACGGGTGCAATTACTTCAGCATGACACCTGCATTATAATACTACCCTTAACCTTGAAAATAGCCCTTACTATGGCAAAACAACATTAGGGAGCAACCGTTTCTATTGAACATTTATGAGCAATTGATTCAAACTATACTACTTTTTAACTGTTCAAGCATACGCCATGTACTTTATGCTATTTGGACACCAATGTCTCTTTTATTGATGTAATTTTGAGCAGGTTAACTGTTATTGCCTTCATTTAGGCTGATAAAACATGAACCTTTCATCCACTTGATCAGATAAACACAGCACTCACTAAATGCTTATTTGTTTTTTCTTTGGGTTTTAATAATGACCAATATGGGGACTTTTCTGTCATTTCTCGACAAACAAAACATGCCATTGAACAAAATTTGAATATGCTATAATTGCAAACAATCACCACAGAGGTATTACTTGCAGATGCAGTTTTTTTATAGTTATAAAAGTGTCTATAAGTGCAGATGTTTTAAGAAAACTGAGCTCAGAAGATGTGGTCCTCAATGATGCTGTAGTTTAAAGAGCTACTGATTAAAAATCAGTGCCAACGTTATGTTGTCCACATGTCCCATTACCTTGTTCGACAGCTAAATATTGTGAGTGTAAGAATCAGCAGAACAACATAGTAAACAGTAAATGTTTATATCCAAGCATGTGTATCTACATATGTTTACGGAGGCTCGAAATCACGGTTGAATTGATTTTGACTAAACCTAAGTGGCACTCTGAGAAAGGGTCAAAAGCACAGTCACTTGATAGGAACCCTTCAGCTGGAGCCCCAGTTTGAAGATCAGGCCAAATCAGCTGAGCATGGCTTTTCAAAGGGTCTTCTAATTATGTCGGAGCCGTAATGACGCTTCATTAAATTAGACACTCCAGAGAATAGGACGGAATAATCAAAATGTCTCTGGGGTAAATCCTCTCCGCACACACACGGAGGCTTACTCCACACCACTTGAGGAAAACAATCTGATTAACTGTACGGGTTTGGAGAAAGAAATTGCAAAGGCGGCACAAGTGCTTGATACTTGAAATAAAGTCACACAGAGATCATTAATAGCATTTAGGTCTGATCATTTCAAGGACACAACACGTCATGTAAACATCGCGTTACTTGGAAAAGTAAATACTTGTATATCTCAAGTGTGTAGGAGCTCTGCCGCCCACAGACCAGCTATAACTTCACATGTCGGTCCATTATCTGAAGTGCTGGGCTTCATGCCTATTTTTCTTCCAGCCCACAATACCCTTTCTTGCCCCTGTTTTTTTTTTTCTTTTTTCCTGCTGATCAATCTGATGCCGTAGACAGCACTTCATTAAAAGAGATTCTGTTCATCTGGAGGTGTTTGTGACTCAGACAGACTGGGGAGCTATATGCAGGTGGTCCCCCCCCCCCCCACTGTCGTTTGAACTAACAACATGCAAAGGCAAACGGAAATGTAGTTGAGCCATAGCCGCAGGAAGCTTGTGAACAGCGGTGGAATCATGATGAGAGCGATGAATCAGACAAGTGGATGTGCACACAGAGAGCTCTAGGTGAAGACCAAAACGGAAGGTTTGTGTAAGACATAACAACGGTTATTCTTTTGAACTTGAGTGAATTTCACCTTTAAAACCTAAAAAAAAAGTTCACAGCTCTTCTGCTTTCATAATGCCTTTGTTGACTTTCTTACCGGTAGGATAAACTATGGGCAACAACACGATGCTGGGAAACAAACGCCCCTGTATGCAACTGTGAAGCAGAAGTGTACGGGCTCACTGCTAGAACAACAATTTGTAGAGCGGCAGTTCCACGTGCATCAGCTTGTCTATCGGCATCCCAGTCAGCTTTTAAAGCAGTCACTGCGATTCTATGAACTGTACGATGTGCTCACTCCCACTACATGTTTTAATCTAACCTGCGTGGCGGAAACCAGCAACTTCTCTGCTCACAATGTACGAGTCACGCATAAAATAAGCATGAAACCAATGCAGTCTTTGTTCAGTGACAGTTACATTAAAGTTTATTCAAACAAAATGACCATGTGCTCAAAGAGAGAAAGGCAGCATTACTTTGCGCAAGTTTAAAGTGGAAATGGCACTGCTGATGTATGTTTGAATGTTGCACTCCTCTTCATGGACATTTTGTGTTTGGTTGATTCAAATCCTTTGTTATTGACAGTATGCAGTATTTCCAGTGCATCAACTGTCACAGTCAAACTTATGACCGATCAAACACATTTAGAAAATAATCAACAAGAAATATTAATTTATGCATATTGGTTGTTTTCTCTAGCTGTACTGAAAACATCACAAACCACTGACTTTATAGGTGATTAATTAGGATCATGTGAATTCTAAAGTAGCTGAGGATGATGTGGCACAAGAAAATTGAGACTCATTTCTGCACTTGAATCTGTCAACAAAATTATAATTCAAATTTATGAAGCAAAGATGTCAAATATTTGCTGGTTCCAACTTCTCAAGCACAATGTTTGTGTTGTGGAAAGTTGAAGGCTGATTCTTAGGAAAATCCCTCGTGGCTCTCCATTGCTTGTTTATCTAACTGAACTGACGAGAGTTTATAGTGTTTATTCTATGTTGAATCTAAACACATTTCTGGCTCATCCTGTATAACAATGTGCTTATGAGGGTTTTTCCTATTTGTCAGATTTCTATTAGCTGTACGGAGTATAGAAAGGAAAAAAAAACCCTCAAAAACGCACTTATTTAAAAAAATATATTTAATATGGAAAATATATCCATAGTTTTTCTATGTTGTTGTTGGCTTAATGTAAACCTTGCATTTGTTTTTCACATGGCTGAGTTACTTCACAGGCATCCTTAATTTCATCTCTAAAAGAGCAGTATTCATGTTGTCCACTACGTGGCAGCAAAAGAGTGTAAGTACATGCATCGTTGTTATCCTTTGCAAGAGTGACAAAGTATGCACATTTCTCTAAGCAATGCTGACTTCCATATTAATCTCACAGACAGGACAAACATAAAAAAAAGGATTTTTCACAGTATTTTACAGCTCAAGTGCTTCAAGCTTCTTTTACTACACAAAGACATACGTTACTTTCTTCCTAATTATTCATCAGTGCTATTGACACATGCAAACAAGAGAGACGACATCTAATCAATGAAACCAATGGATGTGCCCGTTCTTGTACAGCCCTCTCCACTGGATGCAAAAAAAACATTGATATAAAGCTGTTTTCAAAATTGTGGCCAACTTTTTTTTTTTCAACAAGACAAAATACAGCTTTTCATTTCATTATCTCGCAATCACTGTGGATCAATTTGAAGCCTTGTATGCAAGATAAATAAAAGAAAGTTATTGGTTAAGAAATAAAAGTCCACTTCCATACTTTGTACAGTAGAGGGCACAATTGATCTTGAAAAAGAAAAGTAGCACACAAACAGCCCTCTGACTGTCCACATACATATCTGGGAGAGGTATCTTCGTTTGTGCTATTTACTTTACAATAATGCCATGTTATCTAGCTGAAAGCATGCGTGCTGTGATTGCAGTTCTCCTATCTAAACAGTATTGAGATCAAAAGAACTCGGGCCATTAAACAACCACACAGTACATGCATCATAGACTTTATAACAAAGATTAGGGGCTCTTGACAAAAAAAAGAGCAATGTAAATAACAGAGAGCAGACATCCTTCTTTCTTTTCCATGACGTAACACACGGTCTGTCCAGAGTACACTGTATATGTCAGAGCTCGTTCTTATACAAACTATGTCTCTTTTTCCAATATACATTCGAATTCTCTGTCGGCTTTGGGTTAGAAACTAAATGTAAAATAAGCCCACAGCAAGCAGCGATGATCCAGTCTGTTTGATGGCAGCTGAGAGTTTGAGTAAGGAGAGAACACGCCGAGCAGCAGTCAGAGCTTTACGGCCACATTTCCCCCAAAATATTTCAGAAATACAAGCAAAGCAGCAGCGTTTGAAGAGGAAATTAAATTTAAAGAGGACAGGAGAATGGTAGACCTTTCAGTGATTAACGCAAGACAAAATGTGAATTTTAACTCCGAATATAAGAAAAGGAAATCGTAAGTAACAATACAGGAAATGGATTGTCTGCTACAGTACATTGGTATAACAGAAAAATGGCTTATTTTGTGCTGAATATTTTTTTGTTAATATTAAGGCTGGATGTGCAGAGAAGCAGTAACAGATCATAGCACGACCTCTAAAAAGAGACTGTCCAAACCAGTAAAGCAGCAGTTGACAGAGGTAAACCCAGCACCCTCATTTTAGACAGAATCTGCCTGCTGTTTGTAATTAGGGATCAATTAAAATGCTCTATGGAGGTTGTCATGAGGCTTATTTTCAAAGCACAGCAGATTATGCACATGCAATCTTAACAGTACAGTTAATGTCATACATGAGGGACGGCTTGGACACACAGCAACAGAAGCCACGACTGTGCTACTGTAAAAAAAAATGCCTGTTAGAATATGCACACTCAGCACTTTATCTTTCCTGCAAGGCAATGAAAGCATCAACTACACCTTCATCTGCAAAACGATCCCACTATCGTCCTGAGACTGGTCGAAGCATAATGTGAGGCTGCAGTGACACCGGGCTGCACTACCTGCCCAGATGGTCTGAATCAGTGGGCACCGGGCCTCACGGTGCGCACCGTATCCAACTGCCATCAATCATACACAAATATGGTGCAGGGAAAAGGTTACATCGCTTCAGATGGCACAAAAAAAACCAACAAAAAAAGCCTGACGGAGCCGAGCACGGCAGCTCAGCCGCTCCAACGTTTAGTGAACCTCGGTGAATACACTATTTGTTTGGCACCGTCTTCGCCAACAAAATATCTCTGTCCATTGAGGTAGCACAGTTGTTTGGGGATTTCTAGAATAGATCATTAGGAAGCGTTGGCAAGCTGTTTGCATTTATTAACTTTTTC
Organism: Brachyistius frenatus; assembly: GCF_029030835.1. Taxonomy (NCBI): domain Eukaryota; kingdom Metazoa; phylum Chordata; class Actinopteri; family Embiotocidae; genus Brachyistius; species Brachyistius frenatus. The sequence continues at coordinate 1,429,705 of NW_027210653.1, forward strand.
CCCTCTTTTTTTCTTTCCCCTTTTCTCCAAGTGCTTACTGTAAACAGAGAAGAAGAGCATGACTCAGCACTACCTTTAATGACGCATTCAAGTACAGAACTTTCCTCAAGGAGTAATAAAAGCAGAGTAGTCGGCCAGAGTCATAACTTTAATCAAGCTGTCCTGCTGCAACCAGCAAACCGAGTATTACAGAGAAACTGTTCAAAACAAATGCCTTGTCTTTACCGCAGTCTGACTGCAGGTTTCAAACAACACATCCCGCACCAGTGGTTATATGGAGCTGTCCAACATGGATGCCAGCCAAGCAGTTACAGTTGGGCGTGAGGCTCAGCGGCACCCGCTCAAGTCGATCCGTCATTAGCGCAGCCCCACCTGCTGCCTTTGTGCACCCTGTAGGCCACATTCTTTTATTACCTGCTGACATGTAGCTGCTGTCCGTGTGACACCGAGCCCACGGTTACACATCAGTGTTCATCGAGCCGTGTATGACATGGAAAAGTGTCCAAAACAAATTACAACAGAGCTGCAACAGCGGCGCTTTTCTATGCAGTCCATTTACAAATGTATCAGGTCAAGCCAAAACTTATCCGGACTAAAACTCTCCCTCAGCGGCAACAAATGACAAATCTGCACAGATGGCTGCAAGGACACCAGATTCCGTGTTTTTACTTTCTCTAAGCGATGCGCTTCATCACCTCTTAACGCAGCGGATATTGCATTACAGCAGCGTAATGAGCAGTGTTCACGCTGAATCATAGCTCTTCACACCGGATTCGTCTCCAAATAAAAAACGATGAAACTCATGCGAGGATCAACCCAATACAATCTGCCGTGGTACATGCGGTGCCACTGGTACTCAGGAGCCCACATATTGCTAAATAAGCGATTCAGATGCGAGATGAAAGCACAATTTAATGCTCCTTTGGAATCGGTGAGGTCCTAAACCCCAACAGCAATAACCATCACGCCACTTGATTTTAGCAATATTGTATACTGTACATTATCATCCGAAACACTATCTGTGCCAATTGAGTTCTGCTTGAGGTCGCAGGGGAGCAGATGAGTCTACGGCGTGAGAAACTACACGAAGCTCTAAAGCATAGTATTAAATATGCACAGTTTAATCAGCTCACTCTGTTTCAGTCACATAACTGAGAGGGCAGGGATTTATACAGGATGTAAAAACACGAGCGCAGAACTGCATTGAGGCTTTAAAACGGCAAGCATGAAATCCATCTTTTTTTTCTCTGATTGAAAACACATTATGGTATCATGGCATTATGCAAAGCAACTGGTGGGAAACTTTTACATTCAAGACTAATTCTGGTTTATAACGACTGGCATCTTGATTTTAGTAACTGATCTGCTCACGTCACAACATGACTCCAGAAAGTTAAAAGTGCACTCCACCAAGTTTACACATCATGACTGGTTTACTTGTCATACTGAGCACAATTCAGCCTGTATGAACAGTTGTATTATGTCCTCTGTGGATCCACAATGGTGGTTTCACAAGTCTCCTGAGGGAAGTAACACTAAATTGCCCGATTACCCCCTTTGAAGTGACACTATTTAACTTTGGCCTTAAGTGACAATTGTGACGACTGACTCAGTGATGTGAGCAGCACAGTAATATTCACCTAAAATTTGCTACCATTAGCCACCAAAATCTACTATAAAGACCAAGTAAGACGAGGAATCAAACCCCTGAGTGAACTGAAATAATTAAAGATGTGTTTTAATGTTAAAAATTCCATCTAATCATTTTAGACCTTGTTTCTTTATAATATGTCATGTATGAGCTGGACCTGTGTGGGTTTGTCTGCCTGTTCTTCATTACCTCATCATTTAAAGGGAAGTTCATGAAGTCAGCTGAGAGGTGCAGCTGCGTATCCTTGGATGAACAACCTTGAACATCCATCGGCTTTGCCGGGGTCACAAACAGTGCCATGCAACACACATTCATCAACTGGCTCTAAAATCTATTAGGCTGGCTCTGATGACAGCTCATCACCAACAATGACAGGTGAAACACTGACCGTGTCAATGATGCCAACACTGCTGGTGCCCGACAAGCACACGCTCTCTGTTAATAAACCAGAGAGCGGAGGGGAAACCCTTTTCTGCGGGTAAAAGTCGAGACATGTTGTGAGCCTTCTTCCCACAGGGACCTGTAGCCCGTAACCAAATGCTGTTCGTGCCAGCAGCTACGGTAACACTCGCGTATCATCTATACTCTCTTATGTTTCCTACACGGAGGCCATATTGCATGTCAGGGCTGAGAAATTGCAGCATGAGTTTCATCATGTAATGCCAGCATCTAGTTCACTTTCACAGGCTCAGAAAAAAGCGATGATGATGTTTGGTGGAAACAGTCGATTGACTCTTTTTATCAGTCTTATCTGATAGACTGCAGACAGGCAAGTGATTGTGAATGTGAATAGCAGCAGTGCAAAATGAGATTAGAGGAGCACTGCTTGGAAAAAATGTTTGCACTATCTAATTTAAAAGCTGAAGTCAAGCCAACAGCTTTTGGTCATTAATCCTTGCGGATTGAGAGGGGATATTAGAGTGGGTCTTTGTTTCATGCCTCTCCAAATCACTAAAGTTTGCTTCCATTAAAATACTTTCATTCTAACTGTGGAATCGGCTTTTCTCTGCACCTTTGATCTGAAACTAGAAGCCAATCAATATGTACAATCTACTAGACCGTCTGAAACCAACCTCACACACAATGTTCACTTTACTAAGGCGTGCACTTTCAAGCAGGGGCCCATGACGAGAGTATATTTCTGTTTGCTGGATGACTGTACCACCAAAATGTCCTGCTTCATGAGTTCCTAATGCCTTAATGATCTGTTGTTACTGCAGTAACGTGCCGACTCTGCAGCAACAGAGAGAAGGGCTGAACAGTCAGTGTCTTCTGAGTGGATGCTACAGCTCAGGGCATATCCTCTCAGTCGAATTCAGTTGCACACGCTTCACACCAACAATGGGGAACAAGGCTGTGATCAATGCTGTTGGTGTCTCTGAACTTGCTGAGGCGGTTGCTTCTCTACCAAATACACTGTCTCACCAGTGATGAAGTTATGTTTAAGGCCGAGTATGTCCTGAAAAACAGTACGTGGCGAGGTGCGATACCCAGCTGCAGTGATGTTCCCTTCATTTGAATCATATTTACATGCTGTAAGAGGAAGAATTATTGTATATGTAATTATAATATAATATATAATAATATATATGTTGAATATTTTAATTTGACAGAACAGTAGAGCCATACAAACATGGAATCTTGAATATTTTACTCGGTATCAAAATGAGAAGTTGAAACCAGTTGAAGAACAATGTATGATTAGGAATAAATTCCTTTTTTTTTTTTTTTTCATCTCTTGTTTCGTGGAAAAATAAAAAGGGACAGCTCGAAGTTAAGAAGAAAATGTCATAAGTGTAGAGGATAAAATGTAGAGAAAAGGACGCATAACTTTTCAGGCAATGATCAAAGTACTTTTCCTTCTGCTTTATTTATTTACAACACTACATAAACACTTATGGTGTGAAAGATGATACAGTAGGTAAACCACTTATGTGAGGGTTATACAAGCATTTACGCTGTATATCTTTGAGGGCACCGATCTATGAATTAATCACACAGCAATCCTCTGCTGTGTAACTGCTGGTGTGCACACAGTTTCTCTCATCTGCAACTGACCTCTACATTTTCTGTCCACCTCAAAGTCGAGATAACTCCTTCTAACCTTTAAATCCACCTCCATAATACCACAGCCGCTGACCTTTCACCCCACCGACGCCATTTCCAGAAGCAGCTCGTCTGTGGTGCACCCGACAGAACTAGGTTGAGTTCCCGCTCATAAAAATGACATGAAGTTAAGTTGACTGGCAGAAATGTTCGCTTGAATTATGCATTGCATGATAAATACTGACCTCCGGGGGGAACTGCTTCCCGAGACGTTTCAGTTCAATGTAAGGTGAACAGAAAACACGGAGCTCTTCCCTCGGGGATTCTGATAGATGGTACACAAATCAAATGGATCAGTTCGGCGGACGCCGTTGTGCCATATTGAGGCCGGCGGCTGCGGCTCTGAATGTAATGTTATGAGTTAGGCCTGTCTTGTGTCAAGTGATGCAGTCACAGCTCATTGATAATCCATATGCAGATGTGAGGGAGCATGTGCTTAGGCCACTTATAGAAATTACAAGAAATGCCAATACGTGTGAGTCAACCATGGATAGAGCAGGCCTGCTGAGCACAGGACCAGGGGCCAAGAGTCACATTGCCCCTCAGATAGAGTCTTGATTTGAAATCAATGATGTTTAGAAAGTCACAAAGCTCAGTGGAAAGTACTATTATTTTTTATATATTTTTTTTTTATATCGAATATCTTTCATCCAAATCCAGTCTAGTATTTGTTTTTATTTTTTCCTTCACAGTTGCAGCCATCTCGAGCTACAGTGATATTTCCTTGAAATACAAAAAGAGATTTCTGTTTCTGCTCGATATCACAGAGAGAGAGAAAGATAACAAAGAGATGCAGAAAAACTACAAAGAGATGTAAAGAGACAAAAAAAAAGGGACAACAAGTGACGCAGACGTTTTGCGTCTCTTTGAATCTTGATGTGTTGCTCCTGCGTTTGGGGCCCTTTTTAAAAGTATCAGCTCAGGAGCACATTGTCCAATAATTAATTCATGGCGTCAGCTTCGCCTTTCTCTCCCTGTCAAACTCCCTTTCGCTGATACTTGTCAGGATGATGCAGTCATGTGGTCTGCCTATTATTATTAATGCAACACACACACACACACACACACTTCGGGCTATCCTTTAGTGTACTGTCCTTCACATTCACTGTGCGCCTCCTCTGCTTCCACCCACCAACCGTATATGACAAACATTGCAGGTGAATACATTCCAGCATTTCTGCACTCGAGTGCTCAGCAGCAGGTTTTTCAAGGTTTCAGCTTTTACTCAGAACACAGTGTTGTTTGGAAACCAGCCAGCTTCTCTGCAATAATGCAGCTAACTTCAATTACGCCGTTTGCCTGGCTCAGTTATTGGAACCCACACTGCATGTTTACAAGTGCAGTTTTAATGTGACGCCACCTGAAACTGCAGCCAGCGCTGTTTACCATGCATTCGTCACAGTGGTGCAAACGAACACTACTCAAGTGTTAATACATCCATTTTCAGGGCACAGTACAATTTAGTTCGGGGAATTTCCAGATGACAGAGTGGAACCCTTTCAAATACGCACACACTGACGTCGAAGAACACCCTCTCGCACACATATACACATCGATCCAAGGTGAGTTTTCCACTCAGATTTGTCTGCGCTCTGGGGAAGAGAGAAATGGTGGAATGGGGCACTTTTAATGCAGTTAGGGGCCGCTGCACCGTGTCATCCATCTAGTGAAGGACACACATCAGTCTATGAGCCCCTACTGCAGCCTAAACTCACAGCCCATCATCTTCTCAGCTCTCAAGGAATGACCAGAGGCAGAGGAACCAAGCAGGGTTTACACAGGAAGAAAGTGCCCGTCTGAGTTCAGAAGAGCAGGAATAAGGACGGGACTGAGGGACAGCGGTGTCAGTGATCCTGATACCGGTCGAATTAAACTGTTTGGAGAGAGCGTAGCAGCTCGGCATAATCCAAATTAAAGCGGCAACTGATTTCATCATCCAGTGGTCTGTTAATCCGTTTTTCAATTAATCTATTAATTGTCTAGTCCGTTAATATCAAACAATACTAACATGTGTACTTCACAATCTTCCAGAGCCCTTCCAAAAAAAAGAGTTTAATGTGGCTTGTTTTGTCAGAAGAAATTAAAGCTATGTTTAATTACAATGATATTGACAATAAAACAGCAGCAAATCTGTACTATCTGAAAAGCTATCAGCAACAATATTTTGGTATTCTTTTTTTGATATATACAGTACATTAAAAAAATAAATAAATAAAAAATCACCAAATGCATCAGATAGACTGCAAACATAAGTCTGAGGGGAAAATGGCTAAGCATTACACTGACTTTAATCACCACACTTTGCGTACTTTGATGAGCTGAAGTGCATACATTTGCACAACTTTGTTCACTACCCCTGATAAACCATCATCGTGTGAAACTGTCCTGTTCGCTTCCAGGATTCATTATTTTGAGATGGTTGTGCCGAGATTCGTCAGGAATTCGTGTATTTACATAAGCGGACAGGTTTACAACCAAGATAAAGTGTCTCCTCATATTTCATCCCTAAACCACAGCCCCACCTTTCTGGTGTGGGGTGTCAGGGAGAAACACACACACCTGGAGTGACACCGAGTTTACAGACATTTGCTGGCAGCAAAGTTTGACAGCACTTCAACAGCAAATTAAATTGTCACAAGTTTGATCATGTTCTTCTCGTATATTACAGCCATAAGCAGACAGCCCTTTAACCGGGGGAATCACTGTTTTGGCAGGTGTCTGAATCGCTGAAGTATCCTTGAGGCAATAACTGAATCCCTACCAGCATTAGTGACGCCGTGCAATAATCCTGACATCCACAAAACAACACAGCAACTCCCGTTCTGAACAGACGTCAGTGTTTCATGATCACTCGCTGCCTTTGCTAAAAAAAAAAAAAAAGGGTTAACGTCTGGATCAAACAGTGCAGGCTCGGCAGGCATCATAAAATCCCATTACATGGTCAAGCTGTGGCGTCACAGAGCTGCTCTGGATCTGAGCTCGGGGTCAATAGACAATCGATTAAATTAATTTCCCCATCTTCATAGCTCGGCAACAGAAATTGACCAAATTCATGAGAACATCTGAACAGATATAACTTGATTTGTCTGGCAGGCAGTTTAGCTTGATTGAATGATTTTCATCTTATGGAACAACATGCACCAATTATGCGAGAGTACAACTTTTTAGTTAGGATGTTTTAAAGTCTTAACGAACATTGTGAGCAAACATAAAGAAATATACACACAGATTTCTAGCTGGATAGAAACAGTTTATACAGTAAGCGTCTGTGGGTGCAGCTCTGTCTGTGGCTGAACAACTATGCAAGACGATTCATAAAGCAAATGCAAAACTTAGTTAGAATTTATAAGAAGGGTGCATGAAATTAGATCATCATTTCTCACAGCATTCAATCAACTACTGAAAATAAATTGAGATTACTTTAATCTTTTAAAGTATTCAGCTTTTTTCTTTTTAGTTTATTTACATTTAGCGGTAAAACAAAACAAAAAAAGCCCAATTGGCTGACGTTTTCCTCATTTAAACCCAATTTACACCCACGTTTGAGGGCACAGTTGTGGGTTTCTCTAGAAGAGAATCAGCTTTAACAGTTGAGTTTCAACAGAGCCAGCCTTTTCCCTTAATAAACATGGATTTACACCAAATTCCCACCTCTAAAAAGATCCTTCATAGCAAGAGCTGCTTTAACGCCTGCAGGATTGTAAACCTTTAAGCTCAGTCTTTTTATTCTTGCCCTCAGACATGACTTTCTCATCAATTATTCACATTCTATCGTTTGCTAGAAGTGGGGAATTGAATTTAAAACCAATAAAATCCTGGTTCTAACACAAATCATCAGAGATGTGCAACAGAAGGTGAAAAAAGGTGAGGGCCAAGTTTCCCTAATGTAAGTAATGAGTCTGTTTATATAAAACAACAGATAGAAAAGATGGGCAACTTGTGAAAAAATTATGAGAACACAACTGTGTTGATAGTTAATCAAAATCCTGAGTGTTTTGCATGCAGAAGATGGTGTACAAGGCTCAGGGTTAGATGAGAGGAGGCATGCCGAGGTCATGAATAAGAAATCAACAGAGGCATTCTCACTGATCCCATATAGAATAAATCTAACAACGCAAGTACAGTATGGGCTCAACTTAACAGCAGGGTGAGGAAACTAAAGCGTCTTGTCCACACTCGGCATCAGCTCTACTCCACTCTATTGGTACCAGGTACTTCAATGCAGCCTCATTACTTCGTCCAGTGAATTTGAAAAGTTTGGTCCCTGTAGTAGCTTGGCTAGTTAACAGTGGGTCAGGATGCCCTGTGTTGTGCACACAGTAACGCAGGGATTGTGACGAATCTCTCTGACCAATCAGTAGTCTGCAGTGTTTTCACATCACCTTTTAGTATCGGTGTCAGCGCTCTTGCAACCTTGATGGAGGTGATACTAAAAATAGTACCAGGTACCATCCACAACTTTTGGAAAACCCCCCAAAAATGCGAGTACAGTAAAGTTGATATAATGTGATGACAGATATGACCTGACTGACTGTTTGAATGCATCACTTTTAAACACCTTTGAACTAAATGTAGTAGAACGTACTGTATCCATTGCATCTTTTTCTTGGGCTGATGATGGCAGACAGATGCAACCCACACATGCACAAGTCCCCTAGAAATGTACAAGTATTTTTTTTTTTTTTTTGCACTGCTCTGTGAAAGCAGAGTCTGCAGCAGCCCACTCTTAATCCCAGAGAAAGGCGCTCTAAAGTCTGTAGTGACCGCCAGCGAGGGAAGAAAAGTCCTGACAGTTTTGGGTTGGGAATAACTCGCTCAATGTCAGCTGTTCACAAACAAATGCATACATGGATAGCATAAAAACATCATACAAATACTGAGGTCAACAAGCATGCGTGAGTGTGCTGTACATTTACAAAAAATAAATACTAATATAAATCAACTTTCAGTGCCTTATTTTGATAGCCATTATAACACTATGGTTGACTGATCAGACTTGCAAAGCAGGGGCAATCAGTATTAGCATAGGTTATAAAACATCGGTAGGCAATCAGAACAGCAGCATGTGAGGTGACTACAGAGTGAGACTGCAGGAAAGTTATGTTCCTCCTCTTAGGATCAAAACTATATTTATCGTGGGATTTAATTGCCTGACAGCCCAAATTAAGCTAACCTGCTCATCATGACGTAGTGATTTGTGTTTCCTGTCATGAAAAAAACTTCTACACCCTGGAACCTTTACGAACTCTAAATTGGCTTAAGGACATTTTAAGCAGACGGCACAGACTGCCTTTTCAAATCAGCAATTTACCTTTGAAACCCTCCTCTTCATCATTATTCCAGAGCTTTATCAACCTGACCAGAGAGTCTATTTTAGCATGTCCCAGCCTGCGCCGTTCAAACTCGCTGAGCACATTGATCGTTTTTTTTAGTTTTTTTTTTTAAAGGACAAGTAATTGTGGGTGAGTGGTGTGCTCTGATTGCCTCTGGGCTTCTTCAAGACCAATTTGTCTGCTTGTCACTTGAGGGCCGGGGCTCAGAACTCAGTGTGGGGCAGGGAAGGAGCCCAACGGGAAATGTGATCTCCTCTTGACGAGTTGAGTGCTTCCGCTTTCTCCGTTTGTGTGCGTTTTCTTGCCGTGTTGGGTGTATTTTGTGTGTTTCTGGGCACTGACGACTGAGCGCGAGACCCCTCTGTTTGAGTTGCAGGCACTTGTTGCTACAGAGCTTAGTGTTCAGAGAAGCTATAGAAATATCGTCTTTCTCCAAGTAAACGTATTTGTTAGCTGTGGGAAAATACGTTTCATGTGTTTGACAAATATATTTTTTGGAGAGAAATTCCAGATTGAACAAATAGCACAAGAGGATCTATTGATTTGTGTTAGTGTTCGCTATTCTCCATGTTCCAGAGAGAATTAACACTATGACTTGCCCAAGCAGATCACTTAATCAGCATAACCTCCTCAAAGTACAATTCAGCATGCCAATACTATCCTCTCGTATATCACGTCAGCACCATGACGATCTATAACAAGCTCATCTGTTTCAAGCTAAATGGAATCACATCGGCATCGTTCTCCAATAAAAACGACACGCCGCAGACACCTCCGCTGAAAACCATCACAAAATATCGTGGAGCATGTTTAGTGGAGAAATCATCACTTATACGGCATCTTCCCTCTTCGCAACGTTTTCTGTGTGGTTGCTTCGGGCTCCGGATTTAGCCAGCCATTACAGAACAAGGCCCATTTTTCATGTGTTAATAGGCGTCCTCCATTAAACATGAACCTGGAGGTACTATCATTTAGCTTGGCGCCATCACTTCCACAAACCAGCAGCAGATACTACAAGAGATACAGCCTCTATGACACTCACTGATGAAAGGATAAAGCTTTAGAGGGAAAGGGAAAAAAAAATATTAAAAAAAAACCCCAGAAGAGCACATTCAAAGCTGTTCACATTCAACCGCCCGTTCTCTGCTGCGACAAGGCTGGATTTACCACTAGGGAGCCTAATTCACCTCACTATGTCTTTCTCAAGGTGAGAAGAGACACTTCCTCCCAAAAGCTCTCCACACACCTTTTAATCTTGTAAATCATCTCTGAACATTTTGAAGATCAAATTTCATATAAATTCAATTAAAAAAAAAAAAAAAAAAAGTTTTATTATAAAGCATGTCTAGGTATAAATGCTGATAAAGTGTTAAAACGCTCAGTTCACAAATAAAAGCTCACATCCCATATTCAGCAAATGCGCAGTTTGGATTTCCGTAAATTGTGATGTCACAAACTCACCCTCATGCCACTTGTACATCCTCAGCACGACCTACTGTCCAACCTTGTTATGTGGAAGAAAACACTAAACGGTCATTCTGTCTGTTACAAGACTGAAGAAAACCTGGGGTTGGCTGAAGTGTGCATGATTCAGAAAAGAGTCAGCCAATCAGAAGAGAGGGTCACTGACATCTACGCACCTTTAAGACACTGACACAAACAGCCTGTTGTTAGCCTGCACCAGGGAGAAACTTAATAGACGAGGTATAAAACTATACTGAGATGGTTTCTGACACTTAAAACCACCAAAATATCTTCCTATGGATATTAAGACTGCATATAAAAACACCAGAAAAGTGTAAAATATGGGACGTTTAATGATCTAAGTTTTTGAACGCTACCACTTTCTCTTTAAAAAAAAATACCTAGTGAATCAAGTGTTTTACACTAGAACTATAAGATCCTGAAATGAAAAATGAAACCAAATTTTGCAAATTCATCTTTCATATTTTTCAAGAATTTACCCTGAAATCATCAATAATGTTTGAGTAAGTAATTTTTGATGTGTCAAAGAGACTTAATATTATAATTACATTTACGAGGTGGGGATAAATACAACTAACAATGAATGCTAATGTGGCTGTGTTCGTTTAATGTGTACACGTTCGTCATACCAACCTTATAAGATGTTAATTTGTAAATGGTGTGTTGAAACTTTGTTGTGCTGTGCCAAGTTGGCAAAAAAAAATATTATTGCAGATTTCATATTGTAATAAATTCAGAATATCATATAATGTAGCTTTCAAAACCAGGGAAGGACATTTAAACAAGACCATGACACGACTATCAGCAAAGTTCACAGATATCTGGTACCTTATCTCAGTCGATAAATCAATACACTGCCGAGCGCTACATCTATTTAAATGAGGAGTATGCAGCAAAGTATAAAGTCAAGTAAAAACAGATTTCGTAGCAAACCGGTTACTTGCGACTAAACCTTTTCATGATACCCAACCAAAACGCACGAGTGTCTGATTACGCAGACAATACCAATGTGAAACGTGGCAAAGAAATCCAGCCTGCTCCTGTACCACGCTGAAACCCCACACCGCTACCCCTGCATAACAGACAATATCCACCTCTCCCATGAGGGCCTTATCTTCGTTGAAACTTTCCATCAGCACACTGCTTCAGTTGCAGCCATACTCTGAGAACACTGGCACTCAATATTTGCCTTTTATGTACTAAGTCATAGCTCACCAGACGGTCAAAGTCAAGTGACAGACTCTAAATCAGAAAGCCAACGATGAGTTAAAGCAGAACTCTAATAAAAATTCATAGAGAAATCTGAGGTGGGAGAAGTTAAAAGTATGCTAATTTGATTGAAATGTGATTCTACTTTATCCAGAAGTTTCGCAATAAATCACGAGATCCTACCTGACATCATTACAGCCAGTCTAAAACCTAATACAGCAGACACATGCATAAATGCATGCAATACTCTGCCATGTAGACATTTGTCATAAAGTTGCCTCTGGCAGGATGTCCTATATTAAAAAAAAAAAAAGAAAATTGTAATACAAGGCGTGTAAGTGAAATATAATCTTAAAGACTGATGGAAAAAAACGACATGCTGTGATGTGATGGTAATGAGGAACGGACTTGGTTTAATAAATTGCTACTTTGTTGGGTACCCCACTGCTGAGACCTGATTCAAATGTCTTATAGATTTCTCTTTAATGGCAGCATGCCTTCAACACAGCGGACCACATGTTGGCCTCTCTGCGAGATCAGACCCAGGGTTATATTTATTTTATGCTGAGCCAATCAGGAAGTCTATACAAACCGTTGTGGGCGCGTGCACGCTCGCAGTGATGAGTATCCACTGAAATTATGCAATTAATCATAAAGTTGCTCCGTACGACATTAATTTTGTATCATAAAACATAGCAACATGAAGCTCATCCATCTTCTGCAGCATTTCAATAAGCTAGCTGCATATATGCAGCCATTAACTGTCAAAAAGCTGCTTAATGGTTGTGTGATGGAGTTTGTTTGATGACTATTCTCTCTTTCCAAGAATCTAATGTAATTACATGTCTCAGTGTGGTGGAAAAGCTTAATTGATTGTATTTTTAAACTTGGTTAGGATCAGAAGAATCGCGCTTTAAAACAAAACTCCACGTTTTTTTCTGGTTTGACTTTTAATTAGAAAAGCAAGTTGTGAAAAAGGGTATTTGTCAAATCGGGAGTTATTTTTTATGTAATCATTTTCACAACTTAAGTGTCATTTGAATGTGAAAGCAAACTCATCACCTTTGAAAAACTTCATGATGAATTCCTTTATATGCACGTCTATTCTGTGATGCCTGTTTTCACCGACTCAAATTCAAACGTTTCTGTTTTCTAGCGAAGGTGAGTCCACTGTAAATGAACTAATGTTTGGATATTTTACATAATTGGAAAACCCTTATTTCCATCCTGCATTGTTCTTCATGCAGGTCTGAACACACCTAGAAAAGTTAAACATCATCACAGTCATCTTTTTGTGCATGTCTCCCACATCTGACTGAGTTGCAACGAGATGCAGTCATATAACATGATTATAAAGCAAAGCAGTTGATCTGACCCTGAAGGCCAGTTTATGCCAAAGCTCTGAGTTTGTGCAGTGGCACCGTCCCCATCTTTCTGCCTGGAGATAAACTGTTTAATCTCAAAGATGGGGACAGTCAGGAAACCTTTTTCTTTGATGATGCACTGCAAACGGTGCACCTTGCTTGTCCCTTTCGTTTCATGTGTCTCCAGAAGCTGAACAAACGAGTCAGCAGCTGTATTAAGGAACAATTCACATTAAATATGGATATTTCCTTACTTGTATTAAAAGCTGTCAAGTTAAAAATGTATTAAAAGCATTATTTTACTTTCATTACTTTTGCTCTGTTACCATTGGCACAAAGGAATGGTTGGCTTCTCCAGCACCTCAGAGAATTGTTTTTTCTGCCTCATTCCCTGGCATCAAGTGATACACAAAGGACACAAATGGAAATACGGGAAGCAAATATTGCTTTGTCTACATCTCTATTTTCTACTTGAGCTTTTTATTCTCCGCTCCACTGACTCCGCTTGTATTTACTCTAGCAAAACTCAGATTACCCTTTTTTTTCTCCCCCTACAAACCGGAAGGTTTTCTTTTACTGTCTAAAGAACTTCTGGCCGTGCACGACAAGACTGGAACCACCAGGCAGAAGAAAACACATTCAGCTACACAATCTGTGCTGTGGATTCCGTTTTTTTTTTTTATATAAATATCTTGCTGCTTTAATAACTTTCAAGAGTTGTTAAGTCCTTGCCAAAGGTAACAAAACTGTTGTGCAGTATTTTGGCTTCTGATTAGCCTTTAAACTCAAATATCTACAACTCCAACTGGCCTTCAATTCATTTTCTCACCAGTGTGTGAAGCAACATGCCCGGACACAGTTACTGTCACAGATCCATCCACAAATACCTACCCGTTTGTCTTTAAGCTGTTTAACCTGACAGACCAAGGCCTAAACTCATGTGACCTGGTCAAAGCAGTCTATCAACAGCAACAAGGTAACTGTCCCTGAGATAAAAAAAAAATACACCGGCCTGGCAGAAAACCTGTGGCATTGTATTCAAATGAGCACCTCTTAAGGTTCAATGTTTTTAAAAGGTACAGATTACCCCTGGGGGCATGGCGGTTCTTTCCCCTTTAAAAATGTATACGGCAAAGATGGTTTCTAGGACACCTGAATCGATATCATGCTACTCAATCGATGCATCCATCACTGAAGCCATGTAATCCATTCTCAGGACAATAAACAGAGCTAAATCTTCCTCAGTAATCCAATATCAGTATTTGACGGTGTGTGTAACCTCAGATATGTTCGTATGGTGGAAGTCTCACTAGAATCAGTTAAAACAGGACACACAGGGTTGAGCGAAAGGTTCACATTTCCTTTGGGGGCACGGTGTAATCACAGAGGAGGAAGGAGGAAAAATAGGCCAATGAACCTAAAAGGAGGGACCAGAGCAAAAAGGGTGATCCATCCTTATTAGGTACCAATCTCATGGATCAAGCAGCCAGTCAGAGGCACAACAATGGTCAGGCAGATCTGAGAAGCAGTGCACAAGAGGAGATAGACCTCTGCTGTATCAGCCAAAGCTCAGAGCTTGCAGAGGCAGAAGGACTGTAAAATGGCAAACACAAATACCTTTCCCTTTGTGCTTTGCATTTAAATTGAATTTGCGATGGCTTCAGCAGTGCATGGAAAAGGCAGGAGACTGAAGAGAAATTCTAAATGACACCCTGCCTCCACAGAGGACGCTCCGTTGCTCGGCATGTCGTACATCACCTTCTCTCCTTGTCGCTACGTTTACGCGCCGAGCTGCAACCATTTAATCTGTATTTCGCAGAGTCATACCTACAGGAAAGGTGAAAAGTTGTCTTACCGGCAAGTGTGGCTAAAACTGTAGCAAGAACTGGAGTTTTCACATCATTAAAGATATTCTGATCAATCTGGCACTGTTCGAAATTTGGCCACCACACACACACAACAAAAGACTCAACTGGTGGTCTTTGAAGCTGCTGTTCAGCAAAATCAGTCCAACCAATTCATCAGGGTGTCCAATCTCTTCCACACAGCAGGTTGAAGTGTATCCATCGACTGTAGATCTGAGAAAGCCTTGCAGACAAAAATCACGATTCAAGATGCAGCATGTGTGAGGCTGCGTTATTGTTTTAAGGTCAGACAAATTTGCCAGATGTCTGACTGAGATGAAAGCTGCTCGTTCAGAGTGGCGTGCAGGGGAAGGAACCCTATGCAGGATTTTGACAAGAATAGAGCAAATGTTGATTGTCAGAGCTGTAACGGATTACAAAGAGATGTAATGAGTCACTGCTCTTTAAAAAAAAACAAAAAAAAAACAGCCTGGATAAGTTTTAAAATGAGTGACAACTGAAAGAAAATCCAGCAGTTGAACTAAAAAAGCAGATATGGTAATTGACATTTGGCTTTTACGGTGTATTGCACTGGAGATGTAAACAGCATTTTTCAATGAAAACATCCCCGTTACTCTCACAATGATTCAGACACAGAGACGCCTTTCAAAATAACAGACAAGTTCTGACCTAAGCACCCATACAGACAATGGTGGATTCTGAACACTGCATCATTCTCTTAATTTTATCCGAGCAACATATTCAAGAATGTGTTCCCTCAGATTTGAGGACACATACAGAGACACACTTAAATCCTACTACTACTTCCACCTTACAAAGACTAATGAAGCGAACAGAAATTACGCTACAACACATTACTTGCCTCGTTCAAGTTAATTGATCAAATTAATTTGTCTCTTCTAATGGAGGCATGTTAGCTGCCTTATTATGCTTTAACAGTGACGTTAGGCGGGCGAGAGCCCTCCCGTTTACACCAGCCTGCCGCTGACACAGAGTTAGCCAGGTAAGTAATGGGGCCGGGGGTGGATCTGTCTGCAGAATGATGGAGAAGGAGCGCCATTTTCCGCATGGCCATCCATGACGAGCTCCGCCGGGGAGAGTGAGTGATTACACCGGTTTACAACAGAGGTGTGGGGAGTCGATTGGGGTGGGGGGTAGTTGGGGGCCTTGTATAGTGGAGATCAGGGATTGTGTGTTGAGGATAGGAAGCAACATTCTGGTCACACAATAGCACTTTATCCCCTGCACCCTGCAACACCCACAGCTCAGCTGTCTTTATTGCAAAACCAGAAAATGATTAGGCGAGTTAATATTCTCCGATTGACCTCTGGAGCAGCTGCGGCTATTCAAATTAAATTGGAATCATGCAAATAATTTGATTATAGTGTGGACAAATAATCCCAAAGCGGAAAAATAAACAAGACAACGAGGAAATGTATGCGACGAATATATCATTTGACTGAAGCTGACCTTTTTGACAATTGTCATTCAGAAATTGGACACTAACTTTTCACACTGGTACGTCTCGGATGCCAATTGCATTGTGGTATATAATGAAAGTTGCACACACTCTCTCCACAGGACTGTGTATATGTACATTGCGTGTGTGTACACTCTTTTTTTTCTCCTCATGCCCTCTTTCATTGGAAACTTTTAGTCATTTACCACACCAACGTGAGATGCTGACTCACTCCACAGTGACTTCATCTACCCGAGGGTAATTAAGAAGGAAAACGCTGCTTACCCAACCTGCATTTATATACGACGCTCACACACATTGTTTTCCCGACACAGTCTAGTTCATTAACTCGGTCGCTGAAACAAAAACCCTTCAAGAAATAATAGGTTTTGTACAACATCATTATTACCTGTCCAAAACTGCAGGGAAAGCACTCGACAGCAACATTAATAATTACACCGAAACATGAAGCCCTGAACACAAGTTTGATCTCGAGTCCAAAAGAGAGCGCTGCATGGGGAAAATGTCAAAACGTACAGTTTGAGGGAATAACTGTCTGTCATTTACGTCCCACCTCGTATCCACCTTTTCATTTCTTCTGTTTATCCAACCGTTTGACATTTTGCGCAAACCTCCGCTTTCGGTGTGGGGAGATTGATCTGTTTGAAATTTCAATCTGCAACCAATCAAAGAGGACATGGAAACCATTTGAGAACAGTCATTTTCATCAGTGGATCCACGGAGTGCCTGAGGAAAATGAAAGATGAAAAAGAAAAAAAAAATACAAAAGCCCAGATTCCTGCGGGACAGCAGCAATAAAAGTCTCTCAATAAAATATGCAGTGCTCAATATGAGAAATTCGACTTTCACTTTCAGCCCTTTCTTAGACATTACTGACGCTACTGCAAAAGTAACTGCGCAAATGAGCGCGTATTACGATACTTGGCTCCTCTTGTTTCCCTCGAGTCCAGACTCTGACCCTCAAAGGCGCATTGATTTTCTTTTGTTGGTGGGGATCTGGAGCAGGGCTGCAGTCCCAGTAATTGCGAGCTAACGGTGCGTGGAGAGGACGTTGTCTCTGGTATCGCAGAACGTCTGGGGCAGGAGGTTCACTTTTTGTGAAAGCACAGCCAAGTCAGCTGACAGTTGGAAACATTTGAAACAAAGAGCCTCGACGGTACCTTAAATTCGGTGATTATGAGTGCGAGCGGGGAGATATTATGAGCAGGGGAGGAGGAACGGGGACGCAAAGCAGCGAGCAGGATAATATGGACAAAGAAAGGGCAAAGCAAAAGGAAGGTGATAGCCGAGGAGGGGAAAACTTTTTAATTTAAATTAACAATAGTAATGGCCACTTGGAGGAGAGTCAGAGCAGACAGGAAGAGCCCTTCGGTAATAAACAACTCTTTGGGGAAATAACAACAATAAAAAAGACAACTAATCCACACCAAACAAATTACAACTCCTCGTGACATCTTAAAGGCCAGTTTTGTGTTGGCAATTCTTTACTGTGACTTCACTTTGGTCCACTGACAGTCAGTCCTCACATCGACATCAAGCCGAATCATGAAAACTTTGTACCAAAGATTGTTTATGTGTTTGTTGTTGTTTTTCTGATACCAAAGCATTGGAGTTGAATTTCATGCTCTATTCACTCATAGACAGGAGCTTGTAACGCAGCCATGCACATCAAAACTAAAAATAACCCAGCCATTCCTTCCACTCAGGAGGACTCTCGTTTACCAACATTAGTGCAAATGGGAAAACTGATTACTTGCACTAGCATGGGTGAATTTAAATGGACAGTGTCATGGGATAACCACAGGCCAATGTACAATGCAAATACAGACAAATGTGGAGAAATGCCACCTGAAGGATCGGCGGATGTTGCGGCGGTGACACAGAGCTGATCGATTCAGGCAGAGAAACCATCAATTTTAGAGTCAGAACACCTGAACATGGGAAAACACAGCCCCTCGTTCATTTGAATCAGACCAGATTGACGACACAGTGGGGTGGGCACAGAAAAAAATTAAAAAAAAAAAATGCTGGGTTGTCTGGCAAAAAAGTTGAAGCTGGCTGTACTTGGCTCATTTGGATGGGAAATGCAAAAAAAAAAAAAATAAAAAGCACATTTCAGTAGAAGTCTGTTGGTGTGATGATGTCAGATCGTG
This sequence comes from Brachyistius frenatus, assembly GCF_029030835.1. NCBI lineage: Eukaryota > Metazoa > Chordata > Actinopteri > Embiotocidae > Brachyistius > Brachyistius frenatus. Next base: position 1,448,351 of record NW_027210653.1, read on the forward strand.
CTGTACACAAAAATCCCTTCCCACTTACAACTTTAATCACTCTTTTCAAATACGGTGACATTTTAGTGACAAGCTCATCACTACCTAATTAGTTGCGGTAATTAATAAGGTATATGCAATTACAGGGCTGGTGGAGGACGGAGGAGTTTCTCTGGGTGTTTCCGTGACTACATCAGCCTTGAAATGTGTGTTTTGCAGGGACTTGTATGGAGCTGAAACAATGTGGGAGGGAAACAGGAATGATGATTGAAGCTGGTAATAATTCATGTGAAACTTCTCTCCAATCCCGACCTCAACAATAGCAAGGTCAAGGAATATTACACACATTTAGACTGAAGTAGATGGCGACATTCATTTTCCAGGTCAGCGAGCACACTCTCCCTCTCCTGTTTTACGTAACACTGGGCCAGATTGTCTTGCAGTACTTTAACAGCTCCTGACAGCCCCTCACTCATTTCCAGGCAGGCAGAGCAGGATCCGGGTGGACCGAAGCTGCTGTAGGACGTCAACAGTGAGTTCCGATGATACTCAAAGCCAAGCAATGTGTGTGCGCGCGCCCCACTGAGCTAAAGAATCTGTGCTGCTCTGGTGTTGGACGGCAACACAGCAGCAGAAACCAGAAACCAGACGTGGGCAGGGACGCGGAAACCGAGACGGTCAACTGCCAGGAAGCCGACATGGATACGCGTATCACGGTCAAACGTCTGCGCTCGCCAAAAGGCAGCAAACCTTGGGATAGGGGTCACGACGAAAGGTCACGGTGCAAGGTTAAAAGAAAGCCGTTACCACATGACACTGATACTTGCTCGTCTTTTTCCATTATGTAAGAGGCTTGGCAGAGGGCGGCTTGGTGTCGTGGATTACTACAACATCCTCCATACACCCAGATGCTCGTCAGGTGAATCAAACAGATGCCATGTCAGCGCACCGAGTGTGAAGGGAGACATTATGTAACGCGCTTTTTCCATCTGTTATTGTTTTGCCAGTCTGAACAACATGGAAGAAATGTTCATGTACAACAGATTAACTGTTCCATTGCACAGCATAAAGAGTCAGCGCTATTGGTCACCTCTGTGTTTTTAAAAGACATTCTCAAAACCTGCTGAACAAAAAAGGAAATGAAATGAAATATTGGAACCCGCACTTGACAGTTTTGTTCTGCATTAATATTTCAATGAGCTCTGCGGAGGTTGTTAAGGTCTATGAACTTTGGCAAATTATTACACGAGCGGCACCAACGCTGGCAGCTAATTCACAAACGAGAGTTATTAGCTTTTCTATTGTCAATGCAGACGTGGACTTCAAACACTAGCTGATAATAAATAGCTGCATATAGAATGTTTTACCACTGTTTAGAAAAAATGAATATACACTCATCCGCACTGCAAAGGCTCACTTGTACATCACAACTACAATATACACAAAACCACAGCAGTTCAAAACCAACAGCGTAGAATAGCGACTTGTCTCTTGCCATTCAGACCGGAGGACACTGTGTTGCACAGAGATGATGCCAAACCAACCCGGGTATCAAATATTCAGTGTTTGGTCAGGGATTATGGGCTTTGAACGTGCTGTCCTCGTGGGACAGGTGGAACATGACCTGCTAATAGCCATCAGGAAACCACAGAGAGGGAAACAAAGACGGGCCCTCGCGTCATTGGGCAGGCCCCCAAACATGTGCTCACAAGTACAAGTCAGTGAGTGCTTTTATTTTCTCCGTGTTGTCTTATGGCCGTAGATTGAATGACGAGCAGATCGTCTTAACACGTAGATCACATGAACAGACTTTTTCTTTGCGGTGGAGCAGCTTTTTCATTCTTTGGTGTCGTTGAAACCAGATAAGACTCTTTCAACTTGTAATTACTGTACAACTACAGAGGCCTCAAATAATTTAACATAAATATTCTGCAAATTATTCCAAGCAGCAGATGAAAAGCTTCATTTCGAAAGAGATTTTGCAGGGAGATAGCACAATTAGTTTATAGACTACACTGTCTCAAAGGACCTTGAACTCAAACCAGAACTTCTCCACACAGACAGACAGACGTCTGGTGGGGACCATGACTTCGGGGATGAACTGGACAACGACTGTTTAGGAGGTATGACCCAGGGACAACCTCAGACAACGGGACAGCAACATGTCCAAACTGAAGAAGTCTGTTGAAAGTCGCAGGGGAAAGGATGCGAGTTTCTCTCCGCTTGTGCATCGGTACATGAAGGATCCACACCATAAGTTTATGCACGCACAAATGACAAATGACAAAAGACCTGCACAAATTACAATAACTCACACCTTCAAACTTGAAAATGCCTCTTATTCTGCCCAAACACACAGTCACTGCAAAGTGTTCAGACATGTTTGAAGGGAATGCCCTTAACACTTTTATAAACAGCGGCAGAGATGGACGGGTACAGGCGAGAGTGCACCGAAGCGCATCATTCAGTATTTGTTCAGCATCGAAACAGACATGCGTAGCTGATTAGAATCGCGCGCTCATTAGCTAAAAAAGCAACAAACATTGTAATTAACTCCAAAATTCAGCATGCAGATGATTTTCAACGCCGATCACGAAGGCAGGTGAGGTGACTGGAGGACGTACAGTGTGCACAGCAGTACACCAGCGCCGTCTTTGAGCCTGGTGCGCCTGACACCGGCCACTGAAAAGATTTTGAGCAAAATAACTCTTTGAAAACTAATTAAGCCGTACTTCGGGAAAAATTCACAGCGGAAGATTTTGTTCTCTCAGATCAGGGAGAGGATAGCATCGTCCACAGCTTTTCAGCCATCCTGTGGTGTGTTCCACAACCGACTGGAGCCGAGTGTGAGCGTCGGCCGCCTGTCTCTCGCCTCTCTGCTCTGACGGTTTAAGAATGGGGTGATGAGCCAACACCAGACGCTCAATAACAGTTTATGAATGACTCGCATAAACGCATATTATTTGGGTTGGTCTGTATCTTTTAAAATAGAGAGGTGCTTATGGAACAATTAGTGATTTTCAGACAAGGTTACTGAACTCAAATATACAAAATACATTAAATAAACACCACATTTAGAAATAAACATGATCCCTTGTAGCTGATTTAGCAATACAAATACAAATGTGTAATCATTTGAAAGCCAGACACTGCAATTGTTCAGCATTATAAAGAACAGAGCGAAGGAAGTATTCATCTCTCCTAAACGCAAAACAACTTCATTGACAAGCTGAATGTAACTGCTGAAATCAATACGAGCTGGCTCGTCAGCGCTCTGGCAGTGCACAGAGAGCAACGTTTTCTCTGCTCCAAATGGTTGAGAGGACATGTGCGGTGATGTCAAATGATATGTTTGGAATCAGTTACAAGTATGTGAGCCTGTCCTGATGAGGAGAAAAGGATGATGGGTTACAGGAGCTGACAGCATGACACTCAGGGAAGAAGCGAACGGTTTAGATGTGGTGAAGAAGTCCCAGAAATATCACTCTGATTCAGAGCAAATGAGAGATGTATTGTTTTCTGAAATGCAAGCCAGCTGAACAAGCCAGAAAAGACCATGTGCAAAGCATCTCTCAGCACAACCAAAGGTATGAATTATGTAACAAATAGGTATTGAAAATGTGTCACTAAATAACCCAGTGATAGGACATGTCAATGATCCCGGTGGATACTCTGGTGGACTTGCTCGCTCTGCCTGCTCGTCTCTCACAGCGGCAGTGTTAGGAGATAAAGATTTCCCCTGGTGGGAGCAGCCAATAAGTTTCTGCTTTTCAATGGATTGAACATGTGCTGACATTGCTGTTTGGATTTATAACCTGCACATCTGTGATTTGTTTTTCCCCTACAGTCAGAAATTCAAGGTCTGCTGGGCTGCAGTGGTGGCATGAATAGGTATGGTGGACTTTTGTCTCTCTTAAACACTTTGTGTGGAAGTACACTCACTCTGCTTCGATCAATGAATGATTTCCTGTGTTCACTGAAGACATCAAAAGATTTTTTTTTTCTGGATTCTACCTTCATATCACAGTTAAGGATGACTGCTGTGTAAACAAGGATATTAAAACTGGAACTTTAACATGTAATATATTAGGAAAAAAAAAAGCCAGTGTGGAGGACAATCATTCATGGCATCACATATGTGACGTACAGCTACATCTGCGCAGGTGTCTTCTGTTACATCACGCACATTACCCTCAACCTGCACTATATGTTTGCACTGGCCTTGGCAACTAAGTGATCAATGAAGCAATGACTGTGAGGCTGTGAGACAATGAACATCTCAATTCAAATCCCATGGTCAGCTAACTGACTCCATCCACCATTCTCTTCCCCTGGTCCCCCAAATATGGCCAAGCCAGCTTCACTCTGGTCAAACTCCATTTATATTAATCTGCAGCACACAAGCTGTGTAAAATAAGATAATATGATGTGTTTATAGAGAAATGGATCCACCCAAGTGGAAACTCCCACATAAATGACTGGTAATGGCATTTCATAATGGCATACATCTTCTAGAAATTCATTTGCAGTTATATAATATGTGTCAAAGATAGGCTCTGTGCACCAACATCATAGTTATATGCTGACATTATCTACTTAGGTCAGTGGACCTCAACAGTTTGGATTAATTTATCGAGTTGAATGATGGAGAATAATCTGCAGTACTGCTGGCTTCAAACTAGTCCGATGACATCCGTTTCACTAATAAACCAGTCATACTAATATTACTTCAGACTGTGGTCAATCAAAAAAAAAAATGTCCTCATAAATTTACATGAATTAAATTAGTCCAAAGGGAAATAATGTCCAGCCTTATATTTTACGTGATCAATAATTAAGAAGCGCTGACACTGACAAGAAAGAATACCTCCCCCCCCAAGCAAACACTGTGGCCTGCAGCACAGCACAAAGCAACGCTACATTTCATCAAATGGCAAAGCTTCGAGGACACAAAAGGAAATTACACCAGAATATACACTAATTGTGTTATCATCAGATGGGAATTGCAATCTGACCTAAACGACTTGCTGGTAGCTATGGAAACCAACAGCATCCTCCTCTGGGCAGTTGCTGTGCATGGATTTCTTCAGGCCTGGAATCACTCACATTGTACAGTATTTTCATTGGTGTGATTGGAAAGCTGAAGCCATCTACTTCTTTTATAGGACAGCCCATTGATGGGGCGACTCTACTTGTTCTCACCGTCTCCAAGTAGAAGACAAAGTAGGCCACAGCTAGATGGACATTTTCTCTTTGGCTCAACTAAAATCTGTACAGTATATTGAAGGGGCCATGAGTAGTAAATATACTGTAAATCTCATGTTCACGAGCGTGAGGTAATTCATTGGCATGTTCATGAAAGCACCTCTCTGGGGCTCGGCACCACGAAATATGATAATCAACAACCGACTTGACAGCAGCTCCATTGATACAAGAACGAGAGAGGAGCCACACAAATCGAGGATGTCAATATGCTACGAGAGGAGTCACGTCATCTGTGCAGCTCACCAGAACAAAAACAACACAGTGCACCATGAAGTCCAAGAACAAACAAGAAAAACAAGTTCTGAACGATAGATAGCAATAACCCCTGCTAGTTTGGTGCATAATGTGACTCATGATGTGTGCAACAGTTGCAATTATGACTATGCGACGGCTGGAAATCTTTATCCTGTAATCTGCTGGTAATCCACTATAATCCCAGATTTCATCTTGTTAAACCTATTGATTCACTATCGCTTTTATTAGGAAAGCTCTTGGTGTGTGTGTGTGCGCGCGCACGCACCTCAGACAAAAAAAAACAGTGCAGACGTTGTGATAAATACTGCTGCGCGTGTTCATTTCAAATCCTCCCCTGAAGAAGAAATTGGAGAATACATCTCCGATTTCTTCTTCTGGGGAGGATTTCAGAAGGATTATTATTTCTCAGCCACTCTTGTACTAGATTATGTGATCTGAATGCACAACAACTGATGTAAACAAGAAAACAGGACTACTTGTAAAAAGATCTGTAGGCAATGTTGAATACAACTCTTGAGGTGCTGAAAGCATGACTGCGAGAGTGAGCTGACAGAACCAGTGATGCTCAAATACACAAAAACTGCTCTTTGTGTGTTGCGTGAGATTTCACTGCTTTGCCTTTAGTCCTCCTGTGTTTTTACACTTCCACATGCACGCACAGTCTCGTAAATCATGATGCAGCGAAGGAGATAAATCCAAACCCACTCTGGAAATCCTCACAGTTCTTTAAGTGCGCTTTACGGGGCATACATGTATACACAACCTATGCAAGCTCCATGTGTCATCTGTTGACTTTATAATAAGCTACTTTTATGAAAACGTGAATTAAGGGAGGAGGTATGATTTAACTGCTGAGAAGATAAAACAAAAAGCTCTGCAGGCTCTGGAGAATCACAGCGAACAGAGACACGGGGGTGGGGGGACAAATCGGCCACTCACAGTCTTACCGGTGTTGAGCGTCCCTGTGATGAGTCTGAACAGGTACTGGGCGAACTTGAAGATCTCACGCTTGCATCGTTTCCTGCAGCTCATCTTTGCTCCTCGGAGGGGGTGGGGGGGATGCTGGGAAAGGTCAGCACAAAAGGAGGACTCTGTCTTCAGGGTTACTCAAAAAAAAAAAAAAAAATTAAAAAAAAAATAAATCCAGGGGAAGACTTTTAGTTTGACAAAGTCCCACGACGGGGAAAGTGTCCTTTTGTCTGCTGCTCTCCTGCGGCTGTGTCAGCGTGGCCCTCGTGGCTGCGTGTGACAGGAGTGATGATCATGAGTGAGTGGAGAGCAGCGACATGGGGCTCGTCTCGCGTGTGTGTAGCTGTGTGTGCGTGTGTCCGAGCTCCTCTGTTGCGCCGCTCCGGGGTAAGGCTGTCTGATCAACACGGGGACGTTGTGGACTCTTTTGTCAGGTCATTAATATTTGCTTACCGCCGGTTTACCTCCTGCTCTCTGGGGGAGATGAAGGGGCTTCTCTGTTCTTTTTTTTCTCCTCCACCACCACCACCACCACCACTCACTAATCCTCTTCAGACTTTTCCTGCAACTCCTCTGAGCAAACACTCTGCTACTCTTCTTCTGTGTCACTACAGACTACTCTGCCGGCTTCACAATACAGTGGTCATCCAGCATGTCTGTCCCTCTCCGTCTTTCTCAGACACACAAACAAAAACACACTCCCACACTTGATCTCGTAGTGCGCCTGCTGCTCGCTCTACTCGGCACCATCTGTGGATGTTTTACCCTTACTGACGGTTGCCATGGAGGTGTGGCCTGATTGGCCCGAGAGGAGGAGGAGGAGGAGAAGAAGAAGAGAGATAGAAAGCACACAAGGAGGAGGAGAGAAATAAAGGAGAATTAAGGGGAAAGTGTCCACCTCAATGAATCAGCAATGAGAGTACATTATGGAACCGCCGCCTGATGTGTAGCTCAAACATTGAGTGACAGTAATGGACAATTTGAAATGGGGCACCGTGGGCTCTGGAGACGCACATAAGCTAAGTGGTTGAGGGGGGTGATAAATACACTGCTTCAATTAAAAGTCAAGAGACAGGTGGAGGCTGGAGGAAAATGCCAGGTGACTCAGGTTGGTGAAATTTCATGCAACAAAATGTCAAGGTCAGTCTTAATAATGACTGACAGGCTACGCCCAGCGTCTGTGATGACATTAGGACCAGCCAAGTGCATCATCTTCTTCACTAATTAGCCGACACTGTACCTCAATTGCACTCATCTATCAATGCCAAGCTTTCACATCTGAAAAGCTTGTTATTAACTCCAACCTTTAACTGTTTGCAGTCTTATTACTGCGGTAGAAAACAATGTCAGCCACATTTTTCTCATTATTACATGTCCATCAGGCCGACAGGTTTATGAGGTACAACTGGGCTTGAAAATGCTCTGAAACGGGGCTCAGGCTCTACAGGTCAGTTGACAGAGAGGCAGTTCTATTTTTGGTGGATCCTGCTCCGCGTAGAGACTCTGTAGACTCTGACCTTGGAGTTCTTGTCAGCGCGTTATGCCGCACACACTTTCTGGACAGGAATGAGCAGCGAGGGGATTGTTCCACAGGCAAGAATAAAACTTTTTTTTTTTTTTTTTTTAAAAGGTGCACTTTGAGAACACTAAAGATTTCAACAGCTTGAAGTATTGTGTGAAACTTCTTACTGGGCCAGAGCGGCATAGAGAACTGGTACAGCGTCTCAATTAGGTGAATAATTTACAAGGTACTTGCGGGGCGTCGCAGTGCCTTTGTGACACGATTTTCTTTCACAGACTTTGGCAGTGGACAGAAAGACTTTCAAACCGTGTCAATTATTTGCTAAAAAAAAAATAGAGACTTTTTTTTTTTGAAAGTCTTTAAAAGTCCTGAGTTTATGTTACTATGCCAGTCACACTTTCTATTCTCACACAGCACATATGCAGTTTACAATGACAAAGGGGCAGATTCACCTCTGAAATTCTTGGTTATTTTTGGGAAAGAAAAAGGACTCTCAATTCACAAAGAGGAAGACAACAGCAAGCGTCTCAGTTCTAGCCAATACCTGCTGACTTTATTGCTAACTGCCAGCTAATTATTATTAGGTCTGTTGGCTGGTGGTGAAATGTTGTGTCTGGTTGACTCACTTTGAAAACACTGACTCTGAAAAAAGGGCTGAAAGAGAGAAGCACTTGATAGCTTCATGCTTGACATAGTGTTAAACACAAGAGCTAAAAAATAAAGTTGTTGTCCTCACTAACAGACCATTTTCACAGCAGACATTTGAACTTGTTTTAGCAGTAAAACGACACGTGTAATTAAAAACCTGTCACAGGATTCCATTCAGGTGTGTAAGCTCAGATTCCTGGTGTGCACATTAGCTCACTTATCAGGCTCATTGAGATACTGCAGCGAAATCGAACAGAACCAAAACATATTTGGGTTGCAGGAGTGTCATATTCCCCAAACCAGGACAGATCTTCTCAAGTTTTATACAAGAACCTCTGTATTAAGCATCCAGTATACAACAAAGTGGACATGTCAGATATGAAGGGGCTTTTTTTTTTTTCTTTCTTTTTTATGTAAACATAAAATGACCACTTACCTTTGTGAAGTAATGCCACTTTAGAATTATAACTACGACATCTATTCCTTACTTTTCATTGTGTATATTTTTGGTTTAAGGAGTGCTTTTAAAATGGCATGCCTGGTCATTGGTCAGAGCTTGCATTCGGTCCATACTTTGCAGGCACCGCACTCCTGTTAACCCTCCTGAGAAAACTTAATTTCAACATGTGTGCTTCTCCATCACCTGTCACCTACCTCCTGGTTTCCATTTCTATCCATGTTTCCGATAAACAAATGCACGCCTGGAGACTCTGTAATTTCCACAGAGGCACTTTGGAGCAGCTACACGGCCGTATTTTCAGGTCACACAATGAAAAAAAATGTCCGTGGCAAAATGAGTACAGTGAGGTTTGTCACCTCACTATTTCTGAGGTGAACAGATGGCCTGCTGCTGACTTTTGTGACGAGCAAACGAACACTGACCAAAACACATCATTCAGGTACGCTGCGCTGCTGGCAAACACTGCATTCAAAACTAAAAGACATCTATTTTCCCGCAAGCCAACAAATAACCCACAGATCACTCTCAAGTACTCCCCAACCCCCGTGTTGAGTGTGAAGTGGGGAACAAATCACGACATTCCAAGTCCATATACAGTCAGGAAAAACTCTCAACACGAGTCGTGTTGTTTACCTTAATGAGCATGGTTCAGGCAAAAAGTGACATGGAAGCTGAGGACAAACACAGATGCTGAAAACTTGAGGGACATTTGGTTAAATTTAAAGATGAAAAAACATATCCATGTCATATGTGGAGCACAAGAAAAGGGTTTGCTTGGAAGCACTGAAACAACTCCCTCTATGGCAGGTATTTAATAACTGTCATGTCTTGCTTTAATTAAGAATCAATATAGATCAACAGCAGGATTTTTCAGACCCTATAGACATTAGAAAGAAACAGATTAATCTGAACTGTTGAGTAAAACTTGCCTCATCTTAAGTTATTCTACCATATCTGCAGCCTCGCCAAACACTGTCTTCTTCAAGTAAAAACAATTTCACTCCAACAACAGAGACAGGCACGGCTACTGCACGATATCTGCATTGTTCAAGAAATTGTAGCCTTGACGCAGAATGTTGTGGCCAGACGCTGCTCTAAAAAGGACCCTTGAACCTCCCACAGGTCTTCACTAAATGAAGTGTGGACTGGTTTCACTTCTGTTCCTACAGAGGTATGTACCGTCTAAAAGTCAATTTGGCCTTGAGGGTTGTTTGAAGTTGAAGGGAATCGGTGCAGAGCAGAGTGAAAAAAAATTCTCCAGCTCATTAGTTTTGACATTTTAAAATTGCAGTTAAACAATCTGATATATTTTGCTTAAGCAGAAAAGTTTCAGACCTATGCAGCTCGTGCAGGTGTATCTCCCCTAAATCTTTTTCACTGGCATTTCCCCTATCATCTAGAACATAAAGTCCCACAGAAACTTTTATTTCTTTCCAGACTTTGATGGAACATGAGCTTTTTCATGTTGCACCCTTGAGCAGTGACAGGAGGAACATGAAATAGGCTCCACTGAGGGAGACGTTGACAGATATATTGATCCATCTACAAAACACTGACTGCAGGTGCTCAGGGGTGAGCGCCAACATTAACACGAGAGCTTGTTTACCCAACTGTGTTGAAATCAGCTCGCTGAAAAATTGCATAGAACAGCTTGTCATCAAATATGGGAGCACGCGTGAAGAGCATACACAAACTGCAAACTGTTTGCCTGCTAAATAGCAGCAAAATCGCTGATTAAACGCCGAAACCGCAACACAACTCGTGTTTCACTCTTTAAAGTCAAAATGGATGATACATCGGTACTACAGCAGGAGAGAAACTGGGAGCTTTGGGCAAAGTGGCCCCTAAATTGAACATCAAGAGCTGAGTCACAATCTATAGAGGAGGTATCTGTCATCAGGTGGTGGAGTGTGCTTCACTGCGCTGGGTGAGTGCTCCACTGTCTCACCTTAGCTTGCTTGACAATATCCATAAAAAGGTCCTGAGAGTTGTTGGACTGGAAAAGAACACGGTGGTCAACGAGCCATCCACCGCCTCACTCACAGATGTTAGACTATGAATACCTTTTAAATTATTCAAACTTTGAAGTATTTCGGGGTTTTCTTGTCCTTATTGAAGGGGCATGCACCGAGAGAACAAGCATGCTACAAGCATGAACAGGTACCGAGACAGCAAAGGTAATTCAGCGTTTTATTCACTCAATTGTGCTGATTGTTCATTAGATTGACTATTGACAACCGGAGACAAATGCTAATTATGTTTTTTCATGCCGATGTTAGAGAACAATCCCTGCTAATCTCCAAGTGCACGGTGCAATCTGACAAAGCGCTAGCGTGATCTACATCTACTACATGATTAAACTATTATTATTATTATTCCACCAAAACACAAAAGTTAGACCCCTAATTAATAGAAAAGCTACAAAGAGCCAACTTGTCAAACTCTGCAGGTACAACATCAGCAGGCTGTCTTCAGACTGTGTTCCAGCACCTGAACATATCGCAGAACACCAGCATGCACTGAAATGAGTAATATCTGCTGCAGAACTGCTGCTCAGCATAGCAGAGTTTTGGTAAACAAGGCAAACGCCAATACGCCATCAGCACAGTATGAAAATCTCTGGGAACAGAAGTCGAAGCAAACAGAAAGATGACACACACACACACGCGCACATACACACACACACACACGCGCATGCGCGCACACACACACACGAACAGAGGAGCAGAAAGGCAGTAACATTTTCATTTTATTATTGCACCCACCACCTGGGCCATAGATTTGAGAAACACTGAAAACATCAGTCTAAGTCATAGAAAATTTGGCCTGAACATGAAAAAAAAAAAAAAAGAAACATTTTAAAAGGTATTAATATTGCATTTTGTGGAAGGTGCATGTTAATGATGACATTATTAACAGTTCAGATGTATTTTCTGAAAATTTGATTTCCCACACTCAATAGAAGGGTGTATTTCTGTGGGGAAAAAATACACATAGAATACCCCACCTGGAGTTTTTTGAATTGCAATTATCCCCTGAACAGTTCTTTGGTTTCTAGAATCCCTATAGTCATAGAAAAACCGACAGAAAGCACGACCTCCATGACCTCACTGGTAGCTTTGGTCCTTCCTAGCAAACATCCACCTTTTGTCCCATGGTTTACTATTATACTATCGTGGAAAATGTATAATGTTCACTGCAAAAGCAATGCTGTCACAACTCCAAAAGTCACTGCACAAAAAAGCATTGGTGCAATGACTAATTTGTTCATTTGTTTCACTAAACAAACATGCAATAAATTAAAAGCTCCTCAGAGTCCACACACTACAACACTGGAGATTCTGCTGAGTAAACAGAAAGCTGGGAGGATGCAATAACTACAGCATCAATTCTGTTCACTGCTTTCTATAGATATAAATCCTCAGAGACTGTCTGTATAAACACTTCTACTGCAGTCGATTTCAACAGTAAGGGGAGAAATAACTGGAAACCGTAGATACACTGTAGACGTGTGATGCATTCATTTCCAAATAGAAACAGTTAAGTCTGGGCTCTCTTCCCAGAATTGCTTACTGAATACACAATTTTGTGAGCCTAAAAAATAAGGTGGTAATTTTAAACCTCATTGCCAAACATACACAATGACAGGAAAATGGGACATCCTCACAGTTGAGAGCTACACAGTCGCCACATCACAAAATATTGAATAATAAAATAATAATTATTGGAAAATTTACAGGATGTGCTTCGGCAGCAATCTCTGAATCCATATGCACTTTAACAGAGGCAGTAAAAACCGGGTTCAAACGCAGCAACATTTAATTCAACACATTTTTCAGCCTCCAACCTGAAATGACCTAAAGATAAGCTCAACAACCAGTTAAAGCTCCTGAAAGCAGCTTCTTGTAAAGCAGAAAATGAGTGAGCGGTGGGGTTTCTCATCAATGTCTCTGTCAGGATGAACCCAATAAAGTCATGGGTGGAGTGAAGCTCTTTTTTCTCCACGTGAAGCTTCAAGTTTTGCTCGAAGGCCAAAAAAATGGCTGCCAAAGTATAAAAAGACTTAAAAATTTAAAAATGAACAGTCCAAAAATGAAGTGAAACCGTTCCACTGAACAATATTACGGTCTGATGGCCTAAATCACTTTAAATACTGGGTCTGCATTGTATAACCACAAGGGAACGAAGAGAAAAGCCTCCCCTCAGGAGATGCAGGACACTAAGCTATCAAGCCAAATGGTTGCTATAGTAACCTTTATGGAGAGCTTAAGCACACAGCTGCTGCCAATAGGAAAATGGTTGATCGATTTTGTAAATCTGTCATTAGGAAAAAGGTTAGCAGGTTTGTTAAAGCACAAAGGAAGAAATAACAACCATATTTGAATGCACAAAACAGCCTCATGAAACACTGGGTTAATGCTGCATCTTCCTCAGCAGATCAAGTTAGCCGTCAGGGAATTAAGGTCGAGGCTGGACTCGCATCAAAGGAAAGTGGGCTTCAAACAATATGATTGCAAATGGCCGATCAATTGTGAGTCATTTCTCCTTGCTGACCGAGACTAACTCAGAGGACAGTATTTTCAATGAGTCTCTATTTCAAACAGTTTGTTTAAATACAAAAATACAAACAAATATGGCTGCAACTCACCAATACTGAGTATTGAATCACTTTTGTCTGTAAAATGAACAGAATTACTAAAAACTCATTCAATATTTTCTAAAAAGGAAGATAATTCAAAAGCTCCCCCCCCCCCCAAAAAAAAAGCCCCCAAATCCTCAGATTCTGCTCACATGTTTATGGCATTAAAAATCAAAATAGTTGACAAATCTGGCTCGTATCATGTGTAACACCCGAGCATATGATGATCAAGCGAACTAACTTGGAATACTTTCAGAAGTTATTGCTTCCCCACTGCTCTGTTGATATCAGTGCTGCACTTCATTAGCATGCAACACAAACGGTCTTTGAACTTTTTGATTGCAACTTGTAGAGTAAAGAATCATAGATTATGCTGCTGTTATTAAACCAATTGTTAGATTAATATTGAGGATTTATTCGAAAGACAGAACTAACTTAAATTCATTAAAGGATTAATGGAGCTGAAGTTCTTGGAAAATAAAAAGGGTCCACCTACTCCATTAATGTTAACAACTGCAGGAATGTAGTGCTTTTTCTGACGCAACGGATTAACGGTCACTTTGACAATGCAAGGTGTCGTTGCAGATAAGAGTCAGGTCGGTATCTGAAGACAGTAATGAATTGCTTTTGACATCAGTGCACTCATGTCAGCACAACTGCTCCCTTAGGGCCCTTCTGAAAAACATATGGGATGCCTCCTCACATTAAAATCCATTCTCCTGCTTTGTATGCACTTTGCAGTCCACTCTGATACAGTGCGTGTATTCTGCATTACAGAATGATGGATCATCACACGGAACATATGGCAGGTCTAAAACGGTACTTTGCCCAAATGCTTATCGGGATGCCCACTGCAGTCTGTCTTCATTGGCATTCATTACCCATCTTTGGAATTAGGAGTTTGTTTTGAAAAGGTCATTATGGGAAATTGGCGTGATCCTCTTCATTATGAATCTGCTGATGGGATACTTAGAACGGCACGGTGGACCCTGAAATGCTATGTCCTTTTTCTTTTTACTGGAGAGAACACAGCGCAGTACATCTCCGTCATTACTCCTTGAACTCACAGGCGACGTTTTATCTGCACTCCGGTATCTTGCTGGGACTATTTGGAGAGATGAAGGCTCTTGAACAAGACACTGATAAGGGTCATTAGCTTTATGTCTCAATTCACATAGAGCTGAAAAAAGGCTTGTATTGGAAAACTCAGAAAAAATTGTGCCCCAAACAGGATGAGTCTCTACTTCAAAGATGAATGCTTTATTCTGCCCTGCTTGCATTTTAATTACAGGCTCTGAAATGGTCAAATAGACTTCCCGGCCCTTTTTCAAGGAGCATTAGGTCTTGTATTAATGCCTGCTGACAAAAACTACTTTCACACTGCAAAGCTTAATGCTCAATTCTGATTTCTTGTTGAGAACAGATTTTTTTTTCTTACACCCCTTATGAACTCAGTGTGGCCAATATCTAACACCAGTCTGAAAATGTTACATGTAGAAAATCAGCCACAAATTCTTCTTTTGTTGAAGTCATACGAGGTTTGAACCAATTCCTACGGCTCTTAAGTTCACAGTGACATTGGAGCCACATTCACCTGTGATCCTGTTCTCTTTGGACATGCTTTCAAACATAGGCCAGTTACGGTAGGTGCTTTGAAGTTTTCTTGGAGCCTTTCTCTAAATCCTAAATCTAAACACCTCATTATCCCTCCACTGAACAATGTCCTTCATGCTTCGTGCTAGTACCGCCAACAGTGCGTGTGCTCGATCACCACTATTAGGGTCGTGACAAATAGAGTCCTCAAGGGACGTAAAAGTTGTATACATTTTAATGTCTTCTCTGAGCACAGGTCAGATTGGTAGTGTATCAGAATCAGGGCCACCAGTCAGAGTTGGAAAGGCACACTGTCTTTCAAATTACAATCCAATACAACAATGACAGTGATTTGGACCACCTTCAAATGTATTGAATGTTGTAGGTACTGTTATTCAGGCAGCTCCTCGCCTTTGGCTCTGGACCAGATTCAGCACTGCCTACAGTACATATGTTAGCAGAGCAAGTCACCTTCTGTGTAATTGGTGGACTTATCCAACAGTAAAGCGTGCTGTATATCTTATAATGTGAGGGCAAAGAAGTTAATGCATGGGGCTCCTGCAGCTTGATAATGCAGGCAGGTGAGCTGACTGCCAACATCACTGATTGGTGATACTAATGCTCAAAGGCATCACCCTCGTGCATACTTGTGAGCACTTAAAAACATATGGTCTGTTAGCACACGTGCTAAAGCACTATTTAATGTTCCAGAGAACAATGAATGTAGGTGTATTCTCGAAGGAACTAAATGCTTGTGAACTCACTACTTTACATGATTTAGATATGATGCGACACTGAGAATGTCCCAACTGGCCATCGCCTATTTTACCCATCGAGGACTGTAGCCGCTAGCGTACCACACTGTCAAAAGGGCCCAAAACAGACAAGGTTCTTCATGCAATGACAAGATACAGTACTGAAACAAAGTTAGAGAGAGAGTACATTAGAGTTTAAACAGTAAACTCAATCATGAGCTGAAATGCAAAATCACTTTGCTTCATCATACATGACAGCTGACTGACAACGTCTGTCTTGATAATCAACACTTTGCATCTGTCGCCACTGACTCCAACATTATATTACATGTGTTTCAATGTTTTCTTCATGACTTTTAGACAAAACTATTCTGTATTAATATTATAATCAAAAAATACTCTGAACATGAATTGACAGCTGCAGCTCTAAGCTGCACTCTTTAATTGATCTTAAGATTTACGAAGTTTAAACTCTGCACTGGCTGTTTTTTTTTTCAGTTTCCTTAAAGAGCACTGAAAAGACTCGGCATTAAATTGTTTTTTTTAATTGACAGTGATACTGACACTAACACAGGTCACATACCTACACGGTCCAAATTTGAAATTACATTTGTGTAAAATGTTTCGGCAATTGCAAAGTAGGTGTGCTGGGTCATAGGCTCAATCCAAACAAATCAAAATGCTTCATGGAATAGAATATAATGACAGACATGCAGCAACAAAGTACAAGGCTTTACCATGCAGTGGCTGTAGATGTGTTTAAACCAGAAGTCAAAATCTGGTAGATGACAAAATGGTACATGAAACGCAAGACGGCTTTTGATTTTAAACAGATGCAGGAAGTCGCATCATTTGGTCGACCAATAGAGAAAACTCAATCACTCAGTCAGTGACGGAATAGTCATGTTTATAGGAATGGCCTTGGTGTTGTGGCCAATAAACTGCATATTAAACTGCAAGGAAATAGATTTTACAACGTCAGCACAGAGAAGGGTGACTGGATCATGAAACCACAAGGCTTCCATCTGCCATAGGAATATCAGGTGAGAAGAGAAACATAAGAGTAAAGGAAAACCCTGCATTACTGCAATTCATCATCTCTATTACGCAGCCACGAACACCAACTGTCCCAATGCAGTGCAGCTCTTACTCATCTTTCCCAACTCAAAAAAGTCATGAGTTGCAGTCGATTCTTAGGACGTTTTGGGACTTCTTGTGGCATTTCAAAACTGCCTGACTATATTTCTGACCCAGAGAGGTGGTGAGAAAAAGAGAATGAAAAAGGAAGGAAGAAGGAGTAAATCACAATACATCTGAGTAATGAACACATCAAACCCAGGGACAGTAATGAACTTCATCCCTCCTTCCACAACGACATCACTCAGTTTGATCGAGCGAGGGGTCAGCCTTCATTTTCACTGAGAGCAAAAACAATAATGATGTGGAAAGCTTTGGTCTCCCATATTTACTGTTCTTCAGTCCAGCCAGGTCTTTAATGATGGCACAGTAAAGACACAGACATCATGAATTTCAAATGATTTTCTGCAGGTGAGTGAATGAGAAAAAGGGGGCAGAGTATGTCACCAGGGAAATGTAGATGGCATTTAAACTATGGGTTTATACTGCAGAGTGTGGCTTCAATATGAAATGGAGTTGAGCCCATGTTGAATGTTAAGTACAATGTTTTTTGATTTACTCACTTCTCTGAGGAAGACTATTCCTGTTACAAAAACTTTATGGCTGGAAGTTCTGTTTCACATGTAAATTATGAATATAGGGTTAAGGCCATCTGGCAGTTCATTTTAAAGTGCCAATGAGTACTTTATATTGAAAAATACTATTTTGGTGACAAAAATGTACATATAAATACCCTTTATTTTAAGGATTGATATGAAAATCCTTGATTTTAAGGATTGATATGAAGTAATCTTGACCTGGCTTGATCACTGACACAAAGAAAAACCCAAAGTATTTGGTTTGCTCAGTGCTGACGATGTAATGAATTGTGATACATGGGGACACAGCTTTATCTCCATTTCATTTCCAGGCTAGAAATGCCCCCAATGTTGTTGAAAGTGTGGAATTAGATGCAAATCTTGTGTAAATCTTAACCTTGAATAAAAATACAGATTTTCTGGGCCATCAATCTTGATATGGTGGCCAGGCACTCTCCTTACAGATCGGTCTGTTGGGGAAGGCTGCAGCTCAATTTTCTTCAAAAGGAAAATAAAATGTTTCCGTCTCGCAAGAATTGAATGTGCTTGTTTTAAATAGTTACTTTGATACAATGCTAGTTGTATATGGCGATCATATGGGAGCTGGTCATGCAAATCTATCTGAGCAGGAGCCAATCAGTCTTCCCGAGAACTCTCCCGATAACTCAATGTGAAGCCAATAAGGGTAAGAGTCCTTGTTAACATGCTGATGAAAGCCATAAAGACTCGTATGCATGGACAGGATTTATATCATCTTCAAAAAAATGCTCTTGTCGTATTTGACTTTTTTCCTCTTGTAAATTCCCTTAAACCAGATTTTCCACAAAGCCTGAATCACTCAACAAAAGGATGGACAGAGCATTTGGCGTACGAGCATTAATCCAGACACACTAAATCATTGATAAGACCTACAGTGTGCTGGGGCAAATTCACCAAAGCCACCTTTAGTTGGCCCACTAATAATGTGGCAGAAGAGGAGAAAAGAAAATGAGGTGGAAGACGGTGTTTACGGCTGTGTTGCTTCTTTTTATTTCGTGATTTGAATCTAAACCACACAGGCTCCCTGACTGCTATCGTTATGGACCATGCAGAAGCTGTCACAACTAAGGGAGTACTTAAAAAAAAGAGTGAATGCAGAATTACACAGCAAAACATATATCGAAAACTCAACCACACTGAACCTCCTCTGACAGGACAAGTCATGGTCAACAACAGCTAATACAACATTTAAACAAGTCTACAGCCATTCTAGTGGCTCTTTAAGTCTGTAGATACAGTGGAGCTTTAAGATACAGACTGATATTTAAAAAAAAAAAATGCCAACATGCTCACAGTGACAATGCTAACATGTTTGTGTTTGGCATGTAATATTTAAGTGGCTCATTGATCTTAGTTTAGCAGTTTAGCATGTTATGGTTCACTGATGAGCAAAACAAAGTACAGTTGGCCAAAAGGAATGTCACTAGTCTTCAAAATAAATCCTGAATAACTTAATCAAATTTCATGGCAATCCATCAATTATCTTTTAATAATAATTATTTCAGAGAGAAAATGACACTTGAAGAACCAAGAACCTGTAAAGACTGTACTGCTGAATAAATATTTTGGATCGGGACATTAACATTTAAACATTTGTTAATTTCCATTACCAGCCCAATTGATCCAAAAACAAAAACAAAAAGCATTCGTGGTCTTCGCAGCATGCCATGTTCGACAGTATTTCTGCATCTTTGGGACATCCGTTTCAGCTCAAGACCCACGTTTCATTTCCAAACTATTGCAGCAGCCTTTAACCAATCAGCAATGACCACTATATGACGCATGTTGCACGCCGAAACACACCGAGCTGTAAACAACAGATTCTTCACCAATTTGAGCGGAGCGCAACGCAATGTCGGCCAATGACCATTGCAAGCTTCAAATAAATTCAAGGATACAAGCGGCATTGTTCTTGTTCCAGCTTCAACTGTTCGTTACCGCTTCTCCCAGCTCTGCCACCACCACTATTGTGGCGACTACATTTCGTCCACCCTTTAGAGTGGCTCAGCAAACCTTCATACAAACAGTGTTTCCACACTATGATCACAGCAAAGACTGAATCTGTGAGCAATAGGTGGCGGGGCCAAGCTAGTCCAACACATCTGGTCAGTTTCTGTGTTTAAAACTTTGTATTGTCAGGTAAAAAAAAAAATATGCAACCCTAATATGGGATGTGGCTTTCACTGGGAAGACAGAAATAGAGTTAATTTCAAATATTACACGCTCCGGTGCTATCAACAAACTTTTAATTCACTTATTCTGCAGCTACTCATGAAAGGCTTCTTTTAAACTTTTTAACACTGAAGGGCACAACACTACTCTCTCTTGCAAAAAGCTATTTACTGAATGACTGCCTTAGAGATGAGAAAAATAAAACAACTTGGTAGCTGCCATGGGAATGGGGAAATTACACCCAGTACTGTGCAGTACAAACAGTCATTAGCACTGTAATTACTGGACGGCCATCATGTTTGAAATTCATCAGTAGAAGTGGATTGCCAGTAAGCACTGCTAGAAGCACAAGGAAATAATAGGTGCTGTTACTTAAGCAGGTTCCACAATGTCAAACAAACGCGCAGCAAAAAGTCAAAGTGAACGATTCATCCTGGGAAGTGACTCTGTTAGTGTTGAGATGGAGTTATCTGTCATAACGAAGCGTATATTGTGCCATGCTAAAAGGCTCTGCAGGACAGCTGAAAGCCATCTCTTTTCCATGACCTCATTTTGTTTGGTTTCGTGCTGGAGGCCTGGTGTGGTTTGTTGACCCAATTTCTACAGGGTGCACGACTGCCGACAGACAGACAGTTACTTAAGAAGGATAGGCGTCGTCCGGTGGGAGCACTGATACTCCTCGTTTTCCCCTCAAGTGAGAACAAATGGGACTGGCGCCATTAGCACAGCAGCAAATATAGAGGCTGTCCTTAATGCGTTGCTACATGGGTGAGATATTCTCAACCTTGTTCTCTGTGAAAGTGAGACAAAAAAAAAAAATAGAAGTGCCACTTAAAAAGAATGTTCTGGATTGGACCAATGCCACCGAGGGACTAATAAGACACCAATTTCCTGCAAAAAAAAAAAAAAAAAAAGGCACTTTCAATACGACATAAAAATAACAAGGTGAGTTTCTTTCACAGTTCTATAACGGCATGAGAAACTAAATTCTCAAGGGCCTATCAAAGCACAAGGCATGGAGTGGGGTACAAAGGAAACTGACTAATTGTGCTTCAGTCTGACTAAAAATGTTATTCCATGTCCAATATAGGGTTCAGTATTGTATGAAAAGTTAAAATATTGTCTATATGTACCGTATTGTTTATACTGGTACGAAAACAACGTATTTTTTTAGCACCTTACTTTTGGGAATAACACCCTTTATAGCCACACAACAGAAAAATGTGTGAAATGCGTTATTTCTTTTTGATTTCAGGTGTGAAACTCTTGTTTGTTTTTCTATTATTCCTAAATTGAAAAAAATATCTAATGCTCAAGAAGCTGTAGGCAAATTGAGGCGAACCACTGCACCTGCCCAAAGATTTCAATATTTTAGGAGAATCAGAAGGAGCTTGTTCAGCTGCCGATTCTTCCGACGTGCACGTCACTTTATTTGCCAGAACAGGAAATGACAGATACATCCTGAAAATAATCACTGCAGCAGCAAAATAACCAATCCCTCATAAATGGTTACAAGCCAAAAACAGAAGATAACCGTCTTGAAATGATCAGAAGTTCAAGATGGGAAGATTAGCTTTTCTGCTACGAGTGAGAAAACATTTATAGGTTGCAAGATCGACACAATGAAAAAATATATTTGGCGTAGTAAGGGGGGTGACTGGTGGTTTGCCTTTACATCCGTGGAGCTTAAAATGCCATTTGCCTTGCTTTCGCCGCATAATATGTCAATCATGATTAATTTATGCCGTTAATGTAGAGATTTATAAAGATGCGCTGTTAATAACCCATTACCTATCATTATATATCATAAATGGATGTTGTTGACGCCATGGAGCGTGGCAATTAACACTGCTCTTCTGTGCTCCTGTTTCTGATATTAAAAAGTTTTTTTTTTTTTTTTTTTTGTAAAATCAGCATAAAATAAATTCTGCATTAATTAAGCTCTTGGAGTGGTAATATCAGTCTTATCCACTGCTGGATTACAACAGTACACCAAAGCAACAAGATGATAAGTTAAACCACTAAAAGCCAACAAGGTTTTCAGCAGGTGATGAGTTGCTCTTTTAGAAAAAACAAAAAAAGCACAGCTTAATTGTTAAAAGTGGTCCAAGTACAAACCGCGCCACAATTATTCTTCATAAATGAAATGCAAATCTGTAAAAAAATATGTACATCAGAAACAGTCTGATCAATGAATCAGTTAAGAAGAGTATGAATATGAGGAAGCAATCAATGGATTATTTGTACCGCAGGTACATTTTGATCCTTGAATGTTTTCCGTTACCCAGCTTTCATAAAGTAAATATCAGCAACATAAAGGCTGTACGTAACTGAAGTCTGAACCTGTGACCTTTGAGTATTTTTTTTTTTTCCAATATGCTGTCATGCATGTCCATGTTTATCACAACAGCTGCAGCAGACTCCAGTCTGTTTAACAGCTATCTGCTTGGGTCTCAAAGGAGCAGCTTTTCATTCTGTTGCAGTCTGCCAGCTCCAAGCTGGAAAACGTTAACTTTTCTCTGCCATTTCAGGCCGGCGCTTCCACCTTCAGCCATCTGTCTCTGCCTCTGGTCCTCCTCCTGCGCCGTCCTTATCTAGTCCTTCTCCTGTTTCTCCCACTAATTGCTCTGCTCTTTCCCTCTGCTCGCCCCTATTGTCTCGCACGTCTATTTCCAAGTCTCCTTTTCTTCACTTTCCACTGTGTATCTGCTCACACGTGTCCCTCTTGGTGGCGGCGGTCAGCAACGCTGTAAAGGTTGCGTCCGCTTCCACGGTATCAAACCTGGCTCAGGAGTCTCACGGGCTCAGCTGCAGGGTACTGGCATATAAATGAGCTCTAAACAGGCAAACTGTGTGGGTATTCAATTCAAATGACAACGGCATTAAAGTCCCCTTGAAGGCAGGAATCTCTCTCAAAGCCTCTTTAACCAACTTTTAGCTTAAAATAGTCTTCCTTTGCGTTATGAAAACAGGTGCTTCATTCTCTCCTGCTCACTTTGGCTCTTTTTTTTTTTCCAATGAAGTCCCACATCAGGCAGGAAGATCAGAGTAGTAAGACAGATAGCGGAAACACGCAGGCCGGCCAACTGCATCTCATATATTACCAGGATGGTGATTTGTGATGTAATGAGGCCGCATCATTTCATTATTAATTTTGGTCTGACTTAAGGGTGTAATGCAAATGTGTGTCCTTGAAAAGAAAGACTTTCTTTTGTAAAATCACTTTACTATCCTGAATACTGAATCAGTATCTCAGAATAATTTTACGACAGAATGATTGGAATTCATCAAAAAGCATGATCTCAATTAGCGAATATCTCCCTTCTACTGCAATGTTTTTCGATGGCGTCTTGACATTAGCAAATATTAACACTAAAACTTTGATAGCCAGACAGTTAATTCTCTTTATAGTTGCTTTAATTAAAGCCCCATGAAATGATGCCAAGTGAGTTCACATATATTCGTAAACATAATTGGAATTCTAAAATCGCACCATGTTGCTCGTTAGCCATGGTGAGAACAAAGTACATCCGTTTTTTTCCTAACGATCATTTTTATGTTTGTAACAGAAAAACTGAACAGGATTAAAAGGAAACAACACTTTAATTTATAATTTGTTACTCAGTCAAATGCCAATTAAATAGCATGTCTATCACATTTAATTGCAGTAAAACTAAAACAAAATGACTATCTGCTTTAAACTTTATATCGCAAAACGGCAAGCCCACAGATCAACGATGACATTTTTTCTGTTTTCCCTTCCTGAGACAGTCTTTACAACCAGGAACTAGTCTGTCATTTGGGACGTATCTGCAGACAGGTGGAGTGTTAAATGACAGTTTCACAGAGATGCTCCCAGTAGGACCTCAGTCTTATTTCTGTTTCTTCTCACAGTGACAGCTTGTTGAAACTCCCATCCTGTGCCGACATGTCATTAACGTGTCATATCACATCTGCATTAGAGTTAAACTAACGTCTCATAATGGACTGTGATGGGGATGTCCGGAGCTGACACGAGGTAGTACCGATTAAGGAAGGCTTTTAAATGATCCAATCACCATTAAAAATGTGACCACGAGTGTCTATTCAAAAAAAATATAATTGGAACCCGCTGCACCAACTGGGAAAAATACTGCATTATGACATTGTTTCCTTTAATTCTCAGATGATGAAGTTAAAATTTCCTGCAGCCTGCCACAGCTGCCTTTGGTAAATCCAGATTTATTTCAAACAGTTGTTACTGTTCGAGGAAACCTGAAACGTGATTTTTCTGTGCGATAGAGTTAAGTATGTAGTAAAGTGAGGAGTCACATGATTAGAAAAGCCAAGCAAAAATGTCATGAATAGGGTATAGCTTAGACTATCCATTGTGTTACTCTAATTATAATAATTAATTCACAAAGCTAGAGGTTACTTAAAAGTGACTTTACTCAAAAGTATTCAAATATCAAGATATACCTCCGTACAGATGCTTGCAGCACCCTTCATGTTGAACATGAAATACATCACACCTTACTAAACCATCTCGGAGGGACATATGAATGAAACTCGCACGGTCTCTCGGGCCTGGTAGTGAGCGCCTCTGCTGCTCGGATGGTGCCTGACAAAGGTAGAGGAGATAAATTAGACCAATGACAGGGACAGGTGTGTCAAAGCCGAGTGACACAAACACAGGAAAGTCATTTCTGCCCTACAGCAGCCAAAGGCTTACGATGTCTCTGTGCTGGGTATTAATCAGGAGGGCCTATTTATAGAGGGCCCAGGCCGCTGCTAGAAAACAAACACTTTGACTGAAGTAGGTTGCCAGCAAATGACTGTAATACCGGTAGACACGAGGGGAAAAGAGGACGCGCGAGGAAAAGAACGTAGCCAGGTTAAGGGTACGTTATGTAGAGGCAGCTGATGATTAATGACATTCACAACTGCTTATCAACTTTCCTCGAGTAACCTCTCAATCTATGACTAGTTTAGGAACTTTCATTTCTCAGTGGCGTATCTAGTTAACAAAAGAAGAATGTTTTTTGAAACTCCTTTGCTGTTGATCATCTGAAACTGTTATTTTTATCCTCAATCTGTTGATTAGCTCTTCCATTAATGGTTTGTGTACAAAATGGAAATACGAGGAATCCTGTGCACAAAGTCCCAAAGCCCAATGTGGCATCGTCCCTTCGTCATAAGATAATAAGTCGATGGAACAATCCCACACGGTCCACTAAGTAGCTGTAATGGAGGTTTCCATAATATCACATAATCTTCCTCAGTGAATTGAGTTTGTCAAATCAAATTGCTTAATTGCTCAAATTTCCATTACTTTCAAGTGTTATTTTTATTATGTCGCACAGTAAAGAGCTGCATTAGGGCTTTTTTTTCTGTGGCTTTAGAGGAGCATTTATAAATCTAAGTAAATAAATCCGATGATGTCAGTGATGTCATCGGGGATACATCTCTGTCTTGGAGACACTTGGAAATTGGAGTTTGAGAGGCTTGGGCAGTTATCAAATCAGCACTAGAAATGATGTTACTCAGTTGCATTATGGGAGATTTAGCATCCAGTGTTTTAAACAATGGTGTAAAACTGAGAATATTTTCTTTTACTGTGATGATTCATTTGGTGTCTCTCAAGTTTAGCAACTTTGAAGAACTGCATAACCAAGTTGCTGGAGGACTTTGAAGACGTTGTAATAGGGAAGATTTTTAGGTTAGACCTTAAATCTTATGGGTACCTAAATCTTACACCTTCCTCTTTCAATGAATTAATCGATTGACCGAAAATGTATCGTCAATTATTCGGAAAATGTATTAATCTCGATAATTGCAAGTTATTTTTTAAGCAAAAACATTAAGAATAGACTGGTTTACGCTTCTAAAATGTGAATAGCTTCAGTTTTTTTTCAACACGTTAATGGTGGTAAAATAAATACTAAAAAGTGGACTGTTGGGTGAAACATCCAATGTGTCAGTTTAGGTTTTGGGAAATTGTGATGGACACGTTTCATTACTTTCTTACAGTTTGTATATTAAACCCTCAAACCATCAACCAAGGACCGGGACAAAAGAACTGATTCGTGAAATAGTTTACAGACTTTTCTGTCAGTCCGCTTATTTAATTGTTTCAGGATAAAAGCATTACATACACTCGAAATGCATCTTTAATGACGTGTAGAATGAGTTCCTCGTACAGCTTGGACAAAAGAACCCGGCTTGGTTACAGTCATGACTCGGGCACATTCACGTGTCGAAGCAGCCGGCATCTCGGTTAGCGGTGTCCAACTGACAGGATGGAGTGTGAGTGTCTGTCAGCGGGCTACTTTAGGGTGTTTTACAAACACTGGTTCGCTGGGTTCTCCTATTCTCCGACTAATCCCAGGCTGTTAGCTGCTAATCCCTGTTTATCAACAGAGAGTTTCAGGTCGTGGTCGAGACTGAGGAAGAGAATGGCCGGCTCACTGTAGTGTGACATAATGGAAAGTGCTTCTCCAATCATGTGTGTTTCGGCTGGGTGATATTTAAGCCTTATATAGAATTACTAGGGAGGGCGTTAACTGCATTAACCAATTACAAGCGGATCGTTTCTGTGCCTTTAACAACAAAGTCATGATTTTTAGAAACGTATTCTTTGCATTGAAAAACATGAATCTTAATACAGATAAAAAAAATTCACCATTGGCCAGAGTGTTGGCAAAGGGCAGATCCCTGCAAGATAATGTAGCAAACACTTTGTCCAACAGAACAAAATTCATCTGCAACTGCGTCAGCGGCTCTGCAGGGGAATATATATGCAAGATTACAGGTGTGCAGAGAACGCATTTCCACAAATTTGTCATCTCTGAGCCCATTAGCTGTAAACAGCGTGCACTGTAGCATTTTCTCTCTGGCTGTCATCAGAAACGAGCAAGCACCATGAGGAAGATTAATGTCAGGGAGAGGCATCACTGTTGGATCCCTTCCACTCGTTCTCCAGCAGCTGTTTTCACAACATATGACTCAAATGAATGACAATAGCAGGACATGTCTGCATGTCAGCCTGCCTGTAGTCCCTGGGCAATCGCTCTTTTCCCTCCTTCCCCTCCCAACTGATAGGCCGCATGCTGCCTCAGCTTCCCCTCTAATACATCATTGCCTTTTCCCATTTCCACCTCAGCTCCACAGACGCCCGCACTCTTGACCAAGTGGGAAAATAGATTAAAATAGAAAGAGAGTTGCTTTACCGAAGGCAGACATTTGGCCCAAAGCTTTTCGCCAATTTGTGATTTATGCACATCAAGGACATCCACCCCGGGACTCTCAATGATAACATGTTCTCCGCAATACAGCAACATGGTGAATGGCACCGGATCTCAAGGTTTAAGGATCCTTTAAGCAACGCATCTCACCGTGGTGTCTGTTGAATATAATATTATGCTGCGAGCAAATTCTCAGCAATTAATTTCAAATTAGTGGAGAGGCAGTGGGATTTGAGTGTGACGATAAAAAGGAAAGGTTACCATTCATCCTGGCCATTTAAAAAAAAATTTTTTTTTTTTTTTTTTTTTTTGCCTGACAACAAAATGGATTGAACTTCTTCATAAAGATTCATTACCAGCGACTCGGCCATAGCAGAGGTAAATCAGTTCTGTGATCTTCAAAGAACACGACCCTGAACTGCAGCCTCAAGGTGGTGGGATTCTGCTGCTTACAGCCTCAGAGTTGAAGCTACGGAGAACGCAACAACACCTAAGTGAATACAATATATATATATGAGAAGAAACTGGAAACCAGCATTTCCATACTGCATCTTTAAAGCTATTTTGATCTTACACAGTCAAGTTTTGGTCAGAGATTTAAAAGGAGAACTGGCTAAAAGTGGAATTAAATGACGCGACAGTACGTTTGTCACTGCGCAAAATGTTATGGTGAAAAACCGGCTTGTTTAACATCACACTTGTGTGTATATCAGGATATCTGCCGACTAAGAACAAGTCAGAAATGAATAAAAACAGCTCTTGTATCATGTTTTAGCCTCTGCAGATAATGCTTGTGAAATAAACGACTTGCCAGAGCCGCAAAAATCCCAGTTGACTGATATTTCCCGCTGATGAACACTGATATGCTCGATTCTGTGTCCTGGACGTCCAGTCATGAAGCAGAATGCCAGCAGAGCATCCATATTCATATTTCCCTGTCATCATATTTCAATAGCGTGCTGTCCCACTATCAAGAAAGCTGAGTATCTGCTACAGTGAGTGCATCTGGGGCCACGAAATTACTGCTGCAGTGCAGACATTCAGAGAATTTATGACAGTATCACCACCTGAGTGTTCAAAGACACGTGATGTTTTCTGGGTGGGTCTTATCTTGCAGGGTGGTTATGCCGAATTATATTGGACTGCACTGGTGTTGATATTGTGCCCATACTGTGTATATAACAGCCAAATTTAAGTACGATAAAACCAGGTTAACAACAGCAGCATGATATATTATCAGGCATCCACATTTGTTTTGTTTAAACAACCTCAGAGGGGTTTTTTGAGGGGTTTTTTCAGACAATGCTGCACCTAGTTTTAAACAGGCACAGTGATTCATTCAATATATGATATCATCCTAACCAAATTAAATGATCTACTTAAGTTACTTCACATGAAAATCCAAATCCAAATCCAAAAACTGTTGCTGAAGAACACCGAGTGTAGCAAACTGTACATCAGCTTGGCCATTAATTTAGTCTGTAGCATGCTGCCCTCTCCTGGCAGGAAAGAGGAGGTGCAATGATGGATTTCTACCCCGTGTCCATAAAAGTATCAGAATTTCTACCAATTCAAACCAAAAAAAAAAGGGTTAACAATTGAAATTTATCGAACAAATAAACTTACTGTAATACATAAAATAGATGTAACAGTTCTATGTGAGAGTGATAAATAGAAATAGTATATTGTGATGTGACTTGACAACCATATCAAGTGTAAAGTTCAATTACTTCTCAGTAATCCTTGTAAAAAAAAAAAAAAAAAGTAAAAAAAAATATATATATATATTAGCTCATTATATATAAATATAATCCACAAACAGACGGAAAACATTTAAAGACAGAGTCCTGTATGTCATTTCCCTCTGCGTATAAAGCAACTGACCCGATTAAGTGCGTCATGAAGACAGCGGGGATTTGTAAATGTCTCTCTCGCAGCAGACATCTCTCTCAGGGACATAACATGCGGGTTGTGTATTTCTAGAGACGCGCGCTTTATTGAGCATGCTCACTTTCAGGAGACTGCTCCAACGTCCGGAGGGCACTATTGGCACCTGGCAGCTTTATAGTGTGTTGGTCTGCATGCTGGGAGGTTATTCTAGGCAACGCAGGGAGGTAATATTATTAGTTTGAGACGCCACCTAAAGACAAGAACATCTGAGAAAAACATATGGTACGAGAGAAGGCTTTAAAATACAGAACAACTGTTGTTGTTGTTGTTGTTGTGCACCTTGTGTCTCAAAAATCATAGTTTCCATGATGTCTATATTAATTACATACATTAGATGAGGACGTTTTTTTTTCTTTTTTATAAAATCTGTAAATTCTACTACTGCAAAGCCATTTAAAAAAGTTATTGTCCTTTGTACAGTATACAACAGCTAAAACTTGAGGCAGCCTGCTCTGAGATGGCAGCAAGTTTTAAATGAAAAAGGAGCAGAGAAAGGAATGAAAGTCGAATTCTAACGTGGCTGACAGAAACACCTGGGTCCTGGTGTGGCTCCAGCTGTGGTTGCCAGCTTGCAAGTTATTAGAAAGACAGATTCAAATGACAACTGTGTGCGCGCACACACACACAGACGCGGATTGTACGTAACCAACCCAAGGCAAAGTACAAGAAAAAAAACTACAATGATTATATGATCGAGAAACTGCACCTGCCCCATTGTCACCAATCTAATCAAAACAAAATGAAAAAGGCTTTTTACCTTTTTCATAAAAAGGTAAATATTCATGATGTTGCTTCTCTTATTTACGACAACAGATGTTTTGCCGGCCTTCTGTTGTTGTTTTCCCCCTGCAGAAAAAATATTTTCTGCAGATGTAATTTAGGAATCCCTACAGTAATATTCATGACCGTTTCATAAAATGTTAAATCATACCCAAACACAAGCCATTTATCCCAAACAATTGACGAGCCGCTGTGAAATACAAAAATGCCTGATGTCAACTATAACACAATCACAGGAACCAATGACGTGTACTTCATAAGTGACATCAAGATAGAAGAAACGGTGAAAAAGCTTAGCTCACAGTGCCACTACTTCCACAAGAAAATGATCTGCACATGTCGCTCGACAAGAAATACAAAAGTCTCCGAGGCCTTAGTAAAAAATCAATCATCGAAAATTTGAATTTGATCCCCCCAAAAAAACCAATAACAACACAAAGACATCAACACATATCGCAGCAGGGACGGCATCAAAAAGGGGTTAAATTCATGCTCTGGTGTACGTAAAAGGTGATATAATAACCTTTGCCAAATGGCAGCCGAGCGTTTTCTCTCTGTATTTTACAGACTGCTTCAGTGGCCACAAAATCCAGCTGTAAATCCTGTTTTTATTCGGCTATACGGCCAATGTGAATATCTAACCTGAGAAGTAATCAATACTGATACAGGTTCAAACTGAATTAATTTACAGGAGCTGTCGACTGTGACTCATGGGGCAAAGCGTTCTGATCATTTTTCATTCCAGTAAGATCATAAATCCTGGTGTTCCTGTGAGGTGAAAGGATGACGAATCGAT
Organism: Brachyistius frenatus; assembly: GCF_029030835.1. Taxonomy (NCBI): domain Eukaryota; kingdom Metazoa; phylum Chordata; class Actinopteri; family Embiotocidae; genus Brachyistius; species Brachyistius frenatus. Next base: position 1,479,111 of record NW_027210653.1, read on the forward strand.
ACCACGTGAATATGTTTTCAAAGGTGTTGACACCCGAGCACTTTTTAGACATCCTGGAAGCTTTTGCTCCATTTCTTCAAGTCAAAATTCAAAGTTCGCAACACGGCCAACACGAGTAAAGTGTTACTGTCAAATTCAATCAAAAATATAATATTAAAATATAATAGTATTTAGTTGTCTTTTTTGGGGGGGGAGTGCTCTCAGAGTTTACATTGTCCTTGTGAACTTGCCTGAGCATGGATCGCAGTTTTGCTAAAAGCTTCCTGTTGACGATGTTTTGGAGAACATTTTTGTTGCCGTTTGACTTTTATCACAGTGAACGTTATTTTCTTTATTTTCTTGTAATAAATTATGTACGCGGCAATTCATGTTTGGCATAAAATATCCAAATCCACTGGCTTTTGGCTGTTGGTAATCAATATGCGAACAAAATAAGTTCTTGGCCTTACAAACATTTACCTTCTCTCTGTAAAAATGCTTGATGTTACAGTAGTGGCTTATAACTGGTCTCATTTATGTCAAAGAATATATTTAAACATTTTAGTTCCTGGTACAAAGCAACAACGTTAGCTCCTGCTTCCATGCACACTAAAATGCCGTTTGTGTTTCATGGAGAAATACTTCATTTGTCATTTGCTTTAAAAGGTCACGCTAATAGCACAAGCCAAAACAATTCAACTTCACTTTCACTGCTGTGCACACTAAAGCTAATCTTGGGTAATTTCTTTGAATCAGGTGATCTGTGGGGGATCCGTGTTTCTCAGCAGACCTGGAAACATCAAAATATCTCCACTAAGCGCTTGACAACCCAATCATCCTACGAACGAGAGGCGATTCATCACAACTGGCGCGGATTGGATGAGACTTGGTGCTGTCTGCAGGGATAAATCTGTGGTTTGTGTACCTTTGGGGTTCGGGGAGGCCCAGGTCACGATGCGCCGCACCAGGCAGCAGTTGAGGAGGACTTTCTTGGAGAAGCCGTGGTCTTTACGGAAATGCTGCAGCTCCTCCCTCCACTGGGTTCTCTTTGTTGGCGAACACATGGCTGGAAGTTAACTAATGTAAAATATATATATAATTATTTGCAAGAACAATAGGCAATACATTCTGTATAAAAAAAAATAGCCCAAATTATTTGGGGCGGTATGAAGCAAAACCCAAAAAGCACAAGGTTAAAAACAATTGCTGTAAACATTGATCTACTGCATATTGAAAACAGAGGTGATAATTATTAGCCTCGTGATTCAAAAGATCTGGTAAAAAGATTCAAACACAAATAGTTACATCCGCTGCAGCGTGCAAAACAAACTGTCACACGTTAAGGCAACAGACCTGAGAACAGATGCTAATCTGGAATACTTTTGGCACCCCCCAGTTACGCACGGCCATAAGGATATACAAGACATTTCCACTTGCCCTTTTTGAACAGGGAAACGCTCTTCTTACGTGTCCTGAGCTGTTGTTTCGAGAAAGCAAGATCTCGCTATTCAAAGACTCAGGGTGGAAAAAATAAACAAACCAATTAAATTGTCTTCATGCAAACAAGCTGCAACGACTCTTTCCCGACAATTTTCCTCACACTAATACAATGTCAAACTAAACCCTCAACATTTTTTTATTTGTCTCCAGACAATCGTCCGACGGTAAAACAAATACAATTTTGTCACGCCTACATAAAACATGACCTGATGATAGCCTACCTCAGGAAGTACCATGATTACAATCCCCCTGAACGTCCCATTTCAAGAGCAGAAATTTGACACATCGACAGATCACAGATCACTTAGTTGCTCTGACTGCAATTTTCAGGATCATAAATTTATACCCTTCCATGCAAAGGAATTGTGGTCCAGTGAGTGGACCAACTGCTGTCAATTTTCCCCGTTGGGGTTCATCTTACCTTGGAGGCTAAAAACACGACGCGCACGCTCGTTCTGCTTCCTCAGTCTGCAAGTGATCCTCAGGTTTCACACAAGCACTTTCCCTTTCCCGAGCTGATCGACAGAGTGTTAAAGAGGGTGGAAGGAGGAGGAGAAAGAAGAGGAGAGCGAGGACGTCTCTGTGAAGCAGAGCGAGTGAATGAATGGAGAGAGAGAGAGACAGAGAGACAGAGAGAGAGAACTGCCATGAGACACTGGCTTTTGCTTCAAGTTAGAGGACCATACACTTGTGTTTTACTCAAGTGTCAGAGGAAGAGGAGAGAGAGTCAGAGGTGCTGGTAGATGAGTTGATAGTGGAGCCCTTTGATCGGCCTCCTCGAGCATTTTAAAACACACGACAGCATTCAGCACACACAAACACGCATACTTTGAATGCCCGCTCCCTCCAACAGATCACAATTAGAAGAAATCTACAGTTTTAATCATTCCGCGTCTTCAAAAAGGTTGTGTCGTTGATGCTGACCAAAATGCGCACACAACTGTCAAGCCGAAAGCTGGCACCGAATGTCTCATCGCGAATAAGTCTTATTCTTTGAAACGACGGTCCCTTATTTAAATGAAATTGTTTCCAAGTATGGAGTCATTTTTAACATCTGAGAAACGTGACTTCTTTTGATAGATGAAGAGGGTTTTATAGAAAACGTTATTTCAAAGTGGCGAGTTTGTTTCCCCAGAAGTTGCAGCAGATCTGTTGCTGCCCCTGAACAAATTCCTGTTACCCTCCGGTAGTTTAGATACCTACAGTTCTACAGAACAACAAGTGCAAAGTATTTTTTTTTTTGAGTGTGGCATTGACTTGTTGTCAAAGTGTTGGTTCTACATCTTAGTTTAGTGTGCTACATTTGCGAAGTAGCACACAACATAATCTACAACTCGGACTGAAAGAAAAGCCACGAGATTTGCTTGATATTTTGATAAATTAACAATTTGACTTCATGTTGGCGCCAAGTAAAAAGCGAACCAGAAAAACTCAAGCACATTGTGCGAGTAAAGATTACAAGCTCCCGTAATCTGACCAATCCGACAAAATACAAGACCACGGTGATATTTAACGTGAGCTGCATGTGAACACTTCCTGTAGGTATTTCACAGTAAAAGCCACCTGCTGGTTTGCAGATGGAAAACTTGTACCGAGTAATCAAAGTTACACCACTGGTTGGTTGAATGCTACACGACTAACGAACTGTGACTAACCGTTTAAAAAAAATTGTTGTGTGCTCCTTAATTTTTTTCCATTGAGAAACCCTTGGTTCCTCCTTGGAAAAAAAAGTTACCTCAGTAAACCTCAGTGATGGCAATTATGTCTAAACGTCTGTACTAAAATCACAACACAATATGTATTGAAAAATCTCACCCAACACCACCAATGTCCACCTAATGATTGGCTATGTGTTAATCTACAGTTATTTCACTGGATACGTGAAAATTCTTAAAGTCTTAATAGTGGCACGACAAGAAAAGTCAGAGAATCAGGAGAACTTCATTCTCTGGGAACCATGAATGTTTTCACAAAATTTCAAAGCAATCCACCAAACAGTCCAGTAGTTGTTGAGATGCAGTATTTCAAATTATGTCAAATTATGGAGCAGCTGGCTTCCTGTCAAACCAAAAATGATACTCAGCTCTCAGTAAGAATTAACAACAGCCATGTTTTAGCTTCATTTTTTTTGACAAATTGTTTTGCGACATTTTGGCAACCGTTTAAGCCTTAGCCATCTGACCCTGCCCTCCGGTGTCTGTGTGCAGTTGGACTGTTTCTCTCTTTAATTACCAACATATTACTGTATTATACTTATCACAGATAGGTTAGGTTAGGTAGTTACTTTATTAATCCCTGAGGGGACATTTTTTTAATTTAATAGAAATGATGTAGCTGGTCAGACTGACTGAATGGAAGATGCAAGTTCATTTAAAAATGTTGTCCTTTGGCGTTTGGTAGAAAATGATGCACAGCCATTACAGCCCAGAAATTATTACCCCAGAAATGATTACCCTGAACGTATTGCTGGTGTGTTAATGTCTCCCAGAAAATGTTGGCTGTGGAATTTTTGTGAGCGCTCACCGCAATCCTTATATTTATGTTACAACATACAGTAAGTGTCCTACATTTCTGTACATCGCATGCAAAGGATTTTGTTCCTGGTCAATGGCCAAATGGGCTAAAGATTACATTTAAATGCACATAACGTTAATTTCTGCACGGTGATAGATGGTTATGCTTCAGTGGAGATGGCGATGCTAAATCTAATTACTTCCCCCTGAGATGAAGACGACGTATTCTGTACCTGAGAAGACAGAGAGGGGCCGTGGACGCAGGGCTGGGAATAAAGCCATGTTTTCCCAGCAGGCCGAGACACACTCATGATTGAAACGAGCCAACAGATTGGGCTCCGTGTTAGGGCGTGTAATAAACGTGTGCATGGATATGCATTCTCTGGTAACACTCGTTAGGTGAGCACATACGTCCACATCCTAAAGGAAAGGGCTTGAAAGCTTTGTCCCCAATACTGAATAATTTACATTCAAGAAGAAATTGATATTCAGGACCACCTGCCATTACGGAAATCAAACCGCTATAATGCTCTTTTCAAATCGAGATGTGCAACAATAACACAACAACACCTACTGTTTCTTCAGGTTCATCACAAATATACTAATTAACTATATGTAGGAGCTCTGCAATGTACTATTTCCAATAATAATGCATAGGAACTTAATTAATCAATTCAACTGGGTATTTTTTTTTTTTTTTGCCAGTCAACCATGTTACAGCACACAACTCCTCACCAAGCAAACAGAAGACACATCTGAATGTGAGTGGGGGAAGGGTGAAGTGATATTCCCATCTCATCATCTCAGTTACGATCATCCGTCCTGCTCAAGCCAACCTTGGAAAATGACTGAAATACAATCCGTGTACATTAGCTGCTTGAAGCCTTTAGGGTGCCATGCGGTTCGTGTACGAGATATACAAGTGGGCTTGTGCATCACTTGCAGACTTAAATCTTCATGGTTGCTCTGATAGAGACACCCAACAGTTATGTCAGAAGCAATTTGCCGTAATGCAATCGGAAATCAGTTCAGACAGACAGCTCAAGTGGAATGGATTTATTGTTATATCAAGTTATAAGTGTGTGTACAGTAAGTAAGCTCTGACATCATCGCTCCCTGCAGCAATTGTTAAATCTCCCCCAATTTCCCACAAAAAAAATGCAATTTATACAAATTCCATTATGTGTAGAATGGGCATCAAGTGTACTAATCCAATAACAAAACAACGTTTTCTATTAAACGGTAGCAGTGCAGAGCAAATAGCCATCAGACCATCACCACTGTTGGCAGTGAGTACAGCTGACTGCAGCTGCAGTTTAAACTACACAACAGAAGCTCAGCATTTACACAAACTCATGACAGAAACATTGAAAAGCCTGGCAAGCTCTCGTATAAATTTAAAGACCAATATTGCAGTCAAAATGTGATAAAAAAAAAAAAAAATGTTGAACAACGTAAAAGATTATCCTGCTTAGAGAAACAAATTTGCACTGAGCCAATAGGAAACTGCCAAAAACAGGCAACATCAAGGGAGCAAATATGTGCAAACGACATTCCGCTTTGATGAAACATGAGTTATATTTCACTACTATAAGTAAATCAAAAGCATGAAAATACCTCCAATCAAAAGGGAAAACAACAAGCACAAAAAATATGCTTAGCAACCAAGAAAACTCATGACCAACACCGAAGAGCACAAGCAGCTGCACAGGGAAAGAAACAAGTGGACAGTTAGTGCATACAAGCAGCCTCATGGGTAATTTAATGCCACCACGTTAACAGACCAACTTAAGAAAGCGGAGACATCTTTGCACAATAGGCTTGTCAGAACAAGAAGGTAGGAAGTGATCCTCGAGCAACTCGGCAAGCTTTGAAGGTTGGTGGAGTCGTTGTGGTCGCAGGCAGAAGGCCAAGACGGAAAACACCAGCAGCAGCAGAGTGTGGTACAAACCGGGTTTATACTCCTTCACCAAACTAACCCCGTGAAGTTAACAAGCACAGAGTTGACAGAAGCAAAGCAGCAAGCTGAAATAGACAGCTTTTTTTTTTTTTACACATGCTGCTCTGGACATACAGCACAGACTGTAGTACACACACACACACACACACACACACACACACACACACACACACACACACACACACACACACACACACACACACACACACACACACACCACTCTGGGCTTTGTGCTTCAGCAAATTCAATTTGAAATAAAATAATGGATTAAAATGGCAAGTCTGAGCTTAGTCTCAGCTTCTACCAAATCTTTCTCAGGCAGCTGTGTTGTTTCAAAGCTAGTTCATGCAGACGAGGTCAAGCAAGGCCCACAGTGGACTGACACTTGTTATTCAGAGGCGGAGTTGCCCGTCAATGTAAAGAGAAAAGGAAGGTAGCTTTCACCCATACTAATGAAGACGATAAAAACGAGGTTCAAAAAGGGTCACTGGTTTGTTAAAAACCAACACTTGGGTACATTTCAAAAGAGCAGTGCGAGTATAGCGGCGTGCCCAACCGAGGGAGCCAGCAGTAGTTCACATCAGAGGCGAGTTGCTGTAAACTAAATTATGTTCCCGGGTAACAAATGAATGTGACCAACAATGCTTTGACTTAAAATGCAGCATAAAATCCAGTCTCCTGAAAACAGTTTACATAATACACATGCAAGCAAAGCAACCCTGGTACAGCCGGAAGGCCCACACACAAAAAAAATAACTTCCCCTTTTACTGAATAATTGAGAGCATTATTATGTCATTTAACATCAGCCTCAGCTTGTGTTTTTAAAAAAATAATAGCACTTTCATAAACAATGAAAAATGTATGTCCCAAAATGTTTTTCCTGGATTTCAATATTTGCTGTAAGCAATTTCTGAGTGAATATACAAAGCTAATGGTAAAAGAAGAATTTCTGGTTTTTTTTTTCCACAATTGGGATTGTCTTAATCTTGCTGAAATTGCTTGTTTATAAAGAATGAAGTGATTATTGACGAGGACATGGCATCGCAACCAATAAAAAGCAAGGACAAACCTCTGAAAATGTGGATAATGCAGCAAGTAATTAATGAAGGCTCAATGCAGCCAGTTGTAGAACGAGTCAAACATCAGTGTAACTGGCAGAATTTCTCAAACCGTTATGTCCCCTGTCCCTTTACGAAGAACTGTGACTCTGGTCAAGCCCCAGAGTTGCAGCCCATTTTGGAAAAACTAGAGGAATATTAACAACCCTGTCCGAGTATAAAATGATGGAAGACACACATTCAGGAAAACGGGGTTCATTTGAACCAAGCCCTGCATTTCCATAAAACATTGCAAGGACAATGCAATAGCCCATTACAGAAGCCATTATCCATGGCAAAGGAGGTGGCTGCCCAGCAGCATCAGCAACATCAAATTGAATAAGCTCTTTAATTGTCTTGAACGTTGTCACCAAATTACCAAACCGAGTTCACGACTTGTCTTTACTACTCAAGTGTAACATGGGTGCTCACAGCAGCTTCCTATAGGTTCCATCGATTGAAAATAAAAAATAAACATACATTTTGGCCTACATGTAACCATTAAAAGTTGTAATGGCATCTACATGGGAACATACACATTTTAATACCTCTTTGTATTATATAAAGGTCATGACGAGCAAAGGCAGCAGGGTAAAATCCAGCGACTTATTGTTTTCTTTCCAAGATTTTCATTTCATAGAGAGAAGAAAAACTATGACCATCGAGTTGTTTTTGCCGCAGTACTCCAGACGCATCCTGTTGCTTATTTGCTACCACTGACATGAGCGGCATGCATGTGTGAATAGGATGTATACGACGATTACTCTTGAAGAGAGCTAGCGATGATGACTTGTTCTCTTCAAGTGCAAAAGATTTGGTTTCTATTTTTTTTCATGCAGAAACGGTATAAATGTAGAAATGAAGTCTTCCGAAGCTATTGGTGAAAGATTACTTTTTTGAGATTGCTCAACTTTATTGAATTGCCTCACCCTTGCCCACCGATAGTAAAACTTTAGAAGCACACAAACAACAGTTACAGCCACTGCAGAGCCCCGTGTTATAAAAAAAAAAAAAAAAAAAAACGCTGTCACATGTTGGAGCCATAAACCGGAGTACTCATTATTCTCTGTTGCAAGAGCTTGAAATAAGATGCTACTTTCCATGCCATCTTTCCTTCCCAGCTCCAATGTCACGGTGGTCAGAACCCCTGTAGCTCAGTGCTACCAGGTCACTTGGTAGTCACAGCAAGGCCAGACTGAAGACACACGGGGCGGTATGGAACAAGGCAGGCTGTCTCACTACCACCCCCACCCCCCCAACCCTCCCACTCCCACTCGCAGACATGTTCTCTTCCTAATTTCTCCCACACCCACTGTGACCTTGTCCTCCAAAGTTGCAGCTAAAATTAGCAGAATGCATGAGGGAAGCAGCCCCCCGTGGATGAAACAAACAGCGGTGCGGTATTTAAAGATGAGAGATGGAGGCTCGTCCCGGTGAAGTCGCAGTATGTATCGGCATGCCACGGATCTACTTTCTTCCTCGTTCTGAAACACGAGAGCTCCGTCATGGTACCTCGGCGGAAACGGTAGCTGTTCACTTATTTACTGAAGATGACCTGAAATCGACGCAATCACTTCTCGAACCGAGGCCGAGTAACGTGATGAGAGGGAGAACATACTGACCACAAGGAAGCAAAGATCAGTGTCCGATTTACTGAAATGAAAGTGTCCGTGTATAACCTCCCACTCAGACAAAGTGTTTTTCCTTCTCGGGTTAGGGTGTCCTGTAGCCCCCTGCCTTCAAGTGGTTGATTCAAATTACACCTTTCAACAGCATTGGTTGCAAAAGGCTAATTGAAAGGTCACAACATAATGAAAGAAAAAAGTGCTCCCCACTTAACAGTCCTGCTGATACAATTATCTGTCAATCACAGCATTTGTTCATTATCGTGCCTCAATTATACACCAGTGCCATTATTGCATAAATAAGAGTTCAGCACTTTTACAGGGGTAATTGACGAAGCTCTTGGGGGGAAGGCAACTCGGCATAATGAAAATGAATGGTGCACACAGTCAATCAGTTCACATTTGCCCGGCCTCTCTCACACGTGCTCACACTTCCACCTGTTAAATGGACTGTGGCATTATGGCCCATGTAGCAGTCGGTTTTAAATAAGAAGGAAAAAAAAACAAATCTGACGTGAGTAAAGAAGGAGAAAGTCAACACGCAGGCCCACGCTGCCGAGGGAAAGCTGGTATGTATGGACTAGCCCGCATCTTCGAACATGCAGCCCTTCAAAGCACGACGCCAAACCTGACACAACACTCCCCGCACATACAGACACCTCCAGAGACACACGCAGACCTTTTTACCACTTCCCTGCCCTCTGCGGGCGCGTGCAGTTTCCTCAGTCAAAGTGTTAGAATGCCCCCCCATAAATTATTCATCCGCAGCGCCTGCTATCTGAAGATAACAGAGGGTCGTTATCGGTCAGCGTGTACAGAGACACAGCGCCGGTGACTATACAAGCACCGAGAGGGATTTGGGGCACGTTCTGTGTAAGGATGCGTGTCACCGTGGCAGTCAAGCACACAAAAGAATAGAGCCTATCCGCAGGTTGACGTTGTAAGGTCACTTTCAATTTCTCTGGGGATGCTCTTGATTTTCAGCTCATCTAACGAAGGGCAATTTGTTTGCCACTGCATAACTAACAAGAGGCTTATCGCAGTAGTTACCTGCCATCAACGCTTGTATTTACGGCAGTCGGTCAGAAAAACAAAACAAAACTGACAACCAGGCATCCATGCACGCTCTCTCCAACTAACGGGGATCATACATCATCACTTTGTTTGTTTTATTGAATTTTAAGCACATCAAGTCAGTTCCAAAAATCCAACTGTTCCCTTTGATTCCCTATTCACCTATAAACTGTTGATCCGAGTGTATTGAATTTATCTGAACTACAATACGTATAAATATCTATCGACAAATATTTTTGAAAACATACGAGACAAAGCAGCAAGTGCTAGACCAGAGAGATTAATTGATCACCAGACAACAAGCAAACATTGTAAGTTACTTTTTTCCCACCAAAAACGCAAAAATGAATTGCTTCCACATTTTAAACTGTTAATATTTTCAGGGGTTTTCCGAAGTTTCCGATGATAATAAAGTAGATATCTACAGGCAGACAGGAGTCAAACCACACAAAGGTAGTTAAATCTGGGCTGTAGGAAATTGATATTGGTATTTTTCACTATTTTCTGTCATGTTATGTAAAGTGGTCGAGGGGAAAGAGCTTCCCAAGTGGGGAAGTTTAAAAACTGGGAGGGAGCTGGAAGGTGCAAAAAAAAAAAAAAAATACAAATTTGAATATTCTCATTATATGCACAAACACAGGCACCCAAATGACTTGTGGAAGACAGAAAAGGCTTGGCTCAGCAGCTCCTGTGGAAAGTGATAAATCAGGAAAATAAACGGTCCCATTCATCAATAACGATAATACTCAGTAGTTGCAGCATTAAATGCAGATTTACACACACAAATATATCAACCTAAACCCGGCCGGTGTGTTTTTCCAGATATGATATGCAAGTCAATAACATCGGTTAATTCTACTCTCATTGGACTGTGGCGCAATTAATTCATGGCAATATCTGACTTGATCTCAAAACATATTTCATTAAACTATAAAAGGTCAAACCATCTATTGAGGCACGCTCTTATATGCAAGCTAAAATAAATAGAATAAAACAAACAGTGAAAGGAAGTATGTCCCCTGTATTCAGGAGTGGAGCTCAACCGTTCGATGATGAAAAGTGTGTAAATAGTGCATTTTCTCTGTCCGACCACTTGGTGTCAGCCTTGCTCACTGCATCGACGCCACAGCTACCACGAAGCACACGGATTCTTTCCGTGGTGTTCAAGGTTGAACGTGAGTTGACAAAACATTGAAATGATGATTCCTTAAACCAATGCAGATGAGCCCATTGACAGCCACTATTCTTCCAGTCTATTTTCAGGTCTACCCTAATTATAAAGATGGACCCGGGCGGACACATGGCACACATGTCTGTACGCTTTGCATGTCATAATCTCCCATTGGAATGACAGATATGTTTAGTGCCGTGTTGTTGTGGAGTCTATATTAAGTCCTGGCAGTACCCTGCAAGGACATGGAAACCCCCTCCCCCCTCCCTGGGATGAGAAGAAAGACAGACGGACCCTCCAGTTGGCCACTGGTGCCAGGCCTGCCTCCACATATGGCCTGTATGATGTTCAGCCCCGACACCGATTCATCAAGGCGTCCTTGAAAAAACTCATCCTACGAGACATGGGGGCTGAATTATTTCACGTCGTTTTTAATGTCTTCTCTTTTGTTTAGATTCTCACAGTGGGGGGCAATGTTGAGGGAGTGAAATGTGACAAAGATCACAAGCTGAAAATGAACTCGGAAGCACATTGTGATGCACTGTTGCTTATTTGTCGGACGATTCGGGGATGTGTAGGGATGAGTAATTCACACAGGTGAGACGGAAAGCCCCAGGATATCTAACTTCAAAAGGAACAAAGCAGGAAAGGTTGATAAGTAAAACAAGAGCCAAACCAAACTGCTGGATCTGAATGCCAAGCTGCCAACTGAATACAACACAGTGGGAAACAGTAAATAGTAGGATCCATGTCATGCTCAGCGAATATTGCTAAATCAAATCAAAGAGAAAGCAACATTTTTCAAAACTAAATCTATCCATTCAAAGCTTTGACATGTCAACAGTTAACTGTTAACACCAATCTGCAGATGCTTAAACTTGTAGGGAGACAACTGACAATAAGTAATGGGTTAAATAATTATATTAGACATGCTTCTAAGTTTTTAAAAAAACAAAACAACAACACTGATATATTAGCAGGCTACCAATCCTTTAATTGATCGAACCTCCTTTACTATCAGAAAATGAATTATGATGTTCAGGTAAAACAAATAAAACGTTAAAGATAAATATTCAAAAGTTATAAAGGAACTTCAGCCTTGAAATATTTTTTCAAGTAACATCACTCCACTTATGCGAAACAAAACAAAAAGAAAACTGTTCTTCAGGGGAGGGGTGCTTGTGTTGTACAAAGTGCATTTAAAAAAAAAAAAAAAAAAGCAGGAGTCAATTTCTGACAAGGCAAGAAATGACCAGTGATAAAGGTTTCTCTTTTTCTGGGGAATGCGGTTCATCCGCAGCGTGACCTTGGCACAAACAAAGCCAAGCGTTGCCACCCAGTTGGCACCGGCTGTTTGGCACTCCGTCCAAAGAAGTCAAATGGAGTGAATCTGTGGCATAAACAAGCCTGCGGGTGGGAACGTAAACATGAAAGACAGTCCACTTCTTTTAGCCTCCAGCGATCACAAACAAGCACCTTATGTTCCACCGTCCCTGCGCTTAAAGTCGCCGCAACAGAGCCGTGTCCACCCTTCCACCACTTTCCCCTCTTCATCCCGGTCAGCCACCCCCTCTGCTCATGCATCATCGTCTTACTCCACCTCTCTCTTTCCGCTCCCTGCGTCCGCACCCCGCCCTCTTTTCTTTTGGACTTTTCCTTCGCTCATTCTTCTCTGGCCTGTGTCCCAAGGCAGATGGTCCATGCAAGCAGATGCTCCCCCACCCAGTGCCCGCGAAGGAAAAACAAAGCCGGGATGCAAAGCAAACAAAATCTGCTGGAGGGCGCCCGGGAGATGAAGAAGGAACTTTCATGGTGCAATTAATCTTGGACGTGACCGTGGACCGTCTCTTTATTGACAGGTAGCGAGCAAACACACAGGTGGTCCCAAAAATGTCAGAAAAAAAAATCATTTCCGAAAGACAAACACTTCTTTCTTAAAGATGGAGAGCACACTTAACTCCACAGCAGTTTGTATGCCATTAAGATTATCTGATGTGGCAGATCTGACTGTTTAATAAGTCAAACCGTCCAATTGTGAATCTATTTGCGGAGTGAATACAAAACAAGAGGCGCAAAGTCAACGTGAGGAAAGTCACGCAGTTACTTCTGCAATTACCATAATTAAGAACGCAAAAACTGCCACATAAAACATCACACGGTCCAAGTTGTTCAAATAGGTTTATTAACATAATCGCCACATCTTACTTTGAAATAATCAGGCATAATGTAATCGGGTCTATTAACAAATCAAACAGCCCGTCTCCACTGGAGGACTTTCGCATACGATCCTTTAACTGCATCCTGTCAAAACGTTGCTCTGAAAAGATCAATCACAACGCTGTGCCGTCTGACAGATTTGGAGCAGTTTCCCCAGTCTGTACCTTTGCTTCACTGTGATCTCAGGACCCCTGACCGACAGATGTTCAGAAAACACACAAACCCACACACCACATGTGGTCACTTCTCAACTCCATAGGAGCTCACAGCTGACAACAGACAGCGGACGCTATGGTTCCTTCCAGGCCTCCGCAAAGGTTCCTATACAGTCTATAAATTAGGATTAACTATAATCGAAGATCAATTTTCAGACGGAGCCTAACCTGGCCAGTGATTGGTTCCTATGTATCTGATGATTTTTTTTTTTTTTCTTTTTCACATTTCATGGTGGCTTAACTTTAAAACTGCAGCCTCAAATAAATTCTGCATATTGAGATCTTGACGATGTGACAACAATAATAAATGCTGCAAATGGGTTATTGCACTTGGTTGCATCAAAGCCTAACCCACAGCACACAACTCGGATTCACACTAAAATCATGACTCGGTACTAATGTTATACATGTTGTTTACATCAGAAAGGTCTGGGGTACTAAGATTGCAGACATCATAGGTTGTCTGTTTTTTTTAGTTCATAAACTAGTTCTGTTGGAAAATATAATTCATGTTGCAGGCTAAACATAAGCCAAAGTAATTAAATGCAAATCAGAGTAAACGAAGCATTGATTCAAACGCAAATGAGGTAAACGCCTCATGGTAACATTTTTACCGTTTATGTTTTATTACTTAATATTGTTGGACATTTGTTCAGAGCTTAATATCAGGAATAATTACAATGATAATTCATATTGATGCCGAAGACGAGACAAAAAGCCCATAACGGACCCAACTTTTGTCTCAAGTATTCCAGTGCAGGAGAAGGAGCTAGCCGTGGTGCTGAAAGCAACTCAATCGTAACAATAACCCTTACGGGGCTGCGTTTCATACACCGCCTTTTTTGAAACTCGGGGATTCTGTACTAAAGGAGAGAAATGTCGAGGGGAGCCGTTGGCAGACTCCGACAGCAGTTGTAATGGTGATCTGAGAGAGCTCCCAGGCACTGATGCAAAGAATCACTACACCGAGGAAGCAGCTCTTGGGAGGATCAACTCATGGCTGAATGGATGTAGCATTTTTATGGGCGATTGTTAAATTTTAATATTTCCCAGGGGGAAGGGTGTGGGGTATGATGTGGTCACCCACTGGGCAAAAAAGTGGTGGGGGGGTGGGGGAGTGTGTGTGTGTGGGGGGGGGGGGGAGAATAAGCACCAAGTGACAGACTGTTGTTTCTCTCTACATTGAGCAGTGCAAATTGGTAACAAATTCCAGCATGCTTCACCTCACCCAGGCTGACTCTGTAGTCCTAATGAATATATGAATCGTGACTACTAAGGGAGGCTGTGCGTCACTTACTGCTCGAGGCAAACCTTTCAGCTACAAACCCAAGTCAAGACATCAATGTTTTTTTTTAAAAATAAGATAACTGCAAATCCTCAATAACATAACGTCGGAGAGTTTAGATTTGAATACTGCAATATCCTATAACCAAGAAATGAAACGCAGACTGTGACAGTCGCATTCTGGAATATTCAGCCCCTTCGACAGCCTTTGTCAAAGTCTGCAAGATCTTATTAGTTGATATTAGTTTTACCACTCGGTGGAACTTATTGCTGCACTTGCATACGTTATTTGTCTCCTGTTCTTCGTAGCAAAGACCAGGAGTGGGGAAACATTCCTGAACCAATACAAAACACTTTCCTGAAGGAGCATTAAGACCTCTCAAATCTGTTTTAATTCTTAGAGGTGTGACTCATATCTTGAACAAAGGATAATTATAAGTCAATTAGGTGTGCAAACAAACATTAACCCGTGACGAGCAGTTAACGGCTCTTCTGGGTCTCCGAGCAGCAGTCAGAGGAAACCTAAGGACTATAACCGAGTGATCGTTATTCTGAAAGACGGCCAAGTACTGAACCCAGGAGAGGATTTGTGCAACCGAGTTCATTATGGTCCATATTTTAAAAGGATGCCCGTGTGTCCATATATTCAAATTCTATTATCACAAGGAGGTTCAAAAGTTTTGCATACGCAGTGTGGGGCTACAGTGGCAGATAAACATGAAAATAAATATCTTTAGAGGTTGTTGTTTTTTTTGTTGTTGTCATGGTGGACATGTTGACTTGACAAAGCAGGAAAACCACAGGTGGGTTCATGATGGCTGCGTGCCAATTAAGGGGAAACCCTGCCATCACGCAAGCTGGTTCACTGCCATGGTTTACTGGGCTGCTTAATGGAACTGAATCATCATTAATGTCATTATTTCCACCAGAGATTTTCCTGCTGTGACACGTGACAACAGGAATTTCTACACCTTAACTATCCGAAGAAAACCGTAAAGCTCTGCAGGTAAAACTATTTAGCAGGAACAAAAAAAAAAAAAACAAAAAAAGAAATGATGTTGCTGCTCAGTTGAATTCTGACAAAATGACAAAAGCCCGACACAATGGCCATCAACAAAACCATATTTTTTTTTCTTTCAAGAAAAGGCAAAAGTCAAAACGTGAGCTACAGTTAGTGGCAATAAAGCAACATATTTACCTACAAGCATGCAAACTAAACTTCAGCGTGGAAAAAAACAACAACTTATTAACTCAGTTTTAACTCATTAAAATGTCAATTTAATATTGCCTTTAAAAAATAAAAGGGCCTATTAACAATAAACAGACTACGCGCCAACTGTCAAATCACTTTGCTTCCATATAACTGTCAACTTTTTCAACCGGATTTAATTTGCTTTCGAGGAGACGTGAGCGTTAAAAGTTGTCCTCTCATCGAAAAGGAGTTTGTTTTGACATGAATTACGAGCCGAATTGGGAAACAGTCCCGCGATCACCCAAAAACTCACGTTGTGCCGAAATGGGTCACGGATCGTTTGACCGCTGCGCAAGGCAATATTAAATTGGGACTATTATTGCGAGGAGTTTCGCGTGCGCGCCGTCTGGAACAGAACAGGACCCGACAGATCACACCGCGTTACTACCGGTGAACGAGCCCAAAACACGCCACCGCCGTCCTACCAGTTGAAGAAACAGCAGCGTCCACCCGGCCGGAGACGGTTTCCACTCGCTTCGCGTCCATCGTTGATGAAGAAAACGGACTTTTAATTTTTATTTATTTTTATTTTTTTTCTTCCCCGTCAAAACCAGCCTCGGTCACAGGAGCTCGTCTGCGATGACTTGTGGTACGACTTGCTGCTCCTGCAACTCGCAAGTTTCGCAGCGTGTTGTGTGTGTGTGTGTGTGTGTCAGAGAGTAAGAGTGACAGGCAGCGCTGGAAAGCTACTCGTGCACCCGGTACTTTGTCGGGAGCGCGCGTTACGTGGGTGGGGTGGGGTGGGGTGGGTGGTGATGGCGGAGGGTGGGCGTGTCGGTCTCAAATACGCCTCTGGCTGGTCCCTTTTCCAAGTTTGTCCGATGTGAAAATCCCTTCGTGCCATTTGTTTATTGCAAATATTAAATATGGAAGTTCCAGAAATAAATAAATAATGATCAGATTTATTATGTTTGTTCATTCACAAACATTCAATGTCAATCAACTCAGTTCAAATCGGTTCATGATTGGGTTGTCGGTCGTGTCTCATCACTGCCTCGTACATAAAAAAAAGGCACATTTAAATCACCGGGGATGTTAAAGCTGCCACATAAGGTCCTTTTTCTGTTTCAACGTGACAAACATACCACTTCTCACGAACTCAGATCGAATAGCTCCACCGACCTCGGGCCAACCCAACAGACTCTGAAAGCTGTCAAAGAGCCAGGCCTTATCGCCCGACATCGATCCCCGACCTCTCGTGGCTTAGCAGGAACAAATCCACGCCGCTGAATTTCTTCAAACTTTCAGAAATCCATATCTCAATCGCTATGACCATAAAGCTCTGCTGTCCGCACACCGATTACACCAGACAGTTTTCACACACACGCACGCACATACACACACACACACACACACACACACACACACACACACACACACCGTAGTGCACCTTCATATATTGACTTTATGGTTGTCTCCGTTACAGTGTGGTTTTGTTTGGCATGCCATCGGCTATATTCAACTTTTAAAGCTGTGGTTCGGGGTCCGCCGGGGGGGTCTTTAACAACCTTTTCATCATATATCTCTCCACTTTCCCAACTCGCCACAAACAGTTACATAATTCTGCACCGAGCCCAAAAAAACAACAAAAAAAACCCCACTTTGGGACACTGTATGATAAAAATGTGTGGGGGGTAGGGGGGTCCGCAGATAAGTATAACACACAAGGCACTTGATGGAAATCGTGAACATTCAATGCGCAGTATTCTCTCTCCCTTTTTCTCGATCACTCGCACAAATAAACTGCAGCATAAGCAATATATCAGAAGTGTATTTTCTGTAAGCAGTCCAGTGAGAAATCAAGTGGAGTTTTTATTTATTTATTTATTTTTTTCCACACATACCGTAGCTGCACAATGCAACGAGCCCACAGCAGCTGAGAGAGTAAAGCCCTGGATGAAAGGATAAACCAGGCTGCTTCTTAGCAAGTCAGCTGTCAGCTATTTTAAAGATGAGAAGGTTGTTTGTTTTTTTGTTGTTTTTTAACTTTTCACGGCAGCAAAAAGAAGGCGAGATTGCAAATGATCGTTTGACCGTCTCCCAAGAATACCGCAAAGAATAAAGTTTCCTGTCACATTGTAAAAGCCCAAACTCACTTTCAGCTAAATACGCTAAACAGCTTCAGACAAAAACATAAAACAGGAGGCCAACTTGCTCAGCGGGTATTATGGGAAAACTTCTTGACACATCTAAAAAAACACAGGAGCTTCTTTCTTAAGCAACTTGGATGTGAGAGACTGTAGCCACCTTGAAGTGTTGTGTAATGAATATTTTTAGACATTTATTTCTAGAATATACATGAATCGTCTGCAGACGATTAAAACATGGCGTCTTGTAATTCCACAGGAACCCTGGCGGGACGGCGGACCATCAAAAATAATGCATAAAGCTTGGACCAGTCCTTTACTTTGTCTCTTTATCGTCTTCTTTCAGACAAAGAAACATCCAAATATTTAGGTGTGTGTTTTACTATATTTAGCGTATTTGCGCGTGTACGTTTTTCCTCAATTTGTGGAAAGTCAGCCTTTAAATCGGGCTGTGGACGACGCGTGATCAAACCTCTCTGGATAAGCCTTCAAAGTATAGACAGAAATGAAACTTGCAAAGTTTTGTGCTGCTGAAATAGTGAGCGTGAGAAAAAAAAACTTCTTTTGAGAAAACAGGCTTTAATTAAAAGGCCGTTTCCTCCAGTTGAATCAGTTTACTATGCTACCGAGAAAAAAAAAAAAGTTCATATGGGGAATCTGTCTTTTAAATATGAAGGCTTTTGTTTTACAGAGTTACATGAGGAGAATGGTAAACAGAAAATAAACTTAACAGACAGTAAGACAGGTAAAATCGCTCAGACTTTCTTTGTTTGGACATTTCCATCCCCGTATGCTCATAGCCTCATTCACAGCCTTACGGTGTGCCAACAAGACAAATGGATTCCAGTAGACAACACTTCAATTTCTGAGGTGTACGTGTGAGAGAGACAGCTCCTGTCTGTCACCGTGAACAATGCTACCTTTTTTTTTTTTTTTTTTACCTTGCTATAAATAACAAAGCACCTGGACAGAAAGACGAAGCCAAATCAGTGCAGACAGATTGGCACAGGTGGACGGATGGCGATACGAGGGCATTAATGAGAGCGCAGGTCTGCCGACACATGGGGATGGGAGCTCTGCGGATGGCTTGATATCATCATTAAAGGCCAGTGTGTGTGTGTGTGTGTGTGTGTGTGTGTGTGTGTGTGTGTGTGTGTGTGTGTGTGTGTGTGTGTGTGTGTGTGTGTGTGTTTTGGTGTGACTTTGGGAAAAAATGGAAAATGGCATTGGACAGTGTTCGACCATCATTTAGGTCGACTGAAAACTTAGATTTGACTCTTGCAGACAGTAAATATATCAGTAGTGGTAAATCCAAGCTCGCTGAGTACAAAGAGGGGAATTATTTAAAATGGCTTAAGAATCCACACGCATGCACACGTTGAAGCATAATCCTGATCTAATGATCAAAACCAGTTAGAGAGCCTTCCCCCTCCTCTTGCCCCTTTCCCCCCCCCCCCACGAGATCACCAAACGAGCATCTATTTCTGTCTTCATCTCCGATGGTGCCCAAAGTTAATCATGATATATTTGGGTTTGCACAAGGTCTCTGCGCTGTATTTAATGAGGAGATTTTGCTCATGTGGGAATTTCCCCACATCGATTTATCAAAGCATACGGTTAAAAAAAAAAAGAAAAAAAAGAAATGAAAATGATATCTTTACGTAACACTTCGCAGCAGTGTGAAAAGGACCGCGGGCTAAGGCTGATTTTTGTGGCCCCTCCAGGCCATCGCGAGGTGAGAATTGCGGCTGATTTTGCCGTTCGGGGCGATTTCCAATTTCATTGTTTACATTATTTAAGGTGGCAACTTATAACCGTCTTCTGCCAGAAAGCCCTTACACTGGAATCAGTTTGAGTTGAGACAGAAAGGTAAAGTGTTCATCGTATGCAGGCCCACGACTGGATGTCGCAACGGCGCTTTCAGAACCCATTAACGTGTCATTACTGAAAAATGGAATGCAAAGAAGTAGTATTCTCTATATCTTTCAGTTTTTCTCTTTTATAAGTCAAATGTGAGCTTGAACTTAAGGGAAAGAGTTTGACCAACTAGCTGAAGTATAAAAAGGAGATGGAAGTTCGGTGCCTTAAGTGAGAGAGGGATTTAAGATCAAGCCCCAGAAGTTTTTGCCTGGATGGGCAAAAAAAAAAAAAAAAAAAAAGACAAGATAAGATGCCTTTGACTTTGAAGTGGCCATTGGATTTGACCATTAAAATGTAAAGCTAAGGTCAAAGTTCACTTTAAATTACAGTGTAAGCGTTACCCTCCTGAAAATACAAAGTGAAACACAAGACAAAAAGGTTAGCTCCTCCGGTAAGAACGATCTTATATGATCTGCATTCCCCATCAATATTAGTTCATTTAAATCGGATACACAATTAAGCATCTTTCTGATTTCCCTAAAAAAAAAAAAAAAAAAAAAAAAAGCCTTTTTTTAATGTTTAGTCACAAGCTGTTGCTTCAGAGAAGAGGTGAGTTTGCCGTTTTGGAGAAAATGATGTGCAAACGTAAAAGGAAAAAAAAAAGAAGAAAAAAAGAAAAGCAATTCATAATCGTTGTCATAATATCGGTTTAATGCGAAGGACAGCGGTCATTTTCACAGCTTCCGCAAGCACGCACCAGTCTTCAAACTGTCAGCAATATTTGTGTAACGTTCGGTTACAAGTGTTCAAATGTTTGCAAAAGCCCTGACCTTCGCTCAAACATGATGCGCACGCTGACGTGACTAGGCAAACTTACCAAACTATCCAAATGATCAATTACCTGTGCAGACAGCTCTGAGGTGACAGTGATCGTCACATTCCCCGGGTGCTAATTAAGTCTTTGATCCACATGTCGGGCCCGGAGGGTGGGGTGGGGTGGGGTGGGGTGGGGGGCCTTGGGTGATTGGCTCGCCGCAGGTAAGAAATATATGGCCTCCCCTGGATCACTCCAGTGGCGAGTTTCCACGACAAGAGCCAGATGCTTCCTCCGGGCGCCACAGCAGCAGCAGCAGCAGCAGCAGCTGGGAGATGTAAACAGCGCGTCACTCGCCTTGACGCCGGTCGTCTCCGGGCCTTCCTGGGAAGGAACCGGGCTCCGAAACGCTCCGCGGAGCACACCTAAGTGGAAACCGGGCGGGCAAGCGAAGGAGACGTCACGGAGGGATCGTGACGTTTGTCTGAAAAAAAAAAAAAAAAAAAAATGCACCGTTTGTCACCGACGGATGCTCTGGGAGTATGAATTTAATTCTCTCATCTCTGGCTTATTATGTCCGAGACGTGCGCTCTGTAACCCGAAGACCTTTTTTTTTTTTTTGGAAAGAGACAAAGACCTAAATGACTTCATTTGTTTTATCTTAATTTATTATCGATTTCTGCTCAAGGTGTCCCCGCGATCTTAAAGCAGAGATTCTATCGGTTTATTTGCCTTGATGAGCTCCCCCCCCCCCTCACGCAGCACAAACATCCTCCCATTGTCATTCAGGCCTCGCCGACAACCTCGGATGAACTTTCTAACAGATGGCAGCGCTCAAGAACCTTGGCGATTATTTGAGGATCACTCTTCGGAGCCTCGTGGGAATCAGCGAGGCTGCCACTAATCAAGGCCTAACTACTCTCTGCATAATTCACAAGTCTTTTTTTTAATTTTTTTTTCTTTTTGAATAATTTGTCACATCCAAGATGGCTCGGCCATCTATCTCTGCCCGAGTGAAAGATGTGTTTTATTAATACGCCATTAATGGAAAAAAATTGGGAGCTATTGGAGCTGCAACGTCTCTCCGCTTCCCCGGTGATCGAGATGATCCCTGGACGGCGATCAGTTCTCGCGCGTAGGAAATTGCTGGAATAATTTTCAATCTGACCTTCCAAGATTTTTTTTTTACGATTGTTAGCTAATGACGTGCTGTGAAGATAAGAATATTTCATCACTTCGATTCGGGAGTAGTGGCCTTATTTAAGGCATTGAGCAAGAATGGCTGGTTCCGACTACTTTACAGCAGTAAATGTTGTCCAATGGTTTCCAAGCTGGGTGGGGGGGGTGTCAGTTTAGGAACTGTCCCCTTTGAAAACAGAATGCAGCGATTTGCAAATCATGTAAAACCATATTTAATTGAAAATAGACCAAAGACAACATGTCTGCAAATCATTGCGTTCTGTTTTTTTTTTATTTACATTTTACACAGCATCCCAAGGTATTTTTGGGGGGGGGGGGGGGGGGAACGGGGGTTGTATCTGTTGTGGGGGTAGGGGGGGGGGTTATAGTGGCTTCAGAGCCTCCCTGAACCCCTAGAAAAGAGGAGAACCGATCCGAGATCAGACCTGCAATACGACGCTGTGGCTGTTCCGACACAACCGGTAAGTCGGATAAATGGCATTCGCCAAGCAAAAACGGACACTAATCCATCTCCCCCGAGTACTCAGCAGTCAAATCACACTCGGCGTCTCCCGCGGACTCTCCTGCACCGCGGCGTCGGGCTGCGAGTGGGACTCCAGTCGAGCTGTCGGCGGTGGAGGAGACAGACGGGGAGAAGCTGGAAGAAGACACTTCTCTCTCTCTCTCTCTCTCTCATTATCCTTCCTTCTCGCGGCGGCTTCGCTTGCCCCGAGAGTCGGCTGTCAATCACAACCGAGGGGCATCGAGTCAGCGGGGGCCCCGCAATCGTACGGCGCGCACCCGTCAAGTCTGCCGGCAGGCGGGGAGGAAACGCCTGGAGAGCCCAGACGCGCAGCCAAGTCGCAATTAAAGTGCTGCGCTGCTGTGGAGGAAGAAACCTGAGGCCACCTGAAGGTCAGTGGAAAAAACCCAATTACCAGCTTGTCAGGAGGAGTAATTCTTGGAAACAAAACAGCTCCGACTCACCTTCGCAGAGGTGGGGGAGGTGGAGGGAGGTCCCAGAAGATGAGAATCTGGGTGGTTTTGCGAGAACAAAAACTTTCAATTAGGTAATCAGAACTTTTGTTTTATTACTGTTGGGCCAAAGTGGAGAAATCCGCTCCGGGGGGGTGAGTGTATGCACAGGACCACAGCTCAGACCGCCCAGTTACATGTACGGAACTCTCAAATGGAATAAAGGTGTTGGATTACAAGTTATAAAAATAGAACATTTACACAAACGTATCTACAAAGACAGTTCAGTGGCAGTAATGTGGCTAATTTTCCAATAATTATCTTTTTCCAAGAAAAAAAAAAAATGTACAACCAAAAAAAAAAAAAGAAGACATTTCACAGTTTAAAAGGCGTGAGCTGTTATTCTGCAGTCTTTGGGACGGAAACCGTTGCTACACAGTAGTTTCATGTTTCCACAAGCCGGTCTTTACGCTGGCTGCGCTCTCTGTGGTGATCAGGGGCACCGCTTGGCCGTTTTCTTTAAGCGTGCCACCGTTTTGGGTGACGAGGTTGAGCCCGTACGACTTCGGCTGGCTTTGCAGTTCCGCGCTGCCGGGCTGCTTCACGGGACCAGAGTCTTTGCTCGAGGTCGACGCCGCAGCGGTCGCCGCCTGCTCGGTTTCTACGGCAACCGCTGTCCCGTTCCCCAACGCGCCGCCGCCTCCTCCTCCTTTGTCTGCGTGGCGGGGGCGCCGCGGCAGGCTCGCGCTGTCGCTGCTGTCCTGCTGCAGCTGGCTCTGATGCCGCTCTCTGTAGGCCATGTAGGCCGCCCGCCGGCTGTTCCGCGCGGCCATGTCGTAATGGTGGTGTCGCCTGTGGGGGGCGCTCTGCACGCTGCCCTCCACGCTGGTGGGCACGTCGTAGGCGTACTCCCGCAGCACGGTCAGCCGGCTCGCCCTGTGCGCCCGCGCCCTGTTTTTGTGATGCCGGCCCGCGGGCCCGTTCGTGGCAGCCGCCGGATTGGCGATGTTGTTCATCGGGCGGAACTGCACCTCCACGGGGGCCACGTGCATTTTTATTTCGTTGTCCAGCGAATGCTCAGTCAGGCTGTTGTCCAGAACGGCCGTGCCGTTGGCCGTCGCCGGGGCCGAGGCGGACTTGCACTGAGCCGCCTCCGCGTGCAGATTGGTCAGCTTGCTGCCGTTGGCGGAGTTGCGCATGCTCGGGGCGCTCTTGTTGGTGTAGGAAGAGTCTGCGCTGCTGTGGCCGCACTTCGTTGACTCCCCGTCCGCCTTGCCGTCGGATCCGGCTGCGGCCGCCGGAGCCACGCCCGGCTGAGGCAGAAGGACGTCCTCCTGCGCGGAGTACGCTCGTCTGCCGGAGCAGCACGCCTGGGACCAGTAGCGCCTCATGTCCTGTCTGTTGACGCAGTGATGCGCCACCATGAACGCCCCGAGTGCCAGCGCCGCCACCCCGAACAGGCAGGTGAACGCCAAGTCGAAGGGGTGGTCCTGCGACACGGCCATGGCCCCGAACACCCAGAGGGCCGCGTAGAGCCCCAGCGCCCCGGCGGCGCCCATCAGCTGGGCGGCGAAGGTGTGCTCGTTCTCCAGGGCCGACAGCGGCACGGCGTGCGGGGCGGACCCGACGGAGGACGACGCCTCGTGGGGATGAAGCTGCAGAGTGACGGAGAGGCAGTGGCCGCTGGGGGCCTCTGGTCCGGCCTCGCTGCTGGCCGAAGCCAGATGCTGCTGCTCTTCAGTCGACTCCTTCAGCTCGTAGCGGCGCTCGGGGTGTCGCCGCAACTGGAGCAGGATGCTGAGGAAGTACATGCAGTCCACGAAGATGATGAATCCTACGGGGCCATAGAAAGCCCCGATACTCGGCTCCCACGCCATCCAGCAGCTAGAAGGAGAAGGGACAGACGAGACCGTTCAAACATTTCATCCACAGTCGAGACATTGGACGGAGCTTCGAAGCTCATTTAAAAGAGTTCTTTATGTCCACTTAGATCTTCGAGCAACTTCTAACATTAAATGATCCACGGTGCTCATTAAAACAACACCTCGTCACCCCATCTTAATCCGTCACGAGCATTATTTACTTTCGCAAACTTGAAATTACTCTGAAAAACTTCGGTGTCTAATTTCTCCAGTTACTGTCCCATTACTTTTAATAACACAGGCTGAATTTGTCTTGCTTGCAAGAAATTAATTAAACTCCAAAGACTCCGAGACAGATACGGGTCCAGATTTCTCAATTAGTCAGCCACGCTGCACACTCTAAACAGCTGCCACTGTCGAGAGGGGTGGGCGAGCTCGCTGTAAACTGGCAGCAGTTGCTTGTTGCTTGGATGCACATATCATTAATAGGCATCTATAATCAGAACTTTGGGGGATAAACTTTTCCCACCCACATAAAAATAGCCATTATTTACTAAAAGCGCTGCAGTCTGGCCGGTCGATTACAAAGCCAATTCCTCCCGAGGACAGACTGTAAAAGTATGCTGTGGGCTCGGATTGCTTCCTTGCTAAATACTCCCGTCCAGATAAAATGGCACACGAGCACAAACTGAAGATGGTAAAGGGCCCGCTCACTATGGCGCGTTGGTCTGGCTGCCGTAGTTTTTGATGTTAGCTGCTGCAGTGATCCCACAGACGATGATGGGTATCCCTCCGCCGATCAAGTAGAACCTTTTGGAGAAAGCAAACGGAAGTGGTTCTGCTTTAGTGCTTCTGTTTTCTGTCATGACACGTGGGAACGACGCTTGGAAACACGGGAGGTCCAGCGATGTGTGTGGCCTCCACACTGACACCATGTGGCAGCTTAACTATTAAAACACATAAGAGGAGAAGCAAACTCTGTGCAGATCAAGAAATGACGAGTATATAAATCTCGTATTTCATTTGATGACACAGTAGAGTTTTGTCCGCACTAAGCGGATCATTTGTATTAAAAGAAACCCATCTCACTTGGGTCATGTGTGGCCTGCTGTGTCTCACCCACTGATAAAGATAGAAAACAGACCACAATCTAATTACGTCAAAAACATCTCCTATTGATGGTACAAATTTAATTGTGGTAATTCAGGTGGCTGGCTGCTATGTATTTGTCTATAATTGTACTTTTAATGCAGGCACACTGTACGGCAAAAGAAACGAGAGAGCACCAAAACACTCGATCTTGGTGGCGTCTCGCGTCGTCTCTTGACACGCGGCATGATGCAGCAAACGCGACAGTATTCCGGCTGTTGCTTGGTGCGAACATGTAACGTTCCCTTGCCCTCTGTGCTCGGTTGTCACGCTCGAAGAGGTGGAAACAAACCTCAGCATAGGCCGCGGAGGCGGCGGCGGCTCGTCCAGCTCTTCGTAGCGCTTGGCCTTGCGCGTCACCTGTTTGTAAATGTTGCGCGCAGTCACGCCCACCCACAGAGCGGTAGCCAGAGTAGAGTAGTGCAGCAAAATGCCCACCTGGAGGAGATCACACCATGATAATTATATGACTTCACTAAGGCAAAAAAAAACAACAACAACAACAGACTCTCATATATCAGGATAACAAAATGCTCCTTTCAGGTTCTAATGTTTCACCAATGAAAGCAAGAATAATTGATGGGAAGCACTGCGTGTGGGGGATTTCAATTAGCATCGTGAATCTTGAGCAGTTTTCTATTAAGCGTGTCATCATCAGCCCGAGTTGAAAAATCACCTTACGAGATGCAGCGTTACACCTGAGGTGATCAAGTAAACAAACAACACGTTCTCTGCCAAACTTTTTCACCCAGATACTTGGCAGTTATGGCGCAACGAAAAATGAATAAGTAATGAGGAGAGGCGCAGGATTGCCCGGAGCCACGGGAAACGATCAGCTACATATCTCTATGTATCTTTTACTGGGTTTCCCCCGGTTTTATGAACGCAGTGAACTTGGCCAAAGGCAACTTCGTCAACCTTTTTTCCCTAGAAAACATCCAAACGACTTGTTCATCTCTGACTGCTCATTATTAAGCTTGAATGGGGGGGATGGGGGAGGAAGGGGGGGGAGGGGTGCTGTATACTCACTGCTTGACAGACACTTGAATATCGTGTCTGATTGATGCCGCCTACAAAAACCCCACTTGTGAGGGAGAGGTGGAAGCCGAGGTTGACCAGCATGTGCCAAAACTTGCGGCTGACACGGACAGACCTGTCGTCACAGAAACAACAGATCACAGATTTAAAGCTCGAGAAAAAAATAAAATAAAATGGATGTTGTGAAAGTATCTCCTGTGGATTGGGTTTATGTTGACACCAGGACTGGGAAATAACAATACAAATTTGGGATGTGAAAAATAAAGAGAATAAAAACTTAACAGTAACATTTTGAGAAACTGGCATTACAAAAGTAAATAGACAGGGTAAACGTCTAAATTTATAAGTGAAAAAGATAAATATCACTTAATTACAATGACCAAATTACAATTTTAACATATTCTTAAAAAAAAAATTAAAAAAAAATCCCACCGATATTGTTATAAGAGGCAACTCATTCATTTGACTGGGGGATTTCCCATGATGCACCGAGCGCCGTCTCTCTCCCTGGACCTCTCTGCAGGTATCTATGGCTTGATGTCTGATCTGGCACCACCAGCCTGCCCTTTGTTTATTGTTTGTTGTTTTTCTACGCTCATCTTTTCTCTCTGCAACCCCCCCCCGACCTGTCGTGGCAGATGGTTGCACACCCCTGAGTCTGGTTCTGTCAAAGGTTTCTTCCTGTTAAAAGGATGTTTTTTTTTTCTTCCCTTCCCACTGTCTCCAACTGGGACCTGTTGGGAGTTTTTTCTATTATACGGTAAGGTCTTTTGACCTTATTATGTAAAGTGCCCTGAGATTACTTGTCTTGTGACTTGGCTCTATGTTCATGCCACTGAATTGAGTCATCTCCCACTATTTTGTTAAATTATTGTTCTTCTAGTTTGCTTTCAGGGGGGGAAATGGGAGAGGTTTTATATGAACATTTAAAAACAGAAAACAGAATTACGTTTGGAAAAAAAAAAAACCCGAACATGATAAATAACAAAGCAAAAATGAAAAAGAGAGATTGTTGTGTAGTGGGCTGAAATAAATGGGCACTTGGAACAAAAAAAAAAACAACAACAAAAAAGCAAAAATACATCCTGCATGGTAGTAAATTCGAGCAACCAGCAAAGCATAAGTGAATTAAAATGTTAGATTATTGTCTTACCTGTGATGGTAGATGTAGCTAACAATGATGGTGAACAGGCAGAGGAGGAGTATGATCGTTGTGGCGTAGATGACTGGGTGCAGGGGCTGAATGCTTGGAGAGAATTGTTCCACACTGCTGAGGTCCTGCAAGAAAGAAGAGGTGACAAATCCTCAGCTTTAAATAATACTGTTCTGTCATAAAAAAAAAAAAATTTAAAAAAAAATCAGTGCAAGATGCAAAGTGCCCTGACTCCAGTACTATATTTTCCTGGTTCATGTATGTCTGGTGAACCTTTAATTGGTATGGCAAAACCTCCAGCAAATTTCAGCTCATCATTATTGACACTAACTAGTGGAAAAACATCACTTTACAAAGGGCATGACTGGACATAAGGAGGAGCTCAACCTACCATAAGCAGGCCATAGTTCCCCAGAGAGCTGCACGATATGGTGGTGTAATTGTCGTAATGGTCCAGGATGCGGCAGCCGTCGCCCTGCCATCCTCCCTGACCTCCCGCCAGGCTGAAGTTCCAGCAGGCGGACACGGCGTCTGAGCCGCGGGCGAACCGCCGCACGGTGATGTTAACGGGGGTCCTCAGGACACGCAGGGACATGCCGTCTGATGGAAAACACCAAATCAGGGTAAAGACGCTCTTCCAGTGTTTAAGTCATCGCCTGATAACAAGCCCTCATTTTTGGTTGCTTTATTTTTTTTTCAAGTGTTAGAACATTTGCAGATTCTAAAACCAAAAACATTGCAACTCACCTATCTTGGCCATGATGACCGGGGTGGCCACACTCCTCCTCTTCCCTCCATCAGCCAGTTGCGAGGAGTTGCCAGTGGAGGGAAAAAATTTGCCATTGCGGAAGCCCAGTAGGTGGAGCTTGTAGACTGTGTCGTCCGCCTGTCCGGGGAGTGCAGCCTGGGTAAAGAGCAACTGAGGAAGCTGCAGGGAAGCCTCCACGATGGTGTTCTAAGAGGACGGAAAACACGAGGTCAAGATCCAACGATTCCTTTTTACAGTCCATTTCTTCTTCCGGTCATCTTTGTTATGGTTAAAAAAAAAAAAAAAAAAATGATGAACTGACTGACAGCGTGTATTTAAAAGCTCTAATCATAACCGCAGCCCACAATAAAAGCTTGCTTTAATGAAACCACAAACAAATTGTGACTCTTCCTGGCAGGAGCTGACCTTGTGAAGGATGCTGGAGAAGGAACTGGAGGTGTTGCATTTGAACGTGAGCTGGCGGTCCTGGCCGGGCGTGCGCTCCTGGCCGGGCGTGCGCTCCTGGCCGGACCTCTGGAATAACATGCAGGTCATGCCATTCCAGTCACTGGCTCTGACGGCGTGGGCCTCCAGTGCTATGTTGGGCGATGTCTGAGAGGAGAACGGCAAGAGTGACGCGTTTACGTTCCCATTCGGCAGAACTCGCAGTGAAACATGCCACAGTGCCGTTAACAGGGGCTGACCAGGGAGAAGGCCTGCGCGTTGGCCAGGCGGTAGACGGCGATCTTCTGGAGGCAGGCGATGATGCGCGAGCAGGCCAGCGATTCGCGCTGAGCCATCCACAGCACCCTCTCATCGGCCAGCATCAGGTTGCTGGCCATGCTGAGCATCACCTCACCCAGCTGGGAGACGCACACGGGTTCAAAATAAACGCGGGGCGGCGTCGACTCGGAAAAAGCATTGCATTTGTCACTTCGGTCACTCGCCAACATTCACTCCAGCAGCACATACTCTCAAGCACTCGAGTGGAAACAAGAGAAAATGTGGATGAGTTCAGGCAGCAACTTGTTTGTATCAAATGGCACTAAACACATGCTGGCGGGAGATGCTTGATTTGGCTCTTGAAGCAACTAAGTGACTATTGGAAACACATTTCAAGCATGATGTCGCACCACAAAACTTTTGTGTATGCTTTTAAAAGGCAGCGCTACTTGCCTGCAGCACTTGCAACACGAGCGCCTTAACTTTTTGTTGGCCTGCCGTTGCGCTCAAAGTCGTGACAACAAATTCTTTCTCATTAAACGACGTGACAGCAAACAGCTGCTGAGAATGAATCTATTTGTCCTTGCCGTTCGGTCGCAAACGTGAACAAATAAGCACGGGCGCCACTTGCCTCTTTAAGCTTCTCAACGAACTTCCCAAACTTCTCGATCATCTCGGCCACAAAGATGATGTCCATTTTGTCGGTGAAGTTGGCAGCATCTATCGTGTAGAGCAACAGGCGCTGAGCTCTGGTCACCACGTTGCTCTCGTTCAGCGGCATCTGGCAGGAAGACACACAGAGCGAGTTGGTGTGAAACGGTAAATGAACTTCAAGGGGAAAGACAATTTAAAAAGCCCGAGGTCAGAACCAGATGCACACCTGGTTGATGACGTAGAGAAACCTGGTGACGTCTTTCTGGAACTGGCAGCGGGAGTAGTCCTCCTCCGCCCACAGGCCCTCGCGATCACAGTAGCGCCACGCCTGCTGCTCCTCCCCGGAGCTGCCCGAGTAGGGGCCCGTGCTCGATGGCAGTCTGTTGCAGGGGAGGTAGGATCTGATCCCTGGCAGGGTGCGTGGCCACCTGAGAGAATTTAAATAAAAGACTGTCAAACGGATCCTTGCGGTGTCTTTAGTTCATCCTAACTTTGTGCCGTGCGAGTTAGAGCAGTAGCACCAGAGCAGTGACGCGATTCGTGGTCGGATCTGTGACACCTCATGCAGGTTTTACATTTAACCACGAGGGGGTGCTGCTTGCACAACAACGCCGCAAGAAAAACATTTTGTCACAGGAAAAGATTTTAATATTGATTCATATTTTCAACCTGCAGTTTGGCAAATGACATATATTATGTGAATAGAGCTACTATTTGCTGATCTTGTTTGGTTTATAAGATGCTCATTGTATCATATTAAATCAAAAAGGTCAGCTGATGGTATTTTTATCAATTGAAATGAGAAGCTTTTCTTAGCCCAAGTAAAATAAAAGATGTTATTGTTCTATTTCAAAATAAAATCCAGGTTTATAGATGGGAGAATTACATTTGACTCTAAAGACATCTGAGTGACTGGCTCTGTGTCTGTTTCAGTATCTACTGCACCTGAACTCTCCCTTGTTGTTGAACACTTGTTCAGGAACACAGTACTTGGCAGAACTTTCCAACACCACAATGTGGACAGTCCTGTTGGTGTTGCCCCTGCTGGTCCTGACCCGACACTCCCAGTTCCCCGTAAAACCAAGCTGGATGTTGGAGATCGTCAAGGCGCTGATGGAAAAACACAGAGGAGGAACTTATTCATTATGTTTACTACTCAAACGAACGTCACAATTTCCTGAACTTTAGTAAACTGAATGCGCATCATCGTACCTGGCAATCAGCGAACAGTTCTGCACAATGCTCTTCTTGATGACGATGCCCTGGGTGGCGTCAGACTTGACCATGCGGCCGTTCTGGTACCACAGCACCTGCATGTCCTCGGCCACCAGGGACGCCTGACACTGGAAAGGTAAGCTGTCCCCTTGAAAGACCACCTGTCGCTGGGACGGAGTCAGCTGGAAGGAGGGCAGCTCAAGTGGAGCATCTGAGGAAAACAACAAAGCGAGTTATAGGTCTCACAAAATAAAAAAAAAAAGGAGGCTGTCACAAATGACTCGACGCCGACATTTTTGTTTCACACCGGGAACGCATAATGAAGCTGAAACGGTGTCAGATTTTCTGGGTACTTTAGTGCTATTTGTCATTCATGTCAGGCCAGCGGCTCGGGCTAAATCTATGCCATGTATTTCATAATCCCTCACTGAGATGAGTGCCAAACTGATAAGACATGAGCAAGTACAAACAAAGGCAGCGGTGGCCTGGGCGGCCCGTGTCTTATCTCCCGTGTCATTGCACAAGACCCTGCTCCCCAAATACCAGCCTCACTGATACCAAAACAGAGATATTAAAGAGACACTGCACCAGTTTAGACAGCGCAATCTCAAAATGACTTATTTCAATATTTCAACGTGTCAGAGTGGAGAAATGACAGGTAGTGTCACTGAAATGATGAACAATTGCATTTCAGAGTGCCACTATTTTAGGATGACACCTTTGTGCTGTGTCAAATCCATGACCCGATGCATGTGAATGTTTGTGTATCTGTGTAGTTCAGAGGTGTGTGTGTGTGTGTGTGTGTGTGTGTGTGTGTGTGTGTGTGTGTGTGTGTGTGTGTGTGTGTGTGTGCGTGTGTGTTCGTACCACAGGTGAGCAGCTCCGGCCTGATGGAGGTGATCAGCTGACCCTGGAGAGACTGAGGGTAGGAGCACTTGGTGTTCTTCACAGCGATGTTCCTCTCTTTGATCCAACGCAGCAGCCACACGAGGTTGCAGTCGCACAGCAGATACAATGTCTGAAACTCCCTGGAGATGACAAGAAACACACACACACACACACACACACACACACACACACACACACACACACACACACACACACACACACACACACACACACACACACACACACAGTTTAAGTGGTGGAGTACTATGAAATATCGAGTTAAGTAACAAACAGCCATTTGCCTGATGGAATAGTCCAATTTTTCTGGCATATTATGGGACTTAAAGACAGTTTTGATTGCTTTAATGATGCATGGCAGATCTACAGACATCACAATCACACTTAGGCTGGCGTGTGATGTCAAAGTATCTCCTGAGCACACTTACAATGCTTTCAGAGACACCAAGCTGTCAAAGGTCCCCTGAGCCAATGAAGAGAACATGTTCCCTGAAAGGTTTCTGAAAGAATAATAAAAAAAAAAAAAAAACATTATTTCAGTCTGTTAATAAAAAAAAGAGAGATGATTATATCATATTTATAACAGTAGAAATTACTTACAGTCGGATCAGACTGGCGAGGCCCTTGAAGATGTCTACGTTAAGACAGCCGATGCTGTTGTTGGACAGGTCTCTGTAACACACACAGAAAAACAAGTTTCTGGTTTATTTGTTCCACAGTAGTCTTTATTAGGGCTGAGAATGTTTTACAACAACATAAACCATGAAAATCAGATTCTATCGTAGAAAAAAAAAAAAAATAATAAACACAGAAAATGATGCTGAGTTGCAGAGATAAAAAAAAAAAAAAAAAAAAAAAACCCCAGTAGGTTTAAAAGAAAACAAACTAAGTTTAAGAGAGGCATGTTGAGGCAGAGATCTCAAACATTCAGCTGACAGACTTACAACTTTCAAGGTGATTTTAGATCATGTCTGTGTGGGCCTGCAGGGGAACCAAACATCAAAGGCGGAGTAACACCGTGGGAGGTGATTAATCACCCGTGATTAATGTCAAACGTGTGTGTTTCTCCTGTGGATGGGACCTGACATGATGTCTCTTGGCAAACATCCGATAAAAGTGTCCGACACTCCTGACGCCTTTTTAGGAGGAGCTGCAGACGATCCCAGGGCCCAGAGCGGAACAGACGGACGCTGCCACTGCGAATCACACCTTATGTACAACTATTTAGATATGCCAGCAAAGAGGAGATATTCACTGGCAGCTCGAGGTCAATTTCAGGCACCGTCACCGCCCGGGGACCACGCCGGTCACACAAAAAGGTGGCTGGAGTTTTGACCTCTCGTGCTTACGACCGAAATGATTAAAAAAGATGAGGGATAAAGTGGAAATATATCCCGCTAAACAAAATTCAGGGTGTTTTGGTGCTTTTATTGTGAAACATTGGGTAGTTACACTGCGTGGGACTGCTCAAATGGCAATCTGAAATACAAACATGACTGTTTTAACTGCTCAAATTCACCGGAAAGGTTGCAACGGAGCAATATCAGCATTCAGGTGGAGTCGAGTGTTTCTGGCCAGTTGGCGAATTGATGCAACGTTCTCTTTCCTCTTGGCGCTGATTTCCGTCTCCGCTGCTGTCCGTCTGCCGCGTTCTCTGAGGTCCTGTTCAGACTTGACATTGACGTGTGTCTCGGGGCGACCTGATCCCCGGCGGACAGCTGGCCAGCTCGTAGTGCTGCGTCAGTTCGCGCCTGCCATTAGAATGCGTCTCCACGTGTCTCCAGTGAGCACTCGCGGTTGGATCGAACTTCCCCACATCTACGTGAACATGTACATCACGTTTAAAAAAAAACAACAACAAAAAACGTACAGAAATGAGAGGGGGTCGAAGCAAACGGCATTTTAAAAAAAAAGAAAAAAGAAAAAGAAACATCCTTTCTCTCGAAGCGGTAAATTAGCCTACATGTGACCTATTTCACATCTCTTAAGTTATTACTATCAATTATTCTCCCAAATTATGTTGTCATAAAAAAATTTATGATGCTCTTAAAAAAAAAACACAATAAATCATCCCTTATCATCCCAGCACTCCTTTTCATTTATTTCCATTACTCTTCTGAAAGGTGCTCGAGCAAGCAAAACTTTAAAGATAATGAACATGATCCGTCTGAGAGCCGTCTGACCTGAAGAAGCAGTCTGTTGCGGGTAAATAGTTTCACATTATTGCAGCGCGCCAGATAGAATCAAATAACGTGACGAAGCAATTGAACCGCAGGAACCGCTGGAGGAGCGTCAAGCCGAGAGTGTTTTCCTTCTTTCATTTTCGACTCAAAACAGACAGAAAAAGTCAAAACTCGTTCTTCAGGACTAAACCCCGCCAGTCGCGACGCACTCGCGTCTGTTCAGGCTCGGAGGATTGAATCGTTCCAGCAGGTTAGAGGTCCGGTTACTGGTGACTCCAGATATAGACCTCTTCTGGTTTATATCTGGAGTCACCAGTAAATTACCTCCTATTTTCTGTGCGCTTCAGTCGCGCTCACCAGAATCGATTATAGAGATATTTATTTTCTACTTGATATTATTTCTATTGCTTTTTGCAGAGGACGCGAGTTGAGCCGGCGGTTTTCTTCGGTGTTGATCCAGGACACGCTGCCGACAGAATGTGGCTGTATTTGTCCCAGACCATCTTGAATGTCGATGTATCCTGGATGCGCCTCGGGTTACATTCACGCCTCTGCTTTGATCTGTCCACTTTTCTACGGATCGACTAAAAAAAAAAAAAAAAAAAAAAAAAAACCATTTCAACGCCAAATGTGAGAAATTTATTTTTGACTGAAACAGTCCGGGAGAAAGGTGAGAGCGAACCGCCAAGTCGGGTCGTGAAAAACCGAAACAATTGGGCTGACGGGCACTAAAACGGAAGAGGCCCCGAGCTGAGCGGAGCTGCAAAGCCTCACCCTTATTGTCGGTAGATTATTCTCATGTGATTCGCCGATAACAAGTAAACGCTGATCGGGTCAGACTGAGCACTCTGGGACAGTAAAGCAACCAGTCCCGGTGAGTTGGAAGTTTCAAAGCCCCGGCACCGCGAAAAAAAAAAAAGCTGGAACGCACCCTCCGCCGTGAGTGATGCAGTCACCGAAAAGTGCCGGGAAAAGGAACGAGAGCCTGGGAGGAAAGACGCATCATTACCTCAACCCAGCAGCTAAACTGTATCCCGGGGCGCTCCGGGAACGTGATACTAACACAAGGTGATGCCTCGAAAATGACTGGCAGGCAGATGCTAACATCCCTGCATTTATGTAATTATTGGTGTTGCTCCTTAAGGTACCAGCTGGGGAATTTACTGTGTGAGGTTATTAGTTCCACTTGGAAGAGAAGAAGGAAAAAAAAGCCGCCTTGCGCGAGGCTTTGCCAATTTGAGCATCGTGTGTCATGGGAAGGATAACGCAGTAGACGTGAGGGGGGGGGGCGGATGGGGGGGGGGACAGGGGGGAGGGGGGGCTTCCCCCAGCCGAAGGCAGACTTTCATCTCATTTGAACGCCTGGATTCAAATACCAGTTACAGCTACATCAAGGGGTCTGCAGACAAGATGGTGAACATCCTTATTACTTTCAGTCACTTTGTTAGAAACCGTTATGGCTAAAGTAATTGAAAAAAAAAAAAAAAAAAATCAACCCACATTTCCCCCCCCTTTTTTTTTTTTTTTTTTTTTTTTTTAAACTGACTAAAGCCCCAACCACGTCTCGCAGCCACAGGCATGCAGCAAATTAACGGCTCAGCGCAGCACATCGGTCGCTGAAGATGAGAACGTGCAGCAGAAGCAAAAAAAAAAAAAAAAAAAAAAATAGCTAGATGTGATGAGGTGTGCAGCAGGGACGTTCAGCTGTCGGGAGGAATGCGGAGTCAAAAAAAAAAAAAAAAAAAAAAAGAGGGCTGAGGCGGGAGGGATCCGTAGGGTGAGCGAGTGAGAGACGAAGGCGTGTTTAAACGTATTGGTAAATCTCAAACTGTGCTTGCAGCCGGGTGTGTGAAGTGAAGTTATCTCGCGCCCGTCGGGCGTAACCGCCAGCGCGCCCCGCATCCGTTCTCTCCGCACGAACGGAGACACCCAGACAGCCGGGAACAGCTGACGACTTCTCGCTCAGACGTTATTCCCGTTGCGAGGCTGCAAGTGGGGAAGTTCTCTTTGCGCCTCGCGTCGTTATCGTCGCCGGATCTGGATTTTGAACCTGCTCGTTGTGGCGGATCCTGTGCGGCCTGTGAGGCCTGTGAAAGCAGTCGCGTAGTGTCGTCCTCCCCCCCCCCCCCCCCTCGATGATGTTGTGGTGATGTGTTCGGGAGAGGGGGGGGGGGTTGTCAGCTGGGTTCATGCTCAAAGTCGAACAGAAAACCCGCATTATAAACAGGGGGCTTTGACGGGAGTGGGCTTTTATGAGGCCGGGAGGGTCCGCTCGTTTAATCCTGGATCCGGTGTTTCTGGAGCTCAATGAATACCAGGGAATAAAAGTCAGGGTATCCAGCCGGTGCTTTTGACCCTGGTTTTGGAAGTCGTTAATATATTATCTCCACTGCCAAACAAATACGTTTTGTAATTCTGGACGTGTCTCTTGTTCAACAGCTCCACCGGGCGGGGAAAAATCTGAATTGCAAACTTGTTTCTAACCTCTTGGACATCATTTCCCACGACCTCGTGTTAATACAAGTGCTGATTTTAGTGCAGCGAGACTGATTACACGACAACTTCCATAACGTTTCCCGGGTTTTCATGATCGCAGAAACCCTGGCAAAGGTGAAGACGGATTAATGTGACAGAAAAACGAGTACAAAAATCTATTTTTATGTACAGTATTCCTCGCTGCCAATTAACTGCACTCCCATTTTCCACAAAAAGCGGAGTGGATGCGTAGCGGCTCATGCCAACCCCTTGATGTAGGGCTTCTGTGTTTACATTCCCAGGGTCCAGCACCAGCTCATCGTATCCTTTGCTCCTCTTCTCTTTTCTGTGCTCCCTTCCCTTTCACAGCCGAGTGACTGACAACTACCCTTTGAAATTTACTGAGACGGGTGAAGGGGGCCAATTACACTTTGCTGCCCTCAAGGCAAAACCAGACTGTACCCTCCGAACAAGTGTTTCCATGTGATGGGCGGCGATAAGGAAAGCCCTCAGGAATAACTCGTCTGTGTGTACGGTGGGTGTAGATTTTTAATACGCAGAAGACATATAGACTGACAAGGCTCTGTCTGACTGTGACATGAATATGCACTGTGGTGGTGGTGTGTGTGTGTGTGTGTGTGTGTGTGTGTGTGTGTGTGTGTGTGTGTGTGTGTGTGTGTGTGTGTGTGTGTGTGTGTGTGTGTGTGTGTGTGTGTGTGTGGTGTGTGGAGGGGGATGAGGGGGGGGGTCTGAGCCAAGGAGCTGACTGCCTTCCTGTCTCGCTCTTATTGCTCCACAGCAGCAGCCAAGCTCAAGTTTGTGTTGGCAGCGACTGGGTGCTGTCGGACGACTCCAATTCATGCTGTGTTCTCGCTTGCTCGCTCGCTCGCTCTCTCTCTCTCTCTCACACACACACACACACACACACACACACACACACACACACACACACACACACACACACACAAACAGGGGAACACACAACTCTACCGCTTACATCTGACCTGCCACACAAACACACACACCACGTAACCTTGATTCCAGCTTTGCCGTATTCCTCATGTAATTTTCACAGAGATCACACCTCTGTTTATACGTCCCACCTTCCTTTTTTTTCCTGGAGTGTGTGAAAGTATATAAGGCCTCATGCTGTCTGCAGAGCTCTCTGGCACAAGGCCAGACAAAACAAGGGAGTGGAAATAGACTGCTGCCCGACCATGTTCTCTTATGGACACTGGATACACTCTAGATCTGTTAGAACACACGCAGCACATTGCAATTGTAGATATATATATATATATGTGTATATATAAAAAACAGCAGCTGTAAACATGGTGTATGCAATCAGATTCATTTCTGAAAGCACAGGAAGTGGCTTTAACTGCGTTCTAATTTCAAAATGCTTTTAAACTGTGACGTGCTTTTCAAAGCACAAAAGTTCCAGCAGTTTATAATACAATTTTTTTTATATAAAATAACCTCCGATACAATATGGACACTATAAACCACCATGCCCATGTGGAAAGTGATTAAAACGAACACTAGAAACCTTTAAAAAAAAAAAAAAAAAACAGTTTGAAATTTGGATCCTTCTTTGCACAAAACAAGAGCAGCTCAGTGAAATCCCACAGGAGCTAGACACGTGCACGTCGAGTATACAAACACTTAGAGAAACCACATTGAAGAGAGCGCCAATACTCCACCAATACTCACAGTCGTTTTAGTGCTGGCAAGCCCAGAAAAGCACCGGGTTCAATGCGACTGATCATGTTACTCCGCAAGTCCCTGTGGGATGGGGGGGGGGGGGGAGAAAAAAATAAAGGATTTAAGGTCATGAGTGATTCAAACAGAAACAAAACAGAAGAAATGCAACAGTTTTGCTATTCTATCATTAAAGTCTTTTTTTTTTTTTTTTAGGCAGAAAAGTCATAAATGATCTGCTTCCAGGAAGACTGCGTGCATTTCACACTCGTCTAAAATCATTAACTGTTGATCAGACAAAACGTGGACATCTGAAAACGTCACTGGAATGGGAACTTGCGACGGCCATTTTTTTCGCCATTTGCCGAGTAAATAGCAAATTACAGATCGTGATACCAGTTAAATACGTCTTTCCATAAATTCAGTCAGATTTTGGCTCATTTGCGCAACTTCTTTAACTGTATTTGGGTGACATTTATATGAACAGT
The DNA here is from genome assembly GCF_029030835.1 of Brachyistius frenatus. Taxonomy (NCBI): domain Eukaryota; kingdom Metazoa; phylum Chordata; class Actinopteri; family Embiotocidae; genus Brachyistius; species Brachyistius frenatus. The sequence goes on from NW_027210653.1 coordinate 1,518,209, forward strand.
AATCTGCGATTAAGGTTTATGAAATGTGAGCAGCTGCGGGTTCATGATTATGCAAACAACTATTTCAGTGAGGTGATGACCGATGTAACCACAGCACTGCGCCGCCATTGTTTGACATTAACATTTCAAAATCAGCAGCCATAAGAATACGGTTCATACAAAGGAAAGAGTGTCTCGGACATGCATTTTTCTTCTTTTTTTTTTCTTTCTTTAATCCAATAACGCCACCCAGACCTCCTCTAAACTCAAGCACTGTCATCACTACATAGCTGCTGTCACCGACAACCTGACCCTCAAAGGCATTTCTGTAAGCTCTCTCACACACGCACACAACCTCCCTCCCCTGAGGTTCAAAGGCTTGTGGTAGCAGAATTCCTGCGGCGCTCACCTGCGCTGGCACCGCCTAGTCACTCATTACAGGAGGCTTTCTAGTCGCCACCTGAACCCACACAAAGGACCTCTGGGTAACTCTGCCTGTTTGATGTCAGGGAACTGTCATCCGAAGGCGGGTAGGTGGCCGCAGATAAGTCACAGACAAAAAAAAAAAAAAAAATAAAAATCTATTGCTTGTTAAAACTTTTGATGTGAGCGAGCAGAGCCGGCTTCCCTGTGCTGAGAGACAAATGAGAGGACAGGACAAAGAAATCAAACATATCCTTACGAGACCTTCACAGCCGCTGAACGCCAGCTTTCGGAGAGTGTATTGGGTGCACAAACAGGCTTGTTGATTCTGTTCATGCGAGTGTTGCTGAAGCTAATCATTTTTCACGTAAACAATTTGACCAAAATCTTCTGTTCAAGTTCAGAACGAAAGAGACGAAAAGAGAAACCTCTTGCGCTTCAGGCTGATTCACTGCTCAGGTGTGCACAATAAAAATAAAAAGCAGAACAATGTCAATGTTCCACTGATTGAAATCAAGGATTCATGTCACTTTAATAAAGTAAAACAAGACTAAACGCAAACTTTTATTCTTTTAAAAAGTACTGACGTCACGTAGATCCGGCTCGAACCGACCATGAAGGAGACGGTGGCTGTACGATGCCTGCAGGAGGTCGAAGATCAGAACACATATCAGTCACGCCTGCAAAACTGTCTCAAGTAACCATTACTACTAATGGTAAAATAAGACCTCTGCAGTTCTCTGATCGTCCAATACTTGTGGATGAAATATGGGGAGTCAGAGAGAACCAGTCCGTGTTTAACCATCCATAACTGCCCTTCAGATTCCAGCGGCCGCCGACCACACATGACCTGGCACCTTTTAAATCTATTTGCAGAGAGAAAAACGCCAGGTTTTCTCCACACGGTCCAACTGAAATAGCTGGCTGAGGATTTTCAAGCGTGTTCCAGATCTGTTCTTGAACTGGCCCCAAACCGAAGGGCGGTTTTACAGCTGCTGCCACTTTTAAGGGCACACATACCGGCTTCCAAATGTGTTATTCATATTAAAATGAATACACATGTCATGTACACTCAAGATTACTGAAAGCTCTTCTTCCAATTTGCTTGTGACCTCGAGGGTTGTAGACTGAATATGGAAGGTTCCTGGCATTGAACGTTCATTTCCACTAAGAAGAGAGAAGCTGGAGGTGTTAAGAGAAGCCACCAGAATGATTTTAGACAACAGTAGATTTTGCTGTCCAATAACAGCCAAAAATGAGATTGATTTTTTTTATTTGTGCTCGTGTAATAGAACATTTGAGCATTTCTAATCATACTGATGGAGTTACCATCGCCAAAATGCGAAGTAGGTTCACAACTGCACAACTTTTGTTTTGACTTGAGGAATGTGGGAAGGTTTTATTTCCCGGACGTAAGTCAGAATAATTGTGGTTGGGACCACCAGCAAAAAAACACAACACTACTTAGTGTATTAAATTCAGCAAGGCGGCATTTTAACATTTAATTTGTTTGTTTGTGTTTAAAGGTCCCAAATTGTACACTTCTTTGTGTTGTATTTGCAGTCTTGATATCCACAAGAACAGATTTGTATCCATGTAAAGTTTGAATCTCCTCTCTAAAGCATCTCACAGGCTGGTTTGTGTCTCTTTCTACAGTTTCTCCTCAGTATTGTAGCTTGCTAGCTCTGCGACAAAATGACTGCTTGCTGTATTCTTCCAGACAAAAAGTGTGACAGTCGACCTTGCTGAGGCCAGAGTGTGAATTTGTGACATCACAAATGGCAGAGTTGCTAAATACAGGCTGAGTGCAGTACTCTGAGGACTGTTTTGACACTTTCACAGTATTTATGCAGCACCTAGACCTGCTTTATAAATAAAAAAAAGAAAGAATCTGAAATCTGAATTTATACAATATGGGGCCATTAAAAAAAGTCTCTCATTAATCCCACTGCTGAAGCAAAAAAAAAGAACCTTGTCAACAGCGTCCTCTTTTCAAAGTGCACTGTAATCTAATCCATTTCAATCTGACTTTATGTTAAAACGTAACTTGCTTCTTGTATTGTGTTGTACCATTCATGAATTGACAACAATCAGTTCTTTAGGAAACACCACATATGTATACCCGTGCTCCGTTTTCCACAATAAGCATTCCTCCACAGCAGTGGATTTAGAAAGGAATTAGCATGTGACTGTCATCTAGCTGGACTCCTATTTCTATGAGCAGAGTGATAATGGGGATTCTGCGTGGCTTATTTCCAAGCAAGGACACCTTTGGCCCCAACAAAACACAGCGGTCTCCACAGTTACTTTGCAATTTCACGCGGAGTGCCGGAAAGGCCGCAATCGATTCTCTACCCTCTCTCCGGTGCTCACAGCCAGCTGCTGTCTCAGTCCTCACCGCTGCATTTAAGCAGTCCAAATGAGGGAGAACTCCTTTGTGGGCTAAGAAAAAAACAAAAAAAAGAAAAGCCGTGAAGGCGGGAGGAAGGAGGGGTGGAGGGGAAGACGGAGAGCCTCCGTGCATTCAAACAGACTCCTGCAGCACTTTTTTTTTTTCTTCTTTTTTTTACCCTCTTTGAGGCTTTGAGGAGAAAGGAGTGTGTATTGAGGTGGGAGAGGGAGGGGGGAGGGAGATGTGTGTGGGAATAGTGCTGCTGACACCTCTGGCCTTTGCCCGGCCTCATTACAATGTCAAAAGCAAGCAAGCCATCGAGCAATCTCTCTCCACTGGCCGAGGTTGGGCTGCAGTGGGGTGGGGTCTGTGAGGCACGATAATGGGAGCTGCTTTTGGAGGTAAAACTTGCCTGTGGATTGATGCAGCGACAGGCAGAACGGAGTTCACAGCCGAACGAACGTCTGGCCATTCGCAGACAAAACAGATAAGTGCCTTAAGGGCTTTCTCGGTGGAGGAAGATCAAAGATTTTTTTTTTTTTTTCTTCACACATGCAGCCTCATGTTCATCCCGAGCGCCAAAAACTAACAACTGACCCAATTCCAGAGCCCATCGGGGAATTCTCCTGCAAATCTACAAACAATCCGGGCAGATTGTCTTATTAAAACGGGAGTCAGCTCAAGAATAGTCGCGCACACAAGTAATTATGACCACAAGATACAAATATGCCTAAATACTGCATATGTACTTTATAGTAGTAATGTGTAAAACCAATAGTTATCATGTATGGTCCAGAAAAACACGTCAGTAGATTTTTTTTTTTTTTTAATGAAAAAAATGATCAAGTTAGCTTTATTGATAAATGATAACTGAAAATCGAGGATATATTTTGAATGTAGAACGTCTTTCTGATTTGACACCACATGAAGCCAATACTGCTTCATACATCCTCTATAGTTCTGGTGTGTTTCAACAGGACTGAGAAGAATGGCAGAGGGAATATACTCTAAAGAATTCCATATCAATGCAGTCATGTGTTATTGTAGCCTTGGGTAGAAGCAGGGCCACTAATGGTCTGGTTATTTTATCTGCATGAAGCCATTCCTCGAGTGATAAATCATTCATGGCCCATATGTGCAGGCCCACAGCCATTTTCTTGAATTCTCCATGGGAAGGGAACACGGGTGATGACATTCCTTTTTCCAATCAGGCTCGCGTGGCATGAATGACATTTCCTCATTGTTTAAGAAATCCCAGAGAACACAGATAGATATACCCATAAATGCCTTCACTAATCACGAAAACCGACTTTCCCTCTCCTCGTCGGGCCCCCTCAGTAAAGTGCCGACATGTTACAGACTTTGCTCACTGCTGTCATTACTGTCTCTTGGACAAGCTTGCTTTTGTGTCCTTCCTTGTGAAGAAAGTAGACCCCATCCCAGGAATACTCAAGCAGCGGTATGTTGAAAGCATGTCAATGACCAACCCTTGAGGCTCCACCTATAATTAGCCCTTTCTCCTAACATCTCTATTCTTCCACCATTGACTGACATCCTTGACTGAAGCGAAGTGCTGTGTGGATGCCTACTCATTTTCTGTGACCTGGAAGTTCCACTGGCAAGGCGCCAATGTGTGTTTTACAAACCTCCGGCTCCACAAGCCAAAGCTCTACTTGTGGAGTGATGGATAGCTCCTGCTAATGCACTGGTGGATATAATGGGAAATACTGCCAGCGGTTTTGACGACAATCTCAAAGCACCACATGCAAAGAGCACTGGTGATATTTCATGAATCCATAAGACCTAAATATCTGCTTTGACATACACAAATGCGATGAACACATTACTTGTTTGATCAGCTTCCAGAAGATGTATATCTATAGCCTGTTCAACGCAGCAGTTGCTGCTATTGTGTTGCTTATAATCAAGAAACAGTTTCATAACGTGGCTTCTCCTCCTGGAAGCAGTGACAGGTGGAAGAAGCCTCTTTCAGTGATTCTTTGTGATGCATCTCAGCGTCTTTAAGAGTTTATATGAAAAACAAACTGTCAGCTGTGGTCCAGTTCAACTTGGAAGCTGCCGAGCTTTTTCATAAATGGAGGGAGAACCATACATCCTCATGTGTTTACATCACGATGAAGGTCAGAAAGCGAACAGCCGGAAAGCAATCAGTTTCATCGGTTACGTGGTACAATTTTTCTTTCGGGGAAAATGTTTAAACTAATTTACTGGGAATATGAGGCTCCATGTAAACGTGGCCACTGAGTGCAGACCTACTGATGCATTAATGCTCCTCGAATTACTGGCTGAAAAAAATAAAAACAGTACTTACAATTTCTCCAAAGCAGCCAATCCAAAGAAGGATCCATTTCTGAGTTCTTGAATTTTGTTGTTGTTTAAAATTCTGTGGAGAGAAAAAAAAATAATACATTAATATAAAGCACCAAAACAGTATCCTTTAAATCTGATTAAACTTGACATGTGAGTGCTTGATTTCAGTGTTTCCATATTTTTTTTTTTTTATTCTGTGCCAGGTCTCATTGTGCCAAAAGCTGTGTGTGATGTTACTTTTCTAATGTATTAAGTTACATGCAGCTGAAGTGTTTCTGTCATCTTATCACACTAAGTTCAACTTGATGTCTGGAAGAAACAACAGTTTTCATACATTAGAGCAGCCACAGAACCAAAAACATCAGCAAGAATGTTTGTTAATTAAATGTGAAGCTGGAATCAAAAGCATCGAGAGTCTCTTTCCACTCCGAGTGGAACGATGCCACACTGCTACTTGTTGACAGATAACAATATCAAGTCTCACTCTTTGTCCTCTGGCCACTCTTAGCTTCTAGGGAGAGAGTGTTCCCCACCGCAAGGACGAGGTCTGAGGAAAAACAACTTTATCTTCAGACGAGTGTTTTCTTTCATGTGAAATTGGCAGCGTCTGAGCAGTCTCCAGACAGGTAGCCAAAATAAGATCAAGAGTGAGTTCTCTCAGCTTTTAGCAGGTATCATAATCTGATCTGTGGCGGCGACTACTCTTGGTGGCGCACTAACCATGAAACGGGCACAACATTTGACACCGTGTGCTTGTTCACCGCAGCACTGTAAACCAAACCAAATATTTAATCACTCCATAAAGCGCCGTCACTATTTACAGAAGGGACGCTCGAACAGAAACCCAAACATTACATACTCGAAAGAAAAAGGGTTGTGTACAGATAAACAATCTGTCATAGTAACAACGAACAACGGAATAAATCCGATGCGCTACAAGTCAACAAATGTGCAGAATGTAAACAAATTCTCCAATAATAAGAGGCCGTCTGAAGTATTCCGCCCTTACTCCCTTCAATGCGAGCAAACCGTTGCAAATATCGGCTTTAAGCAACTCCCCAACTGCAGATATTAAACCCCCAATACAGCATCGTTGCTACAGCAACACTGCATGACGTCACCTTCACCGCAACACATCACGTCTTTCTCCATCCAGCTCTCACTGGTAACCAAACAGAGGACCGTCTGCACCTCCTCAACTGACCACAGCGTGGTTTTGCGGGTTGTCGTTAATCTCGTAATCCAGTCAATTACAGACATTGTGGGCATTATAGTAGCTTGGCCAGTTAGCAACGGCGGATTTGTGCAAGATGTCTTGCGCATGCAGTGACACACAGCTTGTGACGATTCTCTCTGACCAATCACGGGTCTGCAGTGACTTTATGTGACCTTTTAGTATCGACACCAAAAATAGAACCAAGTTACCATCCACAACTTTTTTTTTCCCCCCAAAGGAGAACGGAACAAAGCAAGTCGAGTTGAGCTGATACCTGCAGTGGAATTTTTTTCTTTTTTCTTTTGTCAACAAAGAAAACCTTTGCGTAGTGTTAATTCTTGTTAACTTCCTGCTTGGGTATATAAACCGCATTTTATTGTCCAGTTTATTTTCCCTGCAAAGCTCATTCACAGCATACAAAGCTCCAAAGCATGGCTACGCTTTTGTGTCCTCAGTCTTTCGTCCAGACTGGTCCCGAAGGATCTGGGAAAGCAATAGCACTGTTAAACACCCAGCAGAAAACCCAAGCAGGGAACTTGTGGTTAGCATGTGTTTCTGGCCAGCAGGGAGGGGATGTGGTGGGTGACATACATGCTAGTGGCACCCACAACCCTGGGCCAGACTGGAGTCATTACGGGGTGTTGAGGGGTTGTTTTATTACAGGGTTGGACAGGGGAGACTCGTTGGAGGTTTGCAGTTTGGCTCCCTGCCGTTCAGAGAGAGAGAGAGCACGCTGCGCACAAACAGTTCCTCTGTTACGGTGATGTAGGAGACTGCAAATTCTATGACTGCCTTGCGTACACATGATCTGATGACATGGGCAGAGACGCTGGGCCCCCCAAAGATAGCGGTCACGGAAGTCCCATTTACAGGGAGGAATACTTGGCATACTGAAAGGATGTATTCACCGCGAGGGATGTGAATTTAAGAATGCGGTTCTCGGTCCAGAGGACGGACAAAAACACCTTGCAGTACAATAACGCCGCAATAAAAAGACTGTAATGTTCAGCTTGTTGTTCACGCGGACATTAAATTAAGAATGTACAGTTTATGACAAATATAAATTCCACTAGATGCCAATCAGCAGTAATGCCCGACTGACAATCCCCCTTATGTATCATTGTATCATTTACAGAGGAGAGGAGACAAAATGTTAACGGAGGTATTCAGCAAGCAGGAATAGTGAAATGACAAAGACGTGGGCCGAAGTAGACGCTCGCTGCCTTTGACGTGAAGTTACAAGCGGCGTGAAAGGTTCCTTCGTCTTCACAGAAAGTTGTAGAATTAGGTTTAACGAACAGATGTTGAATTTAAAACAACACATCTCGGGAACCATTGGAGCGTGGCTACATAAATACACAGCTCAAGCCTTGTGACTCTGTGGGTCATCAAAAATAAATCTGTAAAAGAGAGTTCTCCTGAGAGTCATGAGCCCTTTTCTTGGCTCCTTTCCATCCCTCCCTTCTTTGCATGCTCCCCCCCCCCCCCCCTTCTCCGGCCCTCCGTCCCTCCCTCTTCCTCATGACAGGAGCGTGACCTCGGCATGTTAGACACTGCTTTGGCTGCAAAGTTAAGTCCTGTTTGCGCTCTGGCACCGGTGTGAGAGCTGCAATGTGCACATAACATAGCCTCAAATCTGCATGGAGATCGTGGCCATTTAACCACCGGCGTCTCCACCGCCCTCAAAGACGGTCTGCGACCAGACCGTCTGTCTCTGGACGTCAGCCTGCCTGAGGTCTCCACACTGAAGACCAGCTGATGGAATTTCCTCAGGCTACGCCTCAGACGATACAGGAGGGGAGTCTCCCTTATCTTGATGCATAGATAAGACCTGCTTGAGCTCAAGCCAGGAACAAGCTGCAGGGGGATCCTAGCAAATCTCACATCCTGACAACTGATACAGATGCCATAAATCTCTGTGACATTTATGGAAAAATGGATTCTAAAACCAGAATTTCTACTCTTACTCACACGGTGATATAAAAATGCATTGGCCAAGATATCATCTTGCTTTCAAACTGAGTAAATATGACACTATTGAGGGTACTCCTGGGTTCTTTTTCACTTAATAAATCACACCTTCGAAAGCTTCTGCCTCTGGCTGTCGGCACATTGTCGAGACAGAGACACAAAATGGCCAGCCACTACTCACTCCCCTCACTGGCACATGGTGCTTTGAGGACAAAGCCAACTCCTGCTCTCTCGACACTTTCTCTGTGCTCAGGAGGCTTTTAGACAAAGAACTCCCAAGCGTGGAGATCTGGAACTGCTCAGCAGGTTTCAAATAAGTTTCAGGCTGCAGTTGAGCTCATAAAAACCCTTCTAGAATGGCTTCCTCTCAATATAGTGGATGGAAAAGTGGGCCTCAGCTCAGGTGGAAAAAGGAACTGGTCCAATGGGTGCAACTTGCCAAGGTTCTTCTTGTATTTATGCAGCAATTTCTTGTTCCACAAATGATCCAAGTGTGAAGATTGTTACGCTGTTATGCGTAACGAGACAGAAATGTTGCAGGGAGGATTTTTGTTTAGCGTGTTTCTGAGGTAATACCAACTCTTTACAAGGATCCACTTGAATTGAAGCATGTTTAAAAAGGCACATACATGCTCTTTTTGCCTCGTTATTCGTGGAAGACTTAGGCCTGACGATATCTTCTTACAACATTCAACAGGCTGAACCATTAGAGCAAGGTATTCACCTTACAACTCCAAGCCTGAATGGCAAAATCACCCATCGTTTAAACACCAGGATAAAAGGGGATGAGCGGTTAAATGAACACAGACATGAAGGCACCGCACATAGCTCATGTCTGCACACTGAACTGAATTTCTTGTCTGTGGATTAACCGATACTCGAGGCAACCTGGCAAAGTCAAAGCTCAACTGGTGTGCGAAATGAATAGGCTGCAAACTGTCAGTGCTTCACCTTCGGGATTTCGCTTTCTTCTGCAAACACTGCAGAACTACTATGAAAACAACAACAACACACAGGAGCATTCCTTTTAGACTAACGGCATGCCTGGAAAGCACCAAAAAACAAACCCTCTTAGGACAACGCATGACGGCAGGCACCCGTGTTCGTTCTCATTACACAAGCACTTCAATGGCTACTGGGATGACATAGAAACATGTACGAGATGACTGACGCCACGGACTGATCGCGCCCTAGACCGGTCTGCCCGAATTTACAATCATCTGAAGACTTTCAAGATCTGAAATCCAAAGGGAAGCAGCTCCACAGGCGCGCTTTTAAGGGAAGCAAAATCTCAAGGAAACCAGATGAGAGCGTGACCCAAACTCGCAGCACGCACTGCTGGGAAACAAGACAAGTTTACTGCACTCTAATGTGTCATCAAACTGAGCGCTCTTTCCCTGCGGTGAGGGAGGAAACCTCTGCTTTCTTCCAGACATTAATCCTGCGCTTCTCTGTGGGGGCCAAAAACCAGGTGCGCTTATTTACACTGTCCAACCCAGGTGCTCGCCGTGAACGGATCCCGATTACACCAAACAAGGCGAGGAAAGAAATTTGAGCCGGGCGAGCACAGAAAGCTTAAACGTAGCGAGTTCCTGCCTCTGCGAGCGTGTCGGCTGAAACTTAAAAAGGTACGCAGAAATAAGCACTCCCGTCCACACCCAACACAAACTGCTCACGCAACCTTTTTTTTTTTTTTTTTTTATCTGTCTCCGGGAGGTAAAGGTTAAACTCAAGCCGTCGTATTTTAGCCGAGGCGCGCACTGACATGGGAGGACAGGCCAGCTGTAAACACATTCGTGTCATTTCCTCTCGGATTACTTAGGCATGTGGTCTCATTGGGAGAGCACAAATGCGGGGAATGCATTACTCACTTTTTTTTTTCTCTCTCTACAGAGAGGCATTCAGAGCAGAACTGCACTGAAAGACTACATGCACTCAGCGTCGGGGCGAACGGCTACCACCAAATATTCAAGTCGGGCAAAATGTTAGCTGATAACGGTGTCACTGCTCATAAACGAACCGGCAGAGTTCAAGCTTGACTTCCTGTTCCTTTTCTGGCGTGTCGTCGAACCCATTCTCCCAGCGGTTCAACAAGTTCCCCAAAGCCGAGAGAGCGGTTGAGAAAATTCTTGAAGAAGCGTGCTTGCGGTTCAAATCTTTTTTTTTTTTTTTTCATTATGTAAAAAGCCTGGATTTAAAGTTCGATCTGTTGGTAAACCTCTAAAGAGGAGTGGGGCGAGTACAATGAATAGAATGGGTTTCTAATCACGCCTAACTTTAACTGTCATTTTAAAAAGAAAAAGCGATGCCACCAGTCAGTTCCTGTACAAATGACCATTCCGCTATAAGTATCCCGAGTAGCTAAGAGAATCATTTGCCATTTTGGGGATGTTTTTAAATGGAAGCGAGAGATTTGGTTACTGCTGCTGAAAGCATGGGTACAAAAGCCATTTCAAGATGCAGATCTATTTGTTGATAGAGAACAAAGATAGTTTGTGCGCCTCGAGAAAAGCACACCGAATAATATCCTCAAGTGTTTGCTAAATATAATACGCCGTAATATAACGAGTCACTTAAGAAACAGCAGAATCTAGTAAATTCGCAGCATGAAATCCATGTCCGCACGCAGAGCCGACGGCGGCTGAACGGGGTGAGATTTGCTTCGGCTTAACGAGGAGAAATAAAGAGGGCTGATCGTTTCCAAGCTTGGGGAAGGGCTACTCGCTGCAGCCGAGACTCCTGTCTCAGTTTACCAGCTGTGTCCGGGCCACGGTCAACACCCCACAAGACGGAGGGAGTGCAGTAAAACGGGACCACCGCGCCCCCCCCCCCCCCCCGAGAAGGCCCCGCTGATTTTACAGGTCGAGAAATTAACATCCCCAAAACGGCACAGTCAACCTAAATCGCTGCTTCGGTGCCACCCGTGCCCGCAGGGAACCGTGAGGACACTTCGGCTGGCAGAGGAGAGTTCTGTTGTCCTCGCACGACAACAATCGTCCAGAAAACACAAAAGCGGACGGTGGGAGGGAGGGGGGGGAATTCTTGCGACTTTCTGTCTGCGGTCTCTAATTACATGGTTTCCCGTTCTCTGGAAGGCCGGCGTCCACATTACAGCGTCTGAGCTCCGTGTTAAATCGCGAGAAACCTGGCTCAACCTCCAATCCATCACTGCCAGAACAAGATGACAAGACTCCGAGCTCACTGAGGACGTAGAAAACAGCAGGACGAGCGACATGGGCCCCGTGTTAATGCCTTCAGAGCAGACCGGAGCAAAGTGATCTGCATATCTCAAATTCTATAAATATTTTGAAGTGTTGTGAAAATATCCCTCAAAACATAAAGAGAGGAAAATTAAGAGTAGGCGAGAAACAAAATTCAGGAGCTACCAAAATTCAAGTACCACACATGTATTTTTTTTCTATAAATCTTTCACGCCCAGTGAAAGCCGACATTTCTCAGCTGATATTGCCCCCCCCCCCCAAAAAAAAAAAGAAAAAGTAAGTACTGCTCCTTTATGAATGACCGAAATAAAGCAAGTTTCAAATCTCTCATTTGTACTTTAGTACTGTACTGAAACCACCACAAACGCGTATCAGTATGAATAAGCGCATGTAAAAACCAAACAAGCCCATGACTTCGTAAAGTGCTGCAGGCCAATGCACATGTGCCTTGTGGTAAACCACTTAAAACCATGCACTGCACTGCAATGGTCTTACAGCTCAGTCCATTACCTTTCTCTCCCTTCCTGGAGTCTATTATTTTCTTTCCACTCCTGCACCCTGCCCTGTTATTCTCATAATCCCCCCCCCCAAACACACACACACACACACACACACCACCACACACTGTTATATGACGCCTTGGAGATACGGTGTCACGTGTGACCACTTATTTAGCAGTCAAAATATCTCCCTGCACATGAATAACTACGTTACAGGAAGACAGGCAGTTACTGTTAAATGAGTTTTGCATTGTGTAGGTGTAGTAACAGTGCATGTTCACAGCTGTAAAATGGTGAGCTGAATTATCGACCCATATCTATGGAGTTTACATTGTTTTGGCGCAACAGAAACGAAAACCAATGTTTCCCAAAGCCCAAAACCTCTTGTTTTGTCATTTGCACAACCAAACGGGGTTCAGTTTGTTTTAATGGAGGATTAAAGGAACTAGAGTCTGAAATGATACCGGATTTTGGGGCCCAACGCCAATATACTGTATACACAGTGTAAACAAATGCAATCGTTGCTATAATCCATCAAATGTGGTGATCAAACACTTTTGACATAATTTGTGTGATGGAATATCCACATCGCAATCAGTGCACTGAAACAGTAAACTCCACCGAGTGTTTAATGACTTATGAATAACTCACAAAGGGGAACAATTTCTAATTTACCCCAAACATCTTTTTCTGCATTATGTTCTGTAAAAAAAAAAAAAAAAAAAAAATACAAAAAAAGTTTTCATGCTGACCCATATTGGCCAACGTACACAGATACTGATATACCCCCCTTCCCTCCCCTCCCCTTAGGGAACTCTGTAGTTTTAGCGGTACTGAGAATCACAAAACCCCCCCTTTTTTTGTTGTTGTTGTCTTTTTCCCCCTCGTATTATATAGACGTATTAAATAGAGTATTTAGAAGTGCAGCCTGCGCCACAGGGAATATAGGGGGGCTGTAGTTCTCGCAGGTTTTGGGTGTGTTCCCCCCCCCCCCCCCCACCACCACCCCACCCCACCCCACCTTCCCCTCCCTAAAATGAAGGCAGCGTGGATCTCCTGTATACTCACAGTGTGGCTGTGCTGTTGGGGAAGGAGTCCGGGGGCAACACCTGATGGAGCTCCATGTTGCTGCAGACCACTTTCCTGTCGGACGGCGGGCTTTTCCCGCCGCTCTTCGAGCGTTCGTCGCTCGGTCTGCAGGCAGAGGAGAGCGCGGAGCCGCCGGAGCCGCCGGAGCCTCTCAGCAGCAGCAGAATCACCAACAACTGCAAACGATCCCCCCTCATTTTCACACACGACTGGGACACCGCTGCAGCATTGGCAAAAAGGGGAACAATGGCTTGATAACACACGGGGCAGATAGGGTGGGGGGGGGGGAAGTGTTGATACCGAGTACCTTCGTTACAAAAATGTGACCTTAAAGCCGGACAAAAAGGAGACCTTCGCCTGCATGTTGTTTGGCTCAACTGAGCCTTCCTCCTCCATTTCTCGCAGGGCTCTTTCTCTTTGCTCACGGCAGAGGTGTCCCTTCTTTCTTTGGAAAACCACTCATTTATAATTCCCGTTTCCTTCCCGGCGACGCTTTCATTTCCTCCAACTCCACAAATCCAACGAAACGCTGCGTTTTGTCGCCGCCTTACCGAGTAATTCGCCCGGTTGTTGAGCGGGTCTCTTTGTTGCCCATAGCGTGGGTCCAAATCAGAGCGAGTCCGAGTCTTTTCCACGGGAGGCGGCTGCAGTCATCCCAGGTTTATCCACTCCAACTTTGGGCAAGGGGTGGGAGGGTGAAAAAGCTCACTTTAATGTCACAGTACTTTGGACTGCGAACTGCACCAAATAAAAGCGAGTAAACTCTCCCCTGGGCACCAACAGGAAATTACTTTGAAAAAAAAAAAAAATTAAAAAAAAATAAAAATAACGAAAGCGTCAAAAGGAGAAACTTTTTCAGCTTCAACAGTTCTACAAATGTCACCAAAAAAACAAAGTCAAATCCTCTCAATCGCTTGAAGAACCGTTTTCGAAGTGGTTAGTGCGTCTTTTTTTGTTTTTTTTGTTACCTCCGTGTCTTTGGAAAGTCTTCAAAACTAGTCCTCTTCTCATGGTCCTGCCCCGGGATCCACTATCGTCAAGGCCAATGGAATTCAAAGCCATATCCGGTCCGGATTTCAGAATAAAAGCACGGGGCTCAGGAATCGTCATCCATTGAAGGTGTGTCTGTGTGTTTAGGTCAGACTATTCAAGCTTCAGTGATGGAAAATAACTACTCAAGGGTGAAGACTTTATCTGGAAAGGAGTGGGGATATACATTTTGCAGGGGATCTTGGAATTCCTCCACCTGGGAAGATTTAGGAATTTTTCATGGCATTTCTTGCAATCCTACATAATATAACCTACTGGTTCATGGGTATAACACGAATGCAAAATTAGTTTTTCTTCTCAGATAGACACAAAAATGAACACACAAAAATGCAATAATATTTATGATGCACATACAAATGATATAAAGGGTACTTGAAAACCATTCCAATGTGCTATGACACTATAACTAGAAGAACCTGTAATTTATTAACTGTATGTATGAACAATCCATTTTCTTTGTTGTGATCAGGTCGAGTGAGTCACTTCATACTGTAGAAAACTGAACGACAGGATAGAGTTGGAAGCGAGCGCAGGCCCAGGTAGCATTTGGCCTTCAGGCAACCCTGACCCCATTCACCTCCACTGGGCTGTCTGTTTTCAGGAGGCTTGACGGTCATACAGGACATCCCATAATGCTACAAACAGAAGAATGTAAGAAAAAAAAAAGTTAAGTTACCATCTGACTTTCGGTCAGCTACACAATCAAAGCCAATCAAAAGCCGTTTCGAAAAGTTCCTCTGGATGAAGAAACTGCCACAGTCTGAAATGGTTTCTACATATATCCATGGACACGGGTTTTTAACACATTTCACTGAAAATCATGATATTAATTGCAAACACGTTTCATTTTGTAACTACAGCTAATTTGACCTTATTTTTGAAGTACAAAACCTTACAACCAATGTGCTACTGTCACCAAACTCAAATATAATATTTCAACTTGAATCATGTTTAGAATGATTATGATAAACGTTTCGATGACTTACATGCTATATTAACATGTCAACAACACCGGACAGACTGCCAAATTTTTTTTTTTCTTTCCACACTAACAAGTCAAGACGTCATCAGGCAGGACTGCAGCCTCCTGTGCTGCGTTCAGGTGCTCCTCGTTGATTTGAGGTCCAGAACAACGTTTTATGGGAACAATGAAAGGTCAGAGCCTGTAACTAGTGTTGCTTTTGGCTTACTACTACGACGACTACACAATGACAACCTTTAATTCATTCTGTAAAAGACCGGAATAAAGAAAAGAGAAAGCATATTATGAAAGGTGTTTTCAGTTTTAGTAAAAAAAAAAAATGCATGTAAAAAGAAACTAGGCGGAAAACCGTTACGCCCCTTGAACGCAACATCTCGGAGTAGTTCCTGTTTCGTCGGATATGTATGGCTGCACGTTGTACTCCGCGCAAAAACATTTACTTTCAATATGTGGTTTCTATGAGATAAACACGCAAGAAGAAACACATTGTTTCAGCGTCCCAACACAAATGAAACATGTTCCCTCGTGACTTTGCTTGGGGAGCGGGAACTGCAGCGTATCAAATAGAAGGTATGTAAGGACAACCACGAGATTTCTGCCACTATGGTAGTGATCACTGTTTGAAATATTGAATGTGACAATGCGGGGTCTAATGGAGTAAAAAGCCCTACAACTAATACTAGAGTTAATAAACAAAGCCTTTATTATGCCTACGTAGTAATTTAAGTCAGTTCTAACAGAAATTGTGCCTCGTTTTGTGGTGGCACTGTAGTAGGTTTTGCAATGATGCAGTCAGAGACATATCTAATATATATAAAAAAAAAATCCAACACCACAAACTAAAACCAAATGAAAAATAATTAGCATTTGAATTCACAAAACTGTTGACACACTTACAGCCTATTTAACAAACATTATTCCTCTTGGACTAAAAGGAATCATGTTTCTAAAAAAAAAAAAAAAAAAGGTTGTATGCATAGGTGTCATATGATGTTGAAGTATAACCTATACAACGGTTTACTTATATAATCATGAACATTACAGTGTCTGCTGTTGTTTTGACTGCCTCTCAAATCTGGTTCATTTAAATCTGGCAACAAATTCACAAAGAACTCCAGACAATGATGTTTAGGACTGAAGACAAATTAAGAGGAAAATGAAAACAATAAATCCTCATGGAGATGAGCCAAAGCTACAGTCACAATCAATCCCCTGAAATCCACAGACACACTGCAGGTCCCAGCAAGAACACTACTGTGATCTTTCTTTATGTCAACACCCTACCTACTTTTTTTTTTTTTTTTTATTTTTTAATGAAATGCGACATTCTTTATGTGCCCGTCGAGGTGGCTGGCAGGCAGACGGCAAGGGACAGAGTATCTGGGACACGTTTTGTCATGAGAGCGGCAACGTGTTCGGGGAGCAGAATGGAGATGTGGCCGGTAACAGCTACGAGCTGTGGGAGAAAGACTTGGAGTGTATCCAGCTGCTTGGCCTGACGCACTATCGCCTGTCTCTCTCCTGGGCCCGCCTCCTGCCTGATGGGACCACAAGGCACGTCAATCAGAAAGGTATTTTCATATTCCCTGATGACCTCCTCTGGAATTAAATCCAAGCCTGTTTGATGGCTTTAGTTGCTGTTTATTACCCATCGCTGTCTGTCCAACAGGTGTACAGTACTACAACAAAGTGATTGACGATTTGCTGGCCTGCAACGTCTCACCAACGGTCACCCTCTACCACTTCGACCTGCCTCAAGCTCTCCAAGATCAGGGGGGCTGGAAGTCACCTGGTATCGCAGCCCTCTTTGACAACTATGCCAAGTTTTGTTTCCAAACATTCGGGGATCGTGTCAAACTCTGGATCACCATCAATGAGCCGCATGTGTGCGCCAAACTGGGTCACGAAGACGGCCTCCACGCCCCGGGGCTGAAGGAGAAGGGCACCGCTGCCTACCTGGCGGGACACAACATGCTGCGTGCCCACGCCACGGCCTGGCACAGCTACAGCTCTGTCTACAGGCCGGAGCAGAAGGGCGCGGTGTCTCTGGCCCTCAACAGCGACTGGCTCGAGCCATCACAACGAGGCTGCGAGGAGGACGTCGCTGCTACCGAACGTGACCTCGCGTTTACGCTGGGATGGTTTGCCTGGCCCGTGTTTGTGACTGGAGATTATCCAGAAATCATGAGGTCTGCCATAGACGCCCAAAGTAGGAAGCTGGGACACAGCGGCGCCTCGAGGCTGCCCCGGTTCTCAAACGATGACCCTACCATTTTGGGAACAGCCGATTTCTTTGCATTAAACTACTATACGTCTCGCAAAGTTAAATCAGGAGGAGGCTGTGGACAAACGTTGTGTATGAAGAGCGACCGAGATGCAGAAGAAGTTTTGGATTCTTCCTGGCCTATTTGTGGGGCGTCCTGGCTGGCTGTGGCGCCTGATGGCTTGAGGAAACTTCTAAAGTACATTAAGGTGAAACGACAAATAAACCCTCATCTTTTTAGTTCATGTTCTGCTGCATGTTCTGCTATAACTTTTAGCTAACTTAATCCACATCACTAAAAAGGACTTAATCCACATCATTTCCTTTGACTTTGGATTCAATCAGCTGAAATGCAAAGTCATTGTTCTTTTTTTTTTCTTTGAATCAAACTAAATTGACCAACAAGACAGATCGCCTTCAACCAAACAAGGAGAACACGCTGACATTTGTTTAGTGTCTGGCTATTGATTTTGTATGCAGTAATCGCCTCTCAACACCTCCAGAAACACATTGATGCTTCATTAGTGCTGTCACATTGAATGAAACAGTTACTTCGCTGAAAAGTGTTTGCAAACGAGCAATTTCCTGCTGTTGTGACTTGTCACAGGCCATTAGTTTGAGCCTGGCACCGTTGAAATGCAGCTAAACGGCACACTGTCGACCGATCTGTCTCCGCTCCGAATGCCTGACAGCCGTGATGCCTTGTTTGACAATAATGTTTGCCCTCTGACTTTCCAGGACACTTTCAAAAACCCGGCCGTCTACGTTACAGAGAATGGCTTCTCTCAGGTGGGGCCGCTGCAAATTGAAGACGTCCAGCGCTGTGAGTTTTACAAGGAGACCATCATGGAAATGGCTACAGGTAATGGCTAGTAAATCAGTACTGCATAAATACCGCATAATAAAGTAGCTGTGGCAAGACGGTCGTAGGGCCCCAGGATGTGTACGAGGCAAATGATGGTGAAAATATTCCAAAGTTTCATTCAGTAACAGTATACTTTCAGTCCAGCATGGAACACACAGTTTAATGAATGACCCTTGTACTGTATAAAATGTATGATATTTTACATCATATGATTAGTATGCAAAGACTGGTTTCTGTCGCATCAAGTGATTCTCAATTAAACTTTCCATGACACCCTCTGGAATGTAAGTGCATCCACACCCACGTGTGTGTGTCTCTTAATTAAGCAGCCATACTTGAGCGTCTGTCCTCGTTGAAGTTAAAACAAACATTAGAGATATGCACATGTATCAATTAACTGATTCGATCTTTTTTAATATTAAAATCAGAGTTATCACGGTGGAAAGAAAAACAGCAACCATGATGGATTTTCTTCAACTAAAACAATAAAAATATATATATATATTTGAACTCTTAATTTTTCGGCCTCGGGAGTTGTGGAGTTGTTTTGTTTTGGTGCCACCATGTGGCCGGTCTGTTATTTTAGATGCCAGAGATTTGGAACGAAATGGAATCAATCCATTATTTTAATGTGTTTTTTTTTTTTGTTTTTTTTTTACACCTGCATATGAACAGGTGGCTTTAGGAGTTAGAGTTTCTGTGGGACGTCAATCCCTTCCTTTTGAGATACAGAATAAATAGACGTCTGACAAAAATAGTACTTTTATTGCCATTATATGTTTTAACTCTGTTTATAGCCATACAAGAAGATGGGGTCGACGTGCGTGGATATTTTGCGTGGTCCCTGATGGACAACTTTGAATGGGCTGATGGATACAGCGTTCGTTTTGGATTGTTCCACGTGGACTTCTCGGATTCGAAGCGGAGTCGAACCATCTATCGGTCTGGACGGGAATATGCCAGGATCATCTCTAAATACAAATCCGGTCAATCCAAATGAGAGCAGCTGGCAACACGACCATCACTTCATAATGTTACAGATAAAATGAATTTTTCCCTTTCTCATACACTAATAATAAACCAGCAGTGGATAGATTTTTGTTTTGTTCGACTCACAAATTACAAATTGTAAGAACCTAATTGACTTGGCATCAACTTCCTCACGCTGTGCATGCAGAATTTAAAGCACCACTATTGTCTCTGAATTTCTTTTCAGTTTAGAAAACGGTCAGGGACTAGTCCAAGACGTTGGCGGACTTGCTTGTTTTTATAGAAAATCTGACTCCAGTTGGGGGATGTGAAGACGTTGGCAAAGAGGGTTACATTGATTCAATTGAATGCAAATTCGTATTCTGCCCTGTCCAATTCCCAGTCAGTCTATAGAAGGAGGTTTATGAACAGCCAAGGCAGCTGTAAGCAGAGCAGACGAAGCTGCTGCGGCCACTTCACACGTTTGAGTAGCAACCATCAGCAATATTAACAGCGGTACCGTCATGCAAATCAGCACGGCACGTACGTCTATTAAGTGCCTACGTGCCATTGGCCTGCGTTGGCGGTCTATCTACGTCTCTAAAAATCTACCAGTGACAATCACATGAGTGTGTCAGTTGGCAAGGATAATACCTCGCATTGTTCTCTGGAAGTTTACGGTCGACTGGATGGTGGAGGTCTGCAGCCGCAGTGACGCCGGCACGGGGAGGGCGGAGTTAACGCCAAAACATGAGCTGCAGTAATTACACTCCCGACTTGAAAGGTCATTTCCTGTTTACAGACCAGAAGACACAATGCATGTCAATTTACGGGGGTCCAGACAAATATGGTATGCCCACGTGGTAATAAGAGAACCTGACAAACATGATCCTCCAGGAGAAGCCCGGCATGCATTAAGGATCTGAAAACGATAGTCAACAAAATACGTTTTCCTCTCCTTCAAAATTATGTGTCTCAACGCAGACGGATACAAAGAAACACGAGGGGATAAAGGCATGTCAGTTGACCGATGGCTCAAAGCACATGATATTTATATGGAATAAAGGTTCAGATCAAAGGCAGACGTAAAATCATTGATAATTACTGTAGTTTGTCTATAGGGAAACTAAACCACAAATCATAGAGTACAGTTTTAAATCCTTTTGTAACTCCTCAACCTTACCTATCAAAGAGAAAGGACACGACAGAAGCTAAAGTACTACAGTCAACTAAGTGATGATGATGCCCGTCAGGGTGCATAAAGAACACCAGAGACTTTGAAGGGATGCCAGCTGAAAGCAACAGATGTCCTGCCACAGGAAGAGAGCATAATGCCATTTGTGTTCCCCGGACAGCTGTGCAAACCCTCGACTCAGAGAAAAGAGAAAGAGCAAGGCCAAAAACAAAACAAAAAACTCCCAGAGGCTCTGTGTTGATTCTTTGGCATACTGTGGTTAAGGTTCAGGATTATTTTTGATAGTGTGCTTTACGATGCACTGTAGTGCTCCCGGGTTTCAGGAACGGTATTGAATCTTTGGTGGGTGTTCAGATGTGTCTGATAGAAAGGAGGATATTGTAGGCTCTTTGTGGTGTTTTGGGGTCATGCCAGTCCCACATCAGTAAACAGGGTGAGAAGCAGAGACGAGGAAGACCAGCTTGACAGCACGTGTTTGTGAGCCTACAGTGCCACCTTGTGGTACACAAGGGAATCACAGTGTGTACTGTACTGCACTTGACAATATGGTGCCGCACGACGTGCCGCTTCGATTAATAAAACGCATCCTGTTGGTGTAACAATAAACAAGTAAAGCAGCCTTCTAACCACAATACATCATATATTTAACACAATTAATATTTATGCTCCGATCTGAAGGAAAATGTCATTTATATTCTGTGTTGGGAGACTTTGTTTGCATTAATAAGCATGGTGTATCGTGACATCCAGTTGGCTCAGCTCACTGTTTTCAACAGATGTGAATAATACCCTTGTGGCCCTCCTCCATCTATGTCAAGCCGAGTGAGAATCTCCTTTGTCTTATGATGAATAACAAGCTATTGTGGAAACATGAATAATGCCGCCGCTCGGCTTGGAACTTCTTCTTCGGAGGCTGCTTTGAACGCAAAGTTGAACCGCATCTCACACTATTTTTTAACACTAATGAAGTTCATCTGTGGCTCTGTTAGAGGCTGCTGGTGGTCTTTGAATCTCTGCAGAACACAAAAGCATTTACTAAACAAATGTAACATTCAACTTGTCAGGCAAAAACATACACAAATCCAGCGTGGCAAAAAAAAAAAAAAAAGAAGAGAGAAGCAACAATTGAAATCTATCTTACCCGAGTCAGAGTCAAAATCACAACGGAAGCAGGTTTCATTCACGTTTCCCATGATTCATCAGCACAGCCCATGGGCAACTGAATTCTCAGCTAAGAGTTGATTAGTAATTCCAACAACTGTCTCCCAGTATTGATGGATTCCATCTTCCTCTATCACTGGGTGGAGGTAGCTGCATGGGTGAAAGAACCTCCACTGCTGCTGAATTGATTGAATGAAATATGAGCGAGAGGTTACCCTGCACTCAGTGGATGTTGAAATTAGCCATTTATGGAGAACCGAGGAATAATATGTGCCTATTGCGACTTGGAAAGCTTAAAACATTAATTAGCATTTAAATAATTCACACTTCCAGTCTCTTTAATAGCCCAACTACGAATATTCAACTTCAATTCATTACAGCTAGCAGAATTTATTCTGATTAGGCCTCCATGTAGAAAGTCACCGAAGAAACCCTTTCTAAATGTGCTTTCCAATTAAGCGCCAAATATATCATGTGTACAGATAAGTTGCTTTTGACAATGAATTAGCACATTTAATTGTAACATTCAATCACATTCACTGGCGGAGATTTACCCCGAGGAACATTCTGGTAAATTACCAAGAGAGGCCCATTTGTACTTGACCAAACTTAACTCATTATATTTTGACAGACACTATAAAATATTCAATAACAAGGAAATTCATTTACTTATTATAAATTAACTAAATAATTTAGCCGCTAATAAACTATCTTCACTGTGAATT
The DNA here is from genome assembly GCF_029030835.1 of Brachyistius frenatus. Taxonomy (NCBI): domain Eukaryota; kingdom Metazoa; phylum Chordata; class Actinopteri; family Embiotocidae; genus Brachyistius; species Brachyistius frenatus. The sequence continues at coordinate 1,540,541 of NW_027210653.1, forward strand.
ATAGGAAAAGCAGAATCTTGTATATCAGTGCAGTGCTTACAGGTGCAAAGGGTAGGACTTGTGGCAAATAATTACCTTTTTCTATTTACTGATTACCCTCATATGCATATTCCCTGGAGAAATTGTATAATTAGATTGTTGCTTCAATATCAAGATGAAGAGACGTGAGCCACTCCCTTTCTCTGGAGCACAGATACAAATCTCTTCCCTCTTTTCTTTGTCTGGGTCTCTCAGTCAGCTGGTGAGGGACCCGAGAGCCCCCAAACCACCACTCAGCCTGTCTTCATGTCGTCTTTTTCTTTTCTTTTCTTCCCCTTTCTTTCTCTCGCTCTTTTTCCTCTCACTCTCTCTAGCTCATCATCTTCTCCTCTCCTAATCGCATTGCTCATTTTCCATTGACAAGTGAGTATGAGAAGAGAGGGAAAAAGAAAGAGAGAAAAAAAAAACAGCACAAACTTTCTAAATCCTATTGACCTACTTCACCAGACATTTCATTGGGAATTCATATTAGTGCAAAAGAGTTAGAAGAAGAAATGTTTTCTCATTTTTTCCCCCTTCTGTCTTCCTCACAACCCCCTCCTTTTTATTCTCTTTCAGCTGGAAGCCATCTTCCTTGCATCCCATATTTGATCCTGTATGAGCACTAACAGTACAAGTGGATAAACGCCTTACAGTGGCATGAGCAGCGTTTTCGGAGCTCTGTCACCACTTTTGACAGTGGCGTAAGAAGCGAGACATCGAAGTTATAAAAAGGCGATTTGGAAGACCTCATCTGTGATTGATGAATTTCGGCGGTGGAGACGAGACTGAGGAAGATGAATATTGCTGGGCCTCGAAGACAGGAAGTGGACTTATGACAGACCCAGACAGAGAACTAAAGCGGGGAGATGGAGAGAGAATAAAAAAAAAAAGAGAAAAAGGCAATTCAAATCTTTTCTTTTAAGCCCCTCCCTGAGGGACTGCAGATGACCCTGCTAACGACTGTCAAAAATTCTAACTCCCTTGAGTGTGATGGCGCTGCATGATGGGAGGGGGTTCGCAGACCCGCCTGAAAAATTGAAAGCTCCTAGAATATTCAGCTAACCCTGTGTGCTCAGTTGGGGGTGGTGATGTAGGAGGTGGGTGGGTGGGTGGGTGTGTGTGCAGAGATTGGGATTCTGTGTATGCATGTGTGTGTGTGCGTGTGTGTGTGTGTGTGTGTGTGGTGGGTAAGCCCAGCGGTGGTGGCGAGTGAGAACCTCCCTCCGTGTGCTGTGTGTGTGGTGGCCAATGAGCCGAGTGCCGTGTCTCACGGGAACAGCGGCGGGACGGCGAGTGAACACAAGCGAGGAAGGGGGAAAGACACAATTTATTGAACTTTAAGAACGGAAGTGAAACCCAACTGATGGCGGTGCGGTTACCAGGCCTGGATCCAAGCGGGGAGACTAATGACGTGGACGTAACCCCGTGCTCCCGATATGCAAACAGAATGTCATCAGCAAAGAAAGAGTCAAACATCCTTCTGCTCTAAATCTCCTCTCTAACATAAGGGACAGAAAATGAATACCTGTAGGTCTTATCAGTTTCCACATTTGCACTCCCTACTTCGATCAAAGATTTAAGGAACAACTGTGGTTTTGTAGAAGCTTGATCTTAATTTTAATTAATTTAGTTTGGGCTATCCTTCACTCTATTAACAACATTACTCACTGAGAAAATTGCTGAACTCGAAAAACACAAGATCATCATAATCCATTTTAGTCAAACAGAGATAAGACCAAGTGGTAACCAATAGCCACTCCGAAGGGTGGGCTAATCAGCCGACCAGTGGGGGTGGCTTATTGCGTATACGTTCATGTCGTTTCAACAATGGCAGCGGTGGTAGAGTTTCATTGTACGACATATTTCATACGGTAGTCGAAGCCGATCGGTTAAAGGCCGCTCCAATAGCTTCAAAATCCACTCGAGGTCTACGCCCATTTGGATGCAGAAAACTGGAAGTATTCCTCATTGAAGCGTAGCAAGACCCTATCTATGCACAAAGGGAATTTGGGTCTGGTAATACCAGACCGCACAAACCAGTAACTGGCCATGAAACATTTTTTACTTATGACATGGCAGAAATGAGCCGTTTATCCTTTTTGGCAATTTGCGCTACAGTTGCATGTGTTGCATTTTTCTTAATCACTTCCTGTCATGCCCACAACAAGGGGATTTTGAACTGGAGTCTGTAATCACTGAGCTGCGTTTTCCTGATGCAGCAAATTGGCTATCGTGACCGTAAGGCTTTCAGAGTTTCTTTGTTCAAAGTGAACGATATAAAAGGGTCAAGTGTGTGAGTTATGATATCCAAACTTTGGTTTAGATGATCACTTGTTTACCCCTGGCTAAACTGTTTACAGTCTGACCCCTTGAGTTTTCTTGCCCAGTCGGATTCGTCTCAGATTTCAGCAATTACCCCGGCGAATACAGTTTTATTAAAGCAAAAAATAATTGGGAAACGCACAGTATGTCTTAACGTATCAGGTGGAGATTCAATTTGGGATTTTTCTTTAAATGCTTAAACTCTGGCGCAAAGAGAAAAGCCGTTTAGGGACGGCGATCCAACAGTTCTGACAAAAAAAAGCAGCCAATTTCAGGTATTTCCCCAAACAACAAGTGGTTCCTTTGGAAAACTCTGCAACTCATCTTTGATTAACTGCAGGCGCTTTAGGTTCAGGCCATTTCAAGAGGATGAGGAGAGAGGAGACGCATGGGGTGCAGAGCAACAGTGCGCGTGGACTAATTAACTCTAAGTGTTGTACGACATGCTCCCTGTTCACCCGTGTTGTCACTCAGGGTTTGAGTGGCACTAATGAGAGAATTATCTAGCCTCGGACCCTGGTAATGCATTCAAATGAACACCAGCTGACCTGACCTACGAGATGGCTTTTTAATCTCACCACTTAATACCAATCAGACCTGCTTTCTCATGTGCCCACACTGGGAGGGCCCTCTGCTCCAAACGCCGCCATCCATTTTTTTCCCCCCGCCCCACTGTTGATCTAAGGGAGAGCGTTAATTGTCTTGGATGACTCGAGGGCCTCTGTTGATATTATGCAGAGAACCTCAGGTGTGCGGGATAAAACAAGTGGATAGGGCCTCTAAAGTGTTTGCCGGGCATCAAAATGAAAGTGTTAGTGCGTGTGCATGCTTGTGTGTGCGTGTAAGCCCCTTATCATGAGAACCCAGTTGAGGATTAAGAAGGTTAATAAGGTCATGAGTTTGCAACAAAAGTCTGTGACATACAATAGAGCTTTGGCATTGTTGGATTACCATAATCATCACCCATTGGTGCCCGAACCTGTGACTCGATTGTTGTGCTCACTAGATGCAATACGAATGTTCTGCAGGGGGGGCGGGCTAGGGGGAAATTAATAATTACCTCCTGGTATGAGCAATTTAAGCATTTATACTCGAGCAAATAAGCCTGTGTTTCTAATTGGATCAAGGTATTTTCAGTTTGTTGTCTAGCGAGGTTAACCGTGATGGTGTGTTTTCAGCCAGACAGCAATTGTGAACTTGTGGGCAACATGAGCAATAAGCCCTTTCAAGTGTTTGGGCTGTAGTCGTTTTTGTTTTGCCAAGTGCTCGAGGTAACAAATAGCAGATCAGCCAGAGTTCAAGGCTGCTCGTGAAACGGTTGGTGCGTTTCAATGCCTTTTGGGGAGACTTTTATTGTTATAAATCTTGTGGCATTCTCGGAGCGTGTGTGTTCGGCTGTTCGTGTGTGCCAGCGAGTCGAGCTCATGCTCGGACGCGACGTCTGCTCGTGTAAACGTGCAAATTAAGCCTTAGGAGGCAATTGCGCCCTCCCGGTCTGCAACCGTCCAACCCTCTGAGTGTGCAGAAGTGTGCTGAGATAGGGAGGAAAAAATATTGATGAGTCTAATATACAAGTCTTTCCACCTCCCTCAAGTCATTAGAATCTATATTTTTATACTGTTCACAAGCACTCAGGATTTGCCTGAATGAGGTGCAATTAAAAGGGATTTAATGGGATTTGCTTATTGCTGATTCAAGGAGGGGGTTGTGATACCTTTGGTAGCAATTTCCCTCTGCAATGTAAATTTTGAAGTTATACAATTAAGTGGGGAATAAGCCCTTCGGAGAGAGTTGCCATCTTGAAAAGAAGTGGTAAGAGAGACGTCATGTTGAAACTGCGCCACCGATGAGATGAGATGATGTGATCATAATGTAGCTTCCTTGTGTTCCCTCTTACTGCAGATGACGACACAGTATCCTGATTTCGACTGTACTTTGACTGCTCTGTGTGTGTGTGTAAATGAATAGTGGGTGAAAAGTTTCGTAGCGGTGCGTAGAATCACACGCGACCGGGATTCAATGACATGTTACGGGGTTGGGTGCATTTTGGAGCACATCATTTACATCACTCGCTGACAGCTAATTGTGCAGCAGACGTTAAAAATCTGCCCGTGTGTTGTGTCATGCATGTGTGTGGCAAAGTTGCAGCTTTCGTCTCTCTATCTCAGCCCACAGGTCCATTGTCATGCAGGCGCTCGGGTAACGGGCCCGGTCGTCACTCATCTGCCTGACGGCCGCTGCTATCTGCCCTGACGCTGACTGATGATGGGAGGGTGGGATGGGAGTGTGTCGGTGTCAGCACCCAGTCTGTGGTGGGAAGAGGGGCGGGGAGGGGGTGGGGGGTAGGTGGAGGGGTCTGTGGCAGGCACGCAGCGAGGGAGGCGAGATAGATCCCGCCCTGAGTGAGGGCTTAGTTAGACACCAGTGGGCAGTGCTGCATTCACTGACCTGGACTGTAATAGTGGAGCTACCGGGCACGGCGAGGACAGCAGTGTTGTGGAGACGGATCAGTGGTCACTTGGACAGCATGACACCGAAAAGAAAGTTAGGCGAACAAAAAGACGCGATGTTGTTCAAATTCACCATCGGATTAGAAGAGTTGTCATGTAGCTTTGCACAGTTGGTGTAAAACAGGGGTCATCAAACTGTGGTAAGGATGTCCAGTGTGGGAACTCGCGGCGTTGCAGGAGGTTGAAACAAAACTCAGAAAGCAAATTTAAATGTTGAGTCGATGAACAGACGTTTGGGAGGTAAGACGACATGTTTTTTGTTTTTTTTTTAATACTGGAAGACAAATTACGAGTGAAATGAGCGGATCGCACGACGGCTGAGCATTTTGTACTTTGGAACTGGTGTGCACCACCGACAGTCCAAACAAATGTGAATTCAGACAGCCAGAGTTTCAAACGTCACATACCTAAAGAAGCCAATCTCATCACTTTGCGGGGTGAGGGGGGGGGGGGCTTTCCACATCATCAAAGAAGCAGGTGAGCATGGGAGGGTTGGGTGGAGAAAGAGGCGGGAACTGTTTGCATATTCATAGTCTCGCACATATTGAATGAAGGCAAAGGTGTCGAGTCAAGTCTAATCCATTTTAAGACATTAGGGAATTTGCTTCTGGGAAACAACTTCTAAATATGCAATGCTGATGAACACAGATGAGTTTTTAGTAGTTTAATCAATGCCAGGAACTTTAAGTGTTGCATTAGGATATCATTTATCAGGTAATTATTTCATTGAGACTGAATGTTAATTATCTCTATTACTGTGTTCCATGTATGCATTTATGTACGTACTGTATATGCACAGGTGGACGTATGCGTTTTCATGCATCTAGTGTCTGGGAAGATCAATGCGTCCCCGTCGATGTTGTCTTGCCCTCCACACGTGAAATGAATGGAAGGGGAGGCGGAAGGGGAGGGGGAAGGGGAGGCGGAAGGGGAGGGGGAGGAGGAGAGGAGAGGAGAGTGGGGCCGAGTGGCTAAATGGATGCGATGCAAATGGCACCAGAGGACATAGGAATCAATTTACCTTATTGAAACAAATGAGAGCAGCTCAGCCCTGCCATGGCGTGTGCGGGTGTTTTTTTTGTTTTGTTTTTTTGGCCGCCCCCATTGTTATTGTAATTAACCCACCCAACCCAAATCCCTGACCCTCCCTTTCACAAATGCAGCCAACCCCCTCGACAACCCTGCCTGTGCCTGCCTGGGTTCCCTTTTACCCTAATGAAAAAGCCTTAGAGGTTCCCAGGTAAAAAAAATGTAGGTGCTGTAATGGTGATTCATGGCCTGGGTGACATGCTAAAAGGCAAAGGAGATCTGCCTCGGAAAGCATTCAGGGAAGGGTATTCCACATACGAGCGCCAACACGCACACACCCACAGACCCTCTGCTGACTTACGGTCATTTCCTTTACCCAGCATGCTCTCTTGTTTATATACTCCCCTCTCCCCACATTCAGGGAATTCCCAATAACCAAAATGGACTTTGGCGAGTCGTTTGAATGACCTCGAAGGTAAGAGGCCAACGCGATGCCTATTTCATCTCGTGATGTGTGATGTCCTATTGGAAATTTGCCATTCTTTCATTTACAGGGAGGCCACATTGACACTAATTCCCCAGTGTGGCATGGGCATTGTGTAGGGGTCTTGGGGGATGGATCAATAGTTTAGAGAGAGCGATGGGGTCATGGTGGAATCAATGCGCTGGACAAACGACCTCCAGCTGCCGCCTGCACCTTCCAAGCCGCTTGACACCTGAGGCGATCTTTACTGAAATGTCCTCTGCTGAAATGCCACAGGGCCACGGGCTGCTGAGCAGTCACTCATGCAGGGCCCCCGAATCAAGTGGTGTATGCAAACTGGGTCTGCTTGTCATCCACGGTGAAAGGCCTTGGCTCAGCTTTACTACATAAACAAAACTCATGCACCTGAGAATGTCAATTACCTTCCGCCTTCCCCTTCTGACGGCCCCGCGCTTGATGGCCAAATTGGGATTAATTTGGGGAGGATGGGGGCCGGTGTAGAGGTGACACTGTGTCATTACACCTCAAAGAGAGAGAGACGGCTGTGGCGTGGGGAACAAGAGCAGCGGGCCGGCTTGATTGCTCCCCTATTGCCCTGCGCAACGTTTTGCATAAGCGGCAAGAGGCGCTGATGAAAACAAGTGGCGGTTTCAGGTCGGACGCAGACACCCAGAAAATGAGCTTTTTTCCCCCCTTTTCTCTTCTTACCCTTCCGCTGGGCCGCATAATTCAGAAGAGCCATCTTGTGGAAATGTCATCGTGTGGTGGCGATGGAGCAAGCAGTGTGACAGAATGCTGTAACGCCTCCCGGGCTGGGGCCCTCGCCACGCTTGCTACGCCCGAGTCGGCCTGACCTTGCAGGTGCTGATATATGCAGCCACATTGGCGTCAACAAATGGACAACCGGTGCCTCGTCTTTGTGGAAGGTTTTAGCCAGCGCCGGCGCAACTTTTTCCTCTGTTTTGGGTTCATGGAGAGGTGGTGCATATTTCAAAGACAGCCTGTATATGTTTATTTGCTTGAGGATATAGATTTCTTCCCTTTTTCCCTCCTTTTCTTTTTTTGAATAGAGGTCAATTCCCCACTGTGCTTTCTCTTTTATGCGCCCACTCCCTATTCTTCATTCCTCTTACCTGCTGACACATCTGACAACACGCTGCTGTATTATCATCTCCCAACCCCCAGCTCTATGCCTTCCCCAACAACACAGGGCTGGCCCGACTCCTCCACCCCTTCTCTTTCTCCTTTAGAAAACTGATTATAAATGGTCAATTTGAAAATAGACTGGAAAGTCCCCAAGGCTGCTTGGCTTGTCAAATTGAAAAGGGACAAGGACAAGTCAGTCGACTTTCTCCCTGTCCGCCGTCCCGGTGTTTCCGAGGCAGGTGTACGAGAGGGAACGTAACAAATTCCCCCCATGCGGCGAGCAAGGCGATGGCGAAGGATGACGAGGGAGGGTGGGGCCCTCAGCATTTATATCACAAGTCTCCACAAAGAGTCTATGGATCACTCCAGTGGGCTGGTGTTGGCAGTATCAGGAAAAGCCATAGGCTGTCAGGGAGTATGTGCTTTTCATATTTCACTGCAGACAGCTTTCCCTTCTCCCGGCCTCACTCACAGCAGCCTTTGAGGATAATATCTTCAAATCTCTCCTTGCCATGCTGAGAGGCTATTTTTAAATAGATATTTATTTCATTCTCTCAATTTTTCTTCCCTCTCTCTCCCTGTCTCTCTCTCCCCTCTGTCCTACAGGTATAGCTTTGTGACCAGTGGAGAAATTGACACAAAACGGAGAAACGCTTGTGGCGCTAAAGGTATTTCTGTCAACACCAATCTACGAGTCTTTTCCTCTAACATTCATTTACAAAAAAAGAAAAGAAAATCTGGCTTGTTTCTATTTAGCGCTGCCGCCATCACAAACAAAATCAACCCCTCTACCTACAATTTACCAAAATATGATTAACAAAGCGAAAAAAAAAAAAAAAAAAAAAAAGACATGAACTTGGTAAAAAATTGGCTTTGGACCAATTCTGCTGAGGTCTCATCTAATCAAGAGACAGAGCGACTAAATACTTGATTTTATGAGTCTTCCAGTGATCCGCAGTGACTTTTTATGTTAACAATAAAGCCCCTTTCTGATTAATCACACTGGTGAGATGGAAAGCACCCTTTGATATAGCCCAGACGTCCATTGCGACGTGATTCATCAGAGGAGACCATGCAATCAGATGGGACGTGTGCTCCCCCCCCCCAACACGTATCCCCTCTCTCCGCAGAATACATTAGAGGAGTGTGAGCGACGGAATCATCAGATACCAGGAGGTGAACTGAAGTGGTCATGAACCTAGTGTCAAACTCAAATAGCTGAATGGCAAAAGATAAAACAAACAAGGAACGTGAGCTGCTTGCAGAGCAAAGCGAGGAGCCGCGTGTCGCGCTGGTGAGAACTTTTACAGATAAGGCCCGCTAGCCCTGCATCGCAATTGGGCCATTATCGAGTGTGACCCCTGCCGAATACGACCCTAAATTTATGTATTGTGTGAAATTTCTCCCCACGCCGCATGACATGAGTTATGTTTTATGCTCAATTGTGAGCTGTTCTTCTTTCCCCCGGGGTGCACGGTCCTTCTGACCGACTGCACAAAAAAAAAAAAAAAAAAAAAAGGAAACAAAAAGGTGGATGGAAAATTGTGCGCTGTGACTTTCCCTTTGGGCTGAACGTTGCTATTAGCAATGTGACCGTGCTTCAGGTTGAATACTGCGGTGACAGAATACACAATAAAGCTTGTTCACTCAAAAGACTTTCACTTGCTTCCTTTTACGCCCTTCAAGGTGGGCTCCTCCAATCGACAGCATTTCAGTCGGTCGCACTTTCATGTTTACCATTTCAGACGAGAATATTAGATAAAAAAAAAAAAAAGGAGACGCTACGACCTAATGCTTTAGTACACTCTCTCTCTGTATTCCCTGACGATTGTCTCTTGCGCAGTAAGCACATTTGAAGTTGTTGTCTGTTATTCTTTATCGTATTTCGTCCTTCTAACCATGGCTAATAGCAGTTTTTCCTATCTTCCTCTATTTCTGGGCTAAGCCGGGTCTTAGAGCTGGCCCTCCGTTTTACAGAGAGGCAGAAAATGCTTGGGTAAGCAGAGGAAGGATTCCTCGCTCGCTACTTCAGGTAGTCCCCTCCCTCCCTTTAGCCGAGATATCTATCCCAGGCCCTTATTATCACCAAACAAGCACTTTTTGATGATGATAAGTAATAGCCACATCCCTATGTGTAGGACTCACTCCTCAGGGGAGTAAAGAGAGCATGCTGGTCATTTTTCTTGCCTGTTTGGCGTCCAGCAATCCCGGGGAAAATAGAGGCTGCATGGAGGGGGGTGGGGGAAGGGATTCTGTGTATGTTCAGCACTATTCACAAATGAAGGAATGAGCAGGAGATTGTGTGAGAGAAATCCTTTTTGCCGTTTTCCAATGATCTAACGAATACCTCATTTATTATAATCCTGATTACTAAAGACATCATATCTCCTAAAGTGAGACATTAATAAGTGGGAAGTGGCCACAGCTTCACATTAAATACTCCAGCTCTACAATGTGGCTGTCAAACAGTGTGGATAATCCCAGTGATGAATCCCCAACTTGCTTGTTTGTTCAGAGCAACAATGATGGAGAAGGAACACATCAAAAGGCGAGGATGACTTAAGGGTCAGCGCCTCCTGCTGAAATTGTGTATCCACTAATAGCACAGTTGGGTGACAGCAGTGGTCGAGGAAGGAGATGATAAGCCGTGGACAAAAGTGAAGATACCCTGCGACCAAAGCGGACACAAACAAACAGCATCTCGGGGGCCTTCTAATCTCGCAGACGTGCTCGACAGTGGCCTGTCAAAACGCACAGACCAATTTATATGCACAGCAGGGGAACTCCCCTCTTCTCAATTTGGTTGGCATCTTGTTTATTTCGTGACATGGCTGCATCTCGCTGCCAACCGCACCGACATAATTTAGTCGGACTTGAACAAGAGGCTGATATTACAGTCTGCTAAAGGAGGGAAGGGAGGGAAGGGACGGCAGAGAGGGGCAAAAAGAAAAATCAAAGACAGGAAGAAGGAAGTCACAGCCTGAAATATTGAGCAGTGCGAGTGAGATAAAAGATTGAGGCTAAGCGCGCCAAACACAACTGGTTTATGTACTTGGAGTTGAAAGTTTGGGACTTATTCCTGCGTCTGCTTGCCCACTATGAATGCAGCCTCGGTTGTGATCTGCCAAGTATGCCACTCAACAGAAGTGGCTTTCAAAGCAGGTGTCCAGACCAGTGTATCAACCGCTTTGTCCTCAAGCCAACATAACCTTTGTGGGGAGGCGAGTATTTAGAAGAGGAGGGCTGTTGCTTTCACGCATCTTGACTTTAACAAGTTGGTAATACTTTGATGGAGCCCAAGAGGCCTCTGGTCATTAATGTACATCCTGTTTGATACATTTAAAAAAAAAAAACATGTATAGTTGACTGAAAAAATGACCGGTTTGACAGCACTCGTGTTTACACAAGTACATGCAACACTTTTTAGGTTCTTTTTTTTTTTTTCTTTTTTTTTTAAACCCAGAAGAGTAAACTTGTTTTAGGAGCGCTGCCTGTGGTCTAAATATATAGCTAGTAGTGTGGTCACATGAAAGTGGTGGCTCTCCCCCCATCCTGGTGGCTGTCACAGTGAATCCCGGAGCTGCCGCTGAGCAGCCTGACCTTTGGCTCTGCCTTTTAGTACATTGATCCGCCGGTCACTTTAAACCAAGATGGGTTCCCTCGTCTTGCTCGCTCCCACCCAGTTCACCTGAGCGGACTTGGCGACTGCCTGGGCCTTCGCCCCGTGGCCTCTGACACGCGTTTTCCCCCATTAAGACGGTTCTGTGCACGAGCCAGTCAGAATTATTGCTCTTTTCTTTTTTCTTTTTTTTTTTTACTGTCTTAAATAATACTGTATCCATTAAAAACAAAAAAAACAAAAGGATAGAAGCTTTGCTTCCAGACCAGATGCGTGGGGTCATGCGTTCTAATTTTAGGAAGTGTTAATTGCAGCCCTCTTAAGTGTCCTCACTGCCACCTTTGACAAAAGCACCATTCATAGGCAGGGCAGCCAGGCGGGCTGGCAGGGCGCCCACTTTGCCAGTTGTTGCTGACACTTCCTTGGCAGCACCAGGCCAGCACTGGCTGAGGTGTCTGCTGATGCTGCCTTCCCAATAATCATACCTCATATTGCTTATTCTACAAGCAGAATTTTGAAATGCTCTAATCTGTACTTTTAACTGATGTCATTTTGGTCGATGATAAATTTCAGAAAAGTTGCATTTAAGGTTTAAAACGCCTGCTGTAATTTCTAGATCAAGGTTAATTAAGTTGAAGAGTGGGAAAGCTAAAAATGGAACAGATCCTCTGTTGTCCATGAAACACTGCGGCTGTCTTGATCTAAGTGAGAGCATTTTGTCACTTTAAGGCCTGGGAGTTCACCTCTTGAGTCGGGTCTCGTAAACATGCTCCCTGCAAAGGCAATAGAGGCGCGGCACGTGCAGCACAAAGCAATTCAGCATTCTAACGCCCTGTCACTGCACTCACATTTCAACCATTCTTTATTCTCTGCCACAGTTCCAGCAGGGTGTAAATTGTATGGGGCTGTAATTAATCCATGTCAGGTCAGAGAAGAAGAAGGAAAAAAACGAAGGGAAACGAGCTGAAGTGTGAGGTGCCTTTGATAATGGCACCCCTCGCCCCCCATCGCACTCCACACATACGCCTGCGCTATATTGTTCTGCATTCATGAAGGAAATCTGGGACCCCCGAGGAGCTGGAGGCCTCCTACAGTACTTTCATGTTTCTAAAGCCCGCCATAGCTCTATTTGTCCCATTGTCCTCCTTCTCCACTATAGGACAGAGGCAGCCTCCTGGCGTGGGCGGACAAAATATATATAACTTCAAAAGACAATTCATGCCGAGCTCATATAGTATGTGACCACAGTATAACCCCAATTTCAACTTGCATCATCAAATCAGCAGCGTAGAAATAACTTGAAATTAAAATGTGCGATTCACATTAAATATATAAAAGCCATTCAAAATCCTCTCCCCTGCTACACACATGTTCCAGCAAAGTGATGTTTGGAGAATAAAAGGCTCTACAACCAATTTTCAGGTTTAATGGAGGTGAAAAGGTTCATTACACTCCCACCTTTGGAGATGTAATGATGGTTTCCCTAATAAAGAGAGAGCTTTTGAAATGAGCCTGATCAGAAGTGCTGCTGTCAATCATGTTGACAAACACATGCATTTGAAGAGGGAAGAACACTAGTGTGTGAATGGGAGGGGTATAATTTGCTGACACGACTGACATTTATAAGTTGGATCCCCCCAGTGTTAATTTTAGCCTGTGAAGGAGACTGTAATTAACTCGGCACATAGGCCCTGACTACAAACTAAACACTAAATATCATGTGTGTAAGGGATGAAAATCTGAGGCATACGCACCTTAGATTTGCATTTCAGCCATTATAGTTACGTGGCCTCTGGGAGGGCAATGTTGTTCTGTCGGCCCAGCACTTTCGTCCAGGGCTGAAATGTCTCAACAGTCGTTCGTTTGATTTGCATGGACGTTTTGTACCGACATTCGTGATCCCCACAGCATTCTAATTGCAGCAGTGATTTTCTACTTTTTCCATGTACTTCCACAAACTGATTTTTGGTTTTTAAAATTACATATCTTGTTTGATGGATTGCCATTAAATTTGGTACAGATATCCATGAGCCCCAAAGGACGGATGATGAATGACTTTGGTTTGATTTTCTGTATTGGCACCAGCGGGTTAAATATGTCATTTATCCCCTGAATTAACATCTACAAAACATATTTGGTACAGATATCCACGATCCCCAGAGGATGAATCCGAGAGACGTTAGTGTTCCCGCCAGCAGGTCGAAGTTGTCATTTAACCTCTGAAATAATGTCTAACAAATCAACACGTTCTCATTCCCCGGGCATCAAATACTGCCATTTTTTTTAAAAGCCGTCTCATATAGGCGCACAAGGTGCCCGATGTTTAGGCACCAAGAACTAGGTGGTATTAGTTTGGAAAAGATTATGGCTTGGGTTAAATTGTTGGTTGCTGGTTGCCATTGTTTAGGTTTAAGCAACAAAACTACTAAAGTTAAAGTTCAGAAAAGATCACGCTTTGGGTTACTTAAAAGAAACCCACATTGACTTTTGCTTTTCACGGACTTAAACATTGGTCTCCCAGGTGAAAGTCTTGGGTTTATTGCATCCAACTGGATTGCCACTAAATTTGATATAAATGTCTGTGGTTCTGAAACAATAAATATGAATAGCTTTGGTGATTTATGCCAACATGGAATTGGCTTTTCATGACCACAGATCTGCAAAACTACTGACACTCCCAACAGCTTTAGCTGCACTTTTTTTTTTTTTTTTTTAGCTCAAATTAGCAAAGTTTAGCATATCAACAAACTTGATAAACAAGACAGTGAACATGGTAATCATTACACCTGCTAAACATCGACATCGTCACTGATAACATATTGCCACGCCAGCAATAGCAGCCAGCTTAAAACATGTGCCTAAGGGTTCACTCTTATTCAGTTCAGAAGTGGTTTGTAACTACTCTGTAATATTGTTCAGGGAAGAAAACTGCGCTTTCCTGAGGCTTTCTCTCGAGTTCAGTGAGTTTGTGTATTAAGCAACGCAGGCCCATACATTTTAATCAATAAAAGCTTCAGGGTCGAAGGTCGAATCTATATCATGCTGTAACTACCCAAATCCGAGAAGATCTAACATGAAACTTGTGCAGCCAAAGATTGAATAGAGTTACGTAATCCTAAAGGGCCTCTTCTTATCTCAATCTCCCCCCCCTGCAGAGCTTCACAAGTTTTGCTTCATTATTACTCCAGCTGAACATCTCTTTCTTAGTCTAGTGAACAGAGAGATGAGCAGGGGAGAATTTAAATCTGTCGGGGGGGGGGGGGGAAATGAGTGCAGGAACCACAGCGTAGAAACTTTTTCAGGCTCCATTTAAACTTTGAACTGACGATGTAATGTGTTTCACTCCAGAATCTCAAAGGATGAGGGATTTTGGGTTTCAGTTTCTGGCCTGCTGCTCATTTAGGCCTTATTAATCTAATTACTTGCCCAATTGTACATATTTAACATCGCCCCGGTCCTCTCCCAACTCTACTGTGAGAAAATGCCAGACGAACTCAGTTGGATATACCTTTATAAGGAAAATTGCTGAAGCTTGCAGATAGTAAAAGAAAAGCTAAATGGCTGCAATTCATCACACGATTACACCAATTATATCGCTGAGATTTGGACGGGCTCAGATCACAGACCTCTCCGTCTGGGATTCCTGGCAGCCAATCCCATGTGCGCACGAGTCTGAGACACTAAGGCCCATTTATCTACCTTTGGGGAAGACTGTGCCAATATTAATGCCCTGACCATGATTCCCCATCATCCACTTCACCCGGTTGGTGACACGAGCAGTTTACATATAGGTTATTAATGGTCTATAAATATTCACTTGATGTTTAGTGGGACTTTGTGGCAGCCATTAGTAAAAGACGTTTGTGACGGGTGGGGAGCCAGACGGGAGTTTTTTATTTCTTGACGTGACAGCGCGATGGTGTGGCTAACCTTGGGGATCTGGCCTGATGGGGAATTGGACCTTGGTTTGCGGCACTACTTTTATTCTCGGGCTTTTCATGACTAGTGAGGCAGTGAATGATGAGCAGCATGCTTCAGACCTCTTATTCTTATCATCCCAAAATACAAGGCTAGGGAGGGAGGGAGGGAGGGAGGGAAAGAGGGAGGGATGGGGGCTAGGGAGGGTGGGAGGTAGGCACACCCACCCCTACCCCATGCACTCAAGTACACCCGTTCTTTCAGCAAAACAAATCCATCAAAACTTAAATAAACGTCCCTCTCTGAAAAAAAATATGCACAAACACGGAAAAAAACAAAAACAAAGGAGAGAAATTAAAGTACATTGTGAAAAATGAGTTAGCTGTCTCTGTCTGTGTAATTTTCCTCTCTCTATAACTGAGCAGCAACCAGATCTGCACAAATCCAAATGCAATCAGACAGCATCCTGGAACATGCACAGCATTACATACACCTTGCTCACCGTGGATTAAATTGCCATTGACAAAGTCTTGTTGTTGCTCCCTCTTCTCGGGATATGATTTAAATTGGATTTGTGTAGACATTTCTGACACAGTGAAATGGAGAGAGGAAGAGAGGGAGGAAGAACAGGTGCTGGTTGAGAGGAAAGGTGAGAGCAGAGAGACGTGGGGGCAATCAGAGACTGAGGGAACGAGTGGGAGGAGAGATAAAGAGAAACAAATCAGAAAAGGAGGTCGAGCCAACGAGAGACGGAGACAGAAGAAGAGAACGGGGTAAAAGAGAAAGAGAGCATGTCTGACTGTTTCACAGGTTCATTCTGATGCATGGAGACAGACAGGAGAATAGATTGGTAGCCTTGGGTGGATAAGGACAGAACCATTCCCCAGAGAGATGGATTAGACGAAGGAGTGGAAATAAATGATCGCAGATTTTAATGGCCTTTTGGCTTGCTGTGTCCCCGCCCTCCCCTTTCTCGTCCCCCTTTCCTATTTCCACGCGGTGCGAGTTTTACAGTGATGACATTTTCACATGCCAACTGTCTACCTTTTGCAGTTTAACTCTAAAACAATCATCTTCTTCCAGTTACAGATGCGTAGCGAGGCAGAGGAAACTGGCACCTAAGCTAGAGTTACATGTCGTGTAGGACGTGACCTGTACAAACAGGATGAGGAGGGTATAACGTTTCCTTTGTCCTAGACCAGAACACGCACACAGAAACACACAGGAAGAGGCTTCTGCAGTTAAGCCTTTCTGGATTTAGAGCATGAATCCTTTTGAAGGAAAAATCTGCCTCTTCCTTTTGTAGTTTCTTTTGGCAGCAACTAACAAATATTTTCAGTATTAAACCTGTGGATTATTTTTTCAGTCTTTTGTACCATGAAAAGTAAAAAGAAGGTGAAAATATGTCAATCACAACTTCAAAGAATCCAGGGTAACGTCTTCAAAACTGGTGGTTTCTGTTTTGGTCAACCTGGGTTATGGTTGCATTCTGTTTTCTCTTCGAAATACGTTTGGCTGAAGGCTCGTGTGGCGATTGGGCCAAAGACTTATTTGAAGCCATTTCTCCATGTCCTCACATCTTCGGAAAGAGAGCCGCAATAATCAACATTTTTATGTAACAATAGGTCAAATGTCAGTGTAATCTGAAAAAAATGCTTGTCGTGACAATCCCAAATAGCTTTATTCTGCAGTTCCCCTGAATAGATCCACTGTAAGCTCCCTGTCCTCAGTTAACATTCGAAAGTTAGCTGGTGTACCTTTTGTGCGGCAAAAATTGTGGAGAAAAAACTAGAACGAAAAGAAGAGTGAATATTTGACTTTGACCTGAGATTTGTCAGGTGGCCAGAAACACGATACAGAATGAAAGCTAATGCTGTGGTGTGTCAACAGGCTACGGTTGAACCAACTTGTAAATCGAAACAGCTTTTTAACGTGACTGTATGTTAGTGTTTAAAGTGAGTTGTGCGTCCGCAGAAATGTATGGTATATCTGTTCATTCTATAATATACTTCGTGGTGGAAAGTAATTAAGTACATTTACTGAAGTACGGTACTGAAGTGCAATTTTGAGGTACTTGAGTATCTCTATTTACTGCTACTTTATACTTCTACTCTTTTACATTTAAAAAGGAAATATTGTATTTTACTCTGCTACCTTTATTGGACTAAAGCTTTAGATGAAGATGAAGATATATCTGTTTTGATGGATGATATAACAAGCTTTAAAAAATACAACATATTGTTAAAGATTAAATCAGAGGTTTCCAACCTTTTTGGCTCCTGCCATCTTACAAAAAGCAGAGCGTAGTCAGGGTTGCATTTCAGATGTCTGTGAATCGTTAACGGCTCTACCAAATAGTGATTTCTCCCTCTAAACTTCTCACACGGTTTTATTTTAACAAATGTTCAAATGATTCAATATCTCACCAGAAATCAAAGATTGGTGTCCCTTTTTAGGAAATTGTTTGAAGTAGTTCAAATTAGCTTCACCTGCAGCGGCTACAACAGTGACATGCTGATGCTGACACACTGATGCTTCATTATTCATAATCTAATGATGTCATACATAATAAAACATCAGTTAGTGGGACAGAACCAGTACTTTTACTTTAACACTTTAACTATATTCTGTTGCTAATATGTACTTTTACTTGAGTTGGGTTTTTTATGCAGCACTTTTACTTGTATTGGAGTATTATTACTCTGCTGTACTGGTACTTCTACTCAAGTAAAGGCTCTGAATACTTCTTCCACCACTGAATGTACCCCCTTGGTATGAGGGTACAAACACTGACAGCTGCTCCCATCTCCCTCTGTTTCCCCCTTTCCTATAAGAGTTGCAAAGGGCAGAGCACTTTAATGACACACTTTTCATATTACCCTGCTCCACCTTATCACTAAATGCAGCACCACATTAATCTGGACAATTTTAACATTATATATGTATGTTTAAAATACAGGGGAGCCGGCACATAAGTCAGTATATTCGAATAATATACTTGGCCATTAGTTTTTATGGAAATACAGCCTTGAGTTGTGGAATAAAAAATGGGTCTCACTCCTAATTTCTGTTATGATAGGTTCCATACCTGATTGCCTCCATAAGAGGCAGATCTGTCTTCATAAGGCCTTGTGAGGCTGCTGACAACTATTTAGCTCTGCTAATCCATTTGTTTGATTTATTTCTTACAGTATGTGGCTAATGTCTTTTAAAGATCTAGCGGCTACAGGGAGATGAAGAAAAACCAATTGCTGACAGATAGCATCAGATTTTTGAGCATCTAATCATTCTTGCATATCTCCCTCTCCTCAGAATTCCTTTTGGTTAATAAATGAGATGCCTTGATGAGCACAAGAGATACGGATGCTGTTCCGTACCAGTCTCGACAAGATAGTGATTTTGAGGGTGAGATAAGCATCATCTAAATAATGCAATGGACTACTGAAAATAAATTGATGACATGAAACAAATCACACCACTCCAGCAGCTTAAATTCTGGTACAGAGGAGGAACATAGAGGAAACAAAGCCTGTTAAGAGCACCGAGGGAGGATTTAGTCAACTTTCTTTTTCTCATTCAATTCTCTTCCCCTTCTGTCTCTCCTAGTTTAAGTAAAAATTGCCTCCATCACTCCCTGACCTCTAACCCAGAGAGGCCTTGCTCGGGGACCCGGCCAGCAGGTTGAGGTGAGGGCTGAGAGGACTTCGGGAGGAGGGCTCCAGCCCTGTCCGATCAGGAACATCCGTCACCGTCAGACTGACCACAACCAGAGCTCGGTCTAGCACACGGGGGTGGTGGTGGTGGTGGTGGTGGTTGTGCCCGTGGAGGTGGGGGGAGGGAAAAGAGGGAGCGATAAAGACTGATGGGTTAGGGTCTCCTGCTCCTCTATCATCATTTCACAGGTCTGGGACTGTGAGACAGCAGCCTCTCACAGAGGGAATCACCGCTGGTTTGGGGGATGGATGGGAGATGGTGAAAGAAGAAAAGTAGGATGCTACAGGAAGGTGGAATGTAATCAGTTTGGTGGACTAGACTTTGCCACTTAAAGAACCACTGACGAAAGCCAGCGGGTGAGTTGACAGACCGATTGAAATTGTCTACAACAGCATTTGAGAAGTATTCAAAATTGAAATGTATTTCGAATCCCGAGTTGCAGACTGAGGCGCTGGGTGGCTTTCCGCAATTTCTGTGCAAATACATGCAAATAAAACTCTGAGGGCATGCATATACATTGCACACAATGTGAGGACTTATTCTCCACGAAACATAATGTGGGGCCAAAAACATAATGTGCGCGCAAACACATGCGCGCATCTGACCACAACAAACAAGTATTTACTTAAATACACAACTACACGTTTAGAGTGCACACGGAAGTATACACAAACCCACAGGTGCTTTCACAATCGTGCGCACGCACTCACACACCTACCTACACACAGATTAGGCTGCTGCTGGGACTGAAGAAAATGGCTTTAGGGGACCCATGGCAGCGGCGGTGGTTCCCTGTCTCTGGCTTAGACACAGCCACGTCGATAACTAATCCTGACCTTTCCCCAGCCACCAAATTGAAAAATAAGAATAAGAAAAAATAAAATAGATGGCGGATGCTATCGAGACGGCCTCTGCTGCTTCCTGCAGGTGTAAGAAGCGCTCCATCTATTGGATCGAGTGTGTGTGTGTATGTGGGGGGGGGGGGGGGGGGAGAGAGAGGGAACGGTCGTATATACTTTTCACGATGCCCCCTCACACGGGCTGAGAGACTAACTCCAGCCTTGGTTTGACCCAGTGGCCCACTCCGAGAGTCAGTCACAGGGTGGATTTCAGTCCATCGTGTCATGGCAGTCGGTCTTCCAATCACAGATATGAATCAAGATAAGAAAGCCTGGAGACCTGTGCGATTACATGCAATATGTGACCTATACAAATCCAGATGTTGGCCCATGGTTCATTATGAGGAGAGTCTCACCTTTCCTTGGGTCACACCCCAACACACACCCACTTCTTGGGCTGTCATACCTGTTAGAGCTCTAAATTACCTTTGCCACAAGCATGGAGAGTGTTGCCAAGCATCTTGGTATAGCGAATATATTTGGTTACATTACCGGACCACCTCTGGTGAGACACCAAGGAGGTGACGTGCTCCTACCGGATCTAGTCATGTATTTATCATCAGAATAATTGAAATACACTTCTCTTTACTGTTAAAGTACCTGACTATACAGTGAAAGGCGCACGTAGGAAGTCCAAAGTATCAGCGCTTCCCTAGAAGATGAGATTCTCATTGCTCTTTGACAATCAGTGATTGAGCACGAGTGAAGTTGAGGTAACAGAATGCTACATATGGCACAAGGAAACACTTTCATTGGAAAAATAGGAAAATGAAGCAGCAACTAAGTACTTAGAAATAGTGCAAAATGAAACAAGAGAAAACTCATTTGAAAACAGAAATCAAATTACTGCAGTGACTTTGCCCAACCTAAATGAGACCATTTTCTCATACTGCCCACACAAAGCGAGATACTATAATTTGTGTGGAATTTAATTTCTGTGCTGAATTGGCAGTGGACACGCACACAGAGGCACAGAGAAAAGGGAAGACCTAATGCAATTGATGTACAGAGACACAAATTTGCACAAAGACATACTCCTGCTGCTTGTTGTCTCCGTGATACATTCGAACAAAAGAGCTCTCCACTATGTTGCAAAGCATGTATGCACATCGTCACAAACATAAATTCCAGGTTAGTGAAACAGCCTGATATTCCTGCAAAATCCACTAGGGGGTGTATAGTCGTCAGTCCCAAAGAGCCTGCTCCAGGTCCACTGAAACTGAGCCTCCTTTTGGCAGTGGTGTTGCTCTGCCAGTTAAGTTTAGATCATTGCAGATCAGTGGTTAATATCAAATGCTGATAGTGACGTTGAAATCCAGTGCTTCAATCATTTATCAAATCCTAGCCCACCTCAAATATTTATGGGACAAAATCAGAGTGGAAAGCAGGGAGGGTAAATGGAAGGAATTTAGCTAATTTGTGAGCATGAGAATAAAAGTCGTGTGCGTACAGTAGATGCAAGCAGACAGACAGGCCGCAAAATTCACATTTTGAGCATGCAGATTCATATACTGGTACGCTACAACGCAGCAGGTAGAAGATCAGTGTTCACACAGTAGCATTCAGCGCACAGAGTGGGGAGGTGGGGTGATACAAAAGCTGGGTGCTGTGCAAAAAAAAAAAAAAAAAAAAAAAATCCCCATTCTTCCTCACCATCCTCTCTGCTGGCAGATCAACAGGCGCTCCCTGTAACTGCCTCTCATTGCGAAGGTATCGGTGCGCCGCGCGAGTCAAATCTGTCCCCGTCTTTTGATGCAAATAACACACATTTGTAAGACTCATTAGTCACTCAGTGGGTAATGGGGCCAGACAGTGAAAGAAAAAACCACAACGGTGGGTAAAAAAAAAAAAAAGAAGAATGGGACAGATTAGAGTTTTAATATTTTACACACAAAACAAGTCAACACACAAAGTCGTACAAAACTGTGCAGGCTGCAGATGCTACAGTCACACAGATTGTTACACAGGAACAAAAGACAAAGAGGCGGGTTGCCAGTTGTAAAAGGAAAGCAGGCATGGAATGGCAGTGTTGGAAATAAACTGCATAACTGTGAATTTATATGCGACACATCCACTGGGCAAATAACTAAAGTAGTCTCCTTGGACAAGACACTGTTCTCTGAATTCATTTTCAACCATCAAACCGAAACTGGGAGCGGCTATCAAGGGAAGCAAGAGCATGTACCCTGCAGTATATGTTCACTCAGGAAACTCAGTAAACAGATGCAGCACACTGCAGCTCTTGACAACCAGTTTTTTTTTTATTTAAGTGAACGATAGATTCCAAAACTCGGGAGTAAATGTTCACCTTTACACTACTACCTACTGTATATATATTACCTGCATTCATTCATTATTTAGCCACTTCAGGGCATTGAAACAAGCTGTACAAACACGGACTCATACCACTTTATAAAATTTATGTGGCAGAGATGTAGTTTATTTTGATTTCTGGCAGACACAAAGCAACATTAGCTTCCATTTGGACTGAATATACGTTACGTTTTCTTTGAATGACCGGCTCCTTAGCTGCTTGAGCTGGTGGGTAACTTGTTGTTTGTTGCAAGACGGGTGGTAATGTCCAGTGGGTTAATGAGTGCTTGTTGTTGGTTTTAGTGAACCACAAAATCCAACAAAAGGCTAAATCTATTATTAACATAAAAACATTCATTAGAGAAGCTTTAAAAGGGGATATTAGGACTGATTCTATAAAAAAAATTAAAAAAAATAAAAAATAAATTCTCGGATTTGCGATTTGGTTCCTTTTATTTAGCATGTTCCTTTGAATCCCGGTATCACGCCAAAGTGTGTACACCTCCCTGTCTGTACACCTCCCAGTCCACAAAGACATACTGGGTCAGTGCTGCGTTTTTACCTTGCCGCGGTGAGAAAAACAATGTGGTTGAGTATAGGAAAACAAAACCACATGGTTTAGGCACAAAAAACAACTTGGATAGGATCAAGAAAAGAATTCTTAAAAGAAAATCCAGGTCGCTTTCTCACAGAGTCGCATCCTGGTTTTATGAGTGAAAGTGCTGTATTTTAACACTTTTTTGTACTACATCAAATTACCTGTAAATTCTGGCAAAATGTTGCTCGCAGAGTCTAACAAAATGAATGCTTTCATGTATTCATTTCTACATGGGTTTACTATCAACTGGAAGGACATTTCTGGCATAAGAAAATATCTATAACATTTTCCTTGACATTGATTAGTGTTTTGTTCACTGAGGAAAAAAAAAATGTGGTTCAACATATATTAATTGTGTTGTAATCCAGTCAATCACTTCTAATCATACACTTGAAATGAGCCCCATTCAAAAGTAGAGTAGGCAACAAGTCACATGAAAGAGAATGTAAAGTGCCCCGTGTCCGAACGGAGCTCATCCTATACATCATCTACATTCCCAGGCTCTGTCAGAGAAGGTCACTGGAGTGCACCCTCCAGTGGCCGTGTTACAGCTATTTTCTGCTGTGTTTTAGCTCTTTTTAATGGAATGTTTGCCTCCAGCTATCCACAGCATGGCTAATTAATCGGAGTAATTATTTGCTTAGGCAGACAAAGTGAGCGTTTTGTCTGTGTTCGGCAGTTTTCGACAGGAGAACATTGTGTCCGGGTGAGGGCACAGGGACTGGAGCACGATAACTGGGGATGTAAAGTAGGGATGATGACTCATTAATGCAAGAGCATTTTTCCTAATTATTCTTTTGGTGTATGTGTTTGAGTGTGTGCCGGAGCACTGTGTCACCGTCTTTAGGATTTGGGAATTTAGAGCCAGGTTTTATGGTTTTTAGGCATACACTAATTAACTATGAATGTTTTGAGCTGTGGTCAGTCATACTGATGGCTGCAATTGGGTTTCAGTGACCCTGTTGGACTCATTAAGAGTATTCATGTATTCATGGTCTTGGAAAGTTGAAGCAAAACAGCAACCTTAAACTTGATATACTACTTTCCTCACTGCTTAACAATGGCAGAAACAAAACATTATGCTTCGGTTTCCTCAACTGATCCTCTAAGTTGTGTCTTTCAAGAAAAATAAAGAATACTTGGGACCAAAACATGGACAGAAAATCAAACTACGGCATCCAAAAAAATAGTTAAGCACATTCTTCTGCAATACAACACAGTCAACTGCACAAAGACACACTTGGAGAAGGATATGCAGACAAGTACACAGTGAAATGCATCCAGATATAATGGCCAACTCAGTCCTAGAGTCCGGAAACTAAATCAGGAACTAAAAGTTTTCCTGTTTGTTACCGTTTTAGTTTTGTTTGAGATGCAACTTTTCAGTGAGAGAAGAATGACTGTGTACTTAATATATTACTGCAGTGTGACCGTAATGTTTGGATAAATCTTGCAGACAAGTAGCAAGTGGTATAAAATAAGTAGGACAATGAAAAGCTAAGCCCGTTTCTGAAGCAGCGACGGTCGTATGTATTTTTGAGGTTGGTTTAGTGCTCTACAGTATCGGAACAATTCTAAAATAAAGTTTGAATTTTCCTCCTGACTGTCTCACATTAGCTAACTGTTGTTAGTCAGGATGCTGGCTAGTGCTGGTATCCAGCAAATAGTCCTATCAATTACTGCAGAAAACCATATTATAGAAAAAACAAATCAACTAAGTAAAAAGAAAGGACAGTTCACTTTAAGACATGAAGGTCAGTCAATCCCATAAATGTAAAGACCTTTAAATGTTTCTTCAAGTGAAGGTGCAAAAAACATCAACTGCTGTGATGAAACAGGCTCTCCTGAGGACCGCCCAAGAAAAAGAAGACCAAGAGTTCTCTGGTGCAGAGAAGTTCATGAGAGCAAGCCTCAGAAATCAATTAATAGCACCTCAGATTAGAGATCACATCAATGCTTTCCAGAGTTCAAACAGCAGACACATCTTAAACATCAGACACATCTTAAACATCAGCATTTCACAGGAGATGCACGAATCATGGTCAGACAGGTGCAAAGAAACCACTACTGAGGGAGACCACTCTGAAGAAGAGAATTTTCTGGGCCAAGACACACGAGGAATGGACATTGGAGCACTGTAGGCAACTTATTCAGAATTTAAGGAAACACTGGACCACCATGGCTACCAGAACATTCTGCAGCAACTCGCTGTTTCATGTGGTCTGCGCTTATTGCGACCATCCTTTGTCAGTATAAAGACCCAAAACACACCTCCAGCTTATTAAAGCCTATTTGACAAAGAAGAAGAGTGATAGAGTGCTGCATCAGATGACCTGAATTTCACAATTACTCAACTTAAACCCGGTTGAGATGGTCTGGAATGAGTTGGACCGCGGAGTAAAGGAAAAGCATCCCAGAGGGGCTCTGCATACGTGGGAACTCCTTCAAGAATTTGGAAAAGGTCCAGGTGATGACCTCATTTAGCCAAATGGGGGAATACCAAGAGGCAGGTTAGTTTAAACACTTAATAAATTGTTTGAACAAAGTTAATGTGGTTTAAAAGTGGCTAACTTTAATTGGTTTGTGAACAGATGGCAAGTTTGTTTTTTGCATGAAGGTACGATTTGCTATATGCCCATCAATAACCTTAACTTCTGCACCCTTACTAAGGTGCCCAAGTGCAATGATCCAGGTATTGTTTCTAAATGTTGTTCCAACAATAACAAGCTCGATAAAGTGATACGGTTCTAGCAACGCCAGCAAATATTGAGGAATTGGAGCCGACGCAACAACAACGCCAAATAAAGTTTATTTCAAAAGTCTTCCATGGTCATTTACCGACATGCCGCTGCACTCTGCTCACATTGAGGGAAGGTCTCGGTTTACATTTTGGTGAGTTTAGCGTACAGCATATGTTATGTGTGTAACATATGTCGGCCGGTTAATGGCTGCTCCAAAAGGTTCAAAATTAACCCGAGGTCTACGCCCATTAGGATGCAACAACTGAAAACAACCTCTGTCGGAGCATGGCCAGACCCTATCTATTCAAAAAGGCGATGTGGGTCTGGTAACACCAGACTAGAAATGTAAGGTAAAGATCCTGGATTTCTACAAAAGTTACTGCCGTGGAAAATGGCCAAAAGAAAAACAGAGAAATGACTGTGGCCTGGTAACTAATGATGCCAGCCATATATGAGAATAGCATGAATGACATTTTGTGAGTTTGGGCATTGTGGTTGTAATAGTGGGAGGTTATTGCCTGCACACGCTCCATCAGCTTGCAGTACATTTTCTTTGGCTTAATCATGCCAGTAAACAAGACTGACACACCCATATATCCCTACCCATTACACAACTTTATGTATCAACGAGCAGAAATAAAATTGGCATGAACTGTACATTTAGCAAATCTTAGCAGCCACACATAAACAAGCAGACAAACACACAGAGACACTAACATACTCACACTCTTGCTCCTGCCTATATTGAACAGGCTGGGTCCTTCGAACACTCTAAATCTGTTCATCTGTCAAAGTGTCAGAGTCTATGCATCATCCCCGAGTCTCAGGCGCACACACAAACATACACACAAGGCAGGGAGCATCTCTCAGAAGCAAAGCAGAAGGCTTTACTATATTTTAAATGAAGCAGGCTTAGAGATATCAGATTGCTCTCCATCTTAGGGGAGACTGTTGCTGCTCTTGTGTGTGTGGGAGTAACAAAACATTAACTATTTTCAGGGAGCCTTACACTGCGTCTTAACAGCAGACAGAAAAATATAAGGAATAAGATAGATTCATGTTTCCAGGGTAGTCAAAGTCATACTGATGATGCTGCGCAGAAGAAATTGATTTACCTTGTTCCTATACTGACAACAAACTGGGGACATTCAGGTAAAACTAAATATCTCAAGTCAATAAATGTGTCATATTAACCTGACATTAAACAAATAAAAAAAGATGTTAAAAAAGATGTAGAAAAATGGTGAGTACAAGCAAATAATGGCCAAAGAACTTGTAAGATAATTCAGTTTATCACAACTTTGGCCTTTTCACCATAGTTTTGGCTATTATTTTTTTTTTATAGGCATTGATAACGTTGCTCACTAAGTGTTGATTATAAACAAGAGTATATGCCTAGATTATACAAACTACTTTAAAGTGACCACACAAGAAATGTTGCCAACAATCCTCGTATTACCCAGGAACAATGAGCAAACTCCATCTGATGATGAAGATCATGTGATTTGACCAACAGATTCAGAAGAGCAAACTGGGACTAGTCGTGTTATTTTCCCTCATCTACAATATAACTGGTTAAAGTCAATAATTGCTAATGTAATTTTACATAACATTTTGTTTCATTCTCAGCCTGATATATATTTTTTTCAAATGTGTTTATCCATGATCTCAGCTATTAACTTGGCGAATCATTATTATTAGTAATAATAATAAAAATAAAATTAAAAAAAGACCTCACGTGTTTTAAATTGTTACTGGACCACAGTTAGAGACTTTCTATATGCTCAATATAATAATGTCCTTCTGTCATTGTTCTCAAAGTAACTCCACTTGTAAAGTACTCGAATGCTACAAAGAGATGCTCAGCCACCACTACTGCATATTCTCCAGAGGCCTGGATGTAAATGGGAACAGTACACGGTGTGCGAATATGATTATGGTTCAGAAAAGGGCAGAGAGCCTCCGTACAGGTAAGGACAGTTGTATTGTAGATGCAGCTATAAACAAAAAGTGATTCTACAGCTAGTTAGAGGAAAAAGTCATTTGCAATATTACATTGTCAGTAGAATCGCAAAAAGCACAAACACCCTCTGTTCCTCCTATCGTTCCCCTTCCCCTTTGTCTCTGCTGCCCCCCCCTACCACCACACACACACACACACACACACACACACACACACACACACACACACACACACACACACACACACACACACACACACACACACACACGTTCACAGTTTCTGATGGCCATAATTCAAAGGTCACGGGCGCCCTGGAGCGTATAGTATCTTACCACACCTCAGTGGTCCAACACAGCTCCCAGGTGAGAAGGGATGCTGTGGGCTCAGCATGCTGATGCAAGCACGTCTTCTAAAAGAACAGAGCGGAGCAAAGTAATTTGTTTGTGTGTCATTGTCTTTGATTGTTGGGCAACTGCATGTGAATTTATGCACGTGTTTCAAAACTACAGCCTTTCCTACTCCACATGCCTAAATAGGCCGACAGTGTCACGGCAGACAAAAACACTAAGTGCTGCAATCTCATTAACACACAAGGACTTGGCTTTTCGACAGGCATGACAAAAACATCAGCTGTTAGACGAGGACTTGTGCTGGTGGACAGTTTGAGAATTTATAGTTTAACATTTAACATTAAATGACTTTGACCAATCTTACAATGGATTGAAATTGTGAACATGGATGGTTCATAACGATGTCTCCGGAGACCTAATTGTGTATCCACCAACCTTGGCTCCAATCCCCGACCCAATGCTTTTGTTCCTGTGTCTCATTTTTGGATGCCCCACAATCCTTTTTTTGGGGAACAAATAAAATTGTAGACAGGGTTTACAACTATTATGGAGGAAGCCATTAGGTAATTGACCATTGGCTAAACCCATGCCCTGCATAGCAATTGTCCAGTCACATCTTGGCGACTATGACTGGGCACAGCAGGCCTGTCAACCTTTTGGACGCATGTCTGGCTAACCTGCTACATTTTACCCTCCTAGTTTGTGGAGTTACAAGTTCCACAAACAAATGAAAAGTCTTGCTCACGATAGACTCCACTGTTTAGTCTTTTAACTCTGGTCGCTGGTCCAGGACTATATTAGCACGTAGGGTAAGAGCTGAGAAGGAAAAAGCGGGGGATCTGACTCAATCTGACGGCGAAGCGAGAACACTACAACCGCCCACCTATAGCGGAAACCTGACTGCACCCCGGACCTGTCAATCAAACCATAACATGCCCCCAAACATACCTCTCCTCCTCTCAGAAGGAGTGGATTAAGTGAATGACACCATATTGACTTGGAGAAAAAGTGTGGCAACTTTATATTTCATGAAAGAAATGGAATGAGAATTTATGGAGCCAGAGCCTATTTGGATCCAACCTCTAGTGGCACTCA
Source organism: Brachyistius frenatus (assembly GCF_029030835.1). Lineage (NCBI taxonomy): Eukaryota > Metazoa > Chordata > Actinopteri > Embiotocidae > Brachyistius > Brachyistius frenatus. The sequence continues at coordinate 1,569,263 of NW_027210653.1, forward strand.
GTGGTATTGCAGTTTAAGGCACATCGGCATTGACCTCACAGAAGCGACATCCTCTTCTATGTACAGTCTATGGTTGAGTTTAGGCACCAAAACTACTTGTTTAGGCCGAGGAAAAACGTTACACATCTTAAAAACTTGACATAAGTTAACGAATGTACTTTACTTGAAGGTTGCACCGTGTGTCCTACCAAGTAGACTCATTAAGCCCCTATTAGCTCATCCTCTGTATTTGGGACAGAGATGTGATGTTAACCACCTTTTCAATAACTATCAAGAGTCAGACTAGGTGGCTCATGTTAACAGTTCTGTCCTGCTCAATTGGATTTTGAGAAGTTTGCACCAAACTAAATATCAGAGACGGTGTTATTATTAATCAAGTGCATATTTACAGGATTTTTATTTTAACAGGAGCTCAAAAATCATCAAACGATAACTTCAACCCAATTATGTTGCTAATGTCAGCATTATCGAGCGAAACACATTCGGGGGAAAAAAAAAAAAATCTGCCAAAGTCAGTTGCCATTTCAGACTAACGAAAATCACTCCGAATTGTTGTGGCTAATCTGCTGCAATTAACACCATAAACTACTGTGTGCTGTGTAAAATTGGAAAGCTCGGCAGCAGTAGCAACAGTAACACATGAGTGCAGGGCACAGGGAGCGATCAATTGGGTTGTAATAGGCCATTGGAAAGATGTCCAAAAAGTTTCTCACAACTTAAACTTTCTACCACTTAATCTCTCCCAACCTGCATTGTCTTGTTTGGATTGTTCTTTTTTTGTTCTGCATCTTTGTGTCTGGCTCTCTTATTTTATCCTTCTCCTGTTAACTCTCTTTTGATTCACGTCACACGCACGCACGCGCACACACACACACACACACAAAAACAAATACACACACACAGTCATAATCACACCTTGTCCTCCACTCGCTTCCCCTCATTCCTTCCCTCTCTCCTTCACCACCCTCTCTTCCCTTGTGAGCAGTCAGATGAGAATGTGTGTTTGAGGGGGTGAGGAGAGGGGGTTTAATGTCAGCCCAGGCCATGATCCGCTCTGAGGAGTTGATTTGCTGCGGCTCAGCGCCCTAGAGGCTGATTAGCATTCCACCGCTCCCCAACTCCCTCATACTGTATGGCGGCACAACCGCATACGTCTGCCTCTGCCATCCTTTCTCACTTCCGGATTTTTTTTGAGACATTCAGTCCTGCCACCCCACGCCCATAATGAGCCCTACAAATATCAGTGTTACACTCACTCGCAGCTATCCTGGAGCAACCCTATTGGACTGAGCAAAGTGCCTTAACGCAAAGGAATAATTGTCAGTGGGATGAAATGGTCTTTCCCCCCCCCCCCCCCTTCCACCTCTGAGTGTGAAGATTTTCTTATTGTGACTGCGTAGTGGCTGTTGGCTCACCCCCAAGACAATAAGCTCAGACAACGGCTGAACTTGTGGCCTTCTTAAAACACTTGCCAAACTGATTGGCATTGGGGCCCTGGGTGCGGCTCCCGAGGTTTGGTGCTTTTTCCTTTCACTCAATGAGACAGCCCTAATGATAGGTGTGCCAAGGCGGCGCAGCGACATCGATCGGGAAGAAATAACCAGATTAGTCTCTCATTGGGTCTGGGAGAACGGATAAGGTACAGAACTGGGTGTCAAGATGAAATGGACCAGATATCAAAAGATAAATGATAGATCAGAGTTTCAGATGGAGTTTTGACTGCGGTTGCCAACAAAATCCAAAGAAAGGACAGCGCGTCTGCAGAAAACACTTTGAGGTTATTCTGTACTGACATCTGGGTACAATATTTAGGTTGTAGTTGATTTTATGAACCTAAGAACACATACATTAATTTGATGCCGGGGACAGCAAATCTTCCAGTGTGACGTGAACGCAGCTGTTTGGATAAAGTAAGTTATCTTCCAAGACATCATTGCTTGAGCATTTGGCAATTCACTCTTAGTTATGTGAGACATATCTCATGGGCAAATTGATATGGAGTGCTCCTTTATTGAGCTAAAGCAGGAACAAACTTTAGGTTTATTGAATACACCCCAGGTGCTCAATAACCGTCAGACCCCATCAGACGACAGAAGCTCTCTATTGAGCAACAGAGATTAAGTTTCTTGACTTGAGCCTCTCCAGCTGAGAACAAAGATATATACCTGAATAATGCCGAGGAGAGAGGCTTAATGAAAAATAAGATAAAGAAGAATGAAGAGACAGCATATATTGGCACCTTATTGGCATCTCACAGCACCTGGCCATTAGTGTATGCTTTGACATACTGAATAGGATTCACCGGCTCAGAGGAATAATCCTAATGAAGAGTACAAATTTAAAAATGCCAGATTCAAAGAAAAGAGCTCAATCATCCGCATCCCCCTCTTCAGTTTCCCTGCGCAGGTGCAGAATGCAGGAGTCCCGGCATTGTGGGCAGGCATTAATTCACCTGAGCACTGTTGCTTTATTCTTCCATACATCAAAATAAGAAAAGACTGTTGTCTCTTTTTTGTGTGCAAGTGTATATTTACAAATGAGCGCTTTTAATTTAAAAGAATGACCCAATTCGTAGGTGGTGTCAAAGACATGATGACTAATGCTTTGCCTGGAGACTTGCTGCAAGTGATTGGTTTTCTATTGCATCAAAATCAGAGATTCATAGATCATGATAAAGTGGTGTGACCGGGACAATGCTTCATTAATGGCCAGAGAGGGACGCAGGCTGGGGAGTAACACCCTGTTTCTCATCTGCAGCTCAATAAGGCTTTAAAATAGGGCCTTCAACTTGGCAGAAAATGTGAGGTGAAGGGCAAATTTTCAACAGAAACTTATAGGCACAAAGAATTTCCAGTGGAGCAGTTCTTCCTATCTCCGAAAGATATATACAAGCCTACATGTGGCTGATAAGTACAGGACTGTCCACTGCTTGGTCTTTCGGTGGACATTTTATCTTTCCTCTAAAGGTAGCGAGGCTTAAAATCCATAACGAGAACCCTCTTCGGCACGTTCGCTGCCCCTATCTGTGTCTGTATGTGTCTTTAATAAAGACGCTGTCCTCACTTCCTGCCAACTCCCTTCAGATTCACAGCTCTATTTACAGGTCCTGCATGGCCCTGCCAAATCAGGGGCCCTCAAATTGGGTAGTTAAAGGAGCTGCGGGTGGAGAAGTGCATTTTATCACCAGATATGCCCAGAAATCAATGCACCCTCTCAAATGGCTGTCTCTTTATGGACCGTCAGGGAAATATGAGTGGAAATGGAGAAGCGGGAGGGCAGTGATGTGATATGAGTGAAGGCCTTCATTCCTGTGTCTTACCTCCCCAGTTCACAACAGACATTAACACCAAGGGTCCCATTGGTTAAAACTCCCCTTTCTCTGAGTCTATTGTGTGCAGTCGTGCGAGGTTTTGTACCTGATTACTGGACATAAAATCACAAAAAAGGAGGTTCTCAAAAATGGGTAAAGCCGGAGTACGAACAGCATTCGAAACAATCCCAGGAAAGTTTATAATGTGACTATAACCAGATAAAAAAAACATTTCCAGATTACTGCAGCTACTTTAAACACCACAGGAGGGAACAGAATGGTGTTAACTTCAGACATCAGAGGGACAGCTGAGAGTGACCAACTCCATGGAGTCACTGATTAACAACTGTGATGTAATCTTTTAACTAATTACACACTTAACTGACATATTGCCAATACCTAACTGTGTTCAGTGCTCATCTATATTGCCAATATGGCAATATTTGACAAAACAGGCAATATACACTTCAATACTGATGGCAGTTGTTATCAAATTTCAAAAAAAAATTAACAGAAGGTTTAAATTTTAAGAGTGTGACCCTATTCTTCCTCCTTCTAATGTCAAATCATAACACAGTCAAATTGAGGTTTAAAAGGAGACAAAACCAGATAATAAAAACTAAAGCATACTTGAATACCACAAATACAACATCTACACCTGGTATCAACATGCAACCTGAATCTGGATATGAAATCTGGCATTAATATCTGATGGAAGAGTTGAACACCAATTGAACTTCAATACCTCTATTGCTCTGACCCATCAAACCACCACACTTTATGTTACTTTAAGACAACAGGACAGGACTTCCTCCTTTGGACGTGACAAACAAGAGTCATGCCTTCAGCTGCAGGAGGGCTTTCTCACGTGAAGCTATAAAAGCATGTTGATTTTGGTCATTATGGAAGTTTCAAACTTTCTAATTAATACAGTACATTAATTCCTTTGACTCTGCCTTGATACAAAGACATTTATAAAATGTACATGGAGGGATTTGGAGTTACTCATGCAGCTGTCTTCCCGTTTGCATGTTCTGACAGTAGTGTGCTACCACAGCAGTTTGGTGAGTTTTTAAAGTCAAAGCTGTTTAACTCACGTCAATCACACATGTCTCCGCGCCACATGAACACCTGTAAAGTGTTCATGTACTTGATCTGCATGTTGCCACCGCCTAAACGCTGGAGTTGCTTCAGGCCTATGGAACAGGCACATTGACTCAGGAGTAAACTGCTCTTTATTTAGAGGCCAGTCTCCCGAGTTCAGACCCAAGGTCACTGCATCACGCGATGGACTCCGGCTGCCAACAAAGTAGCCTATCAGTCATCAGCCTTAATGAATAGGGTGAGGTGTAAAAATAGACACAAAGACACGCAGTCAGAATGCAAGCTTTCACAGGCAACCGTGGCATTCACACTTGGTGACTTGCACCTCCTATTATCAGTCCACATAGCTGTCTTTTCATGTCCCAAACAGTTATCTTAAGTTTGCTGAAGGTTATTTTAGTGACCGTGTTCTGCTGCACGCCAAGTGAGAAACACCAGCCGAGCACAACATTCACAGTTGAGATGGGGTCCGTGTTCAATTCAGGACAGTTTATAGTACAGACATTATATTTCCATTCATTCTTATAATTGATATATTATATATGCCAGGTTTTGTGCCCTCGTGGGTTCAAGAAAAACTCTTGCCCGTCATAAGAAACTCTCCAAGATGAAAGGATGGGACTGCTCGGTTTGATTTTAAAGATCAACTTAATACCGGCCTGTGCAGCAGTGTTTCCCTGTCTTCTCTGGGTAAAAAAAAACCTCTGACCGCATGGGTGTGTCTGGGCGTGGTGAAAAGTGTGCACCGCAGCACTTGTAACCACACTCAGGGACGGTGGGGTCAACTGAACCAGCCGCTATTCCAATTCTACATCAGAGCAGCAAGGTGAGATGTTAGCAGTCAGCAATCAAAATCACCGGCGGGCCCTTTTGAAAAGTCATTCAATTCAAAAGAAGGGAAAATAAGCCAGCTGACAAAGATGAAAGTCAAAGATCAGGCCAAGGCCTAAACTGCTGTGTCAATGTGCAAGCCAAATCAGGAATCCACGTCACAGCCCGCCTCTGCCTTATGGTTTGACGGCAAGGACATGAATCATGTGTGAATGCAGGTGAATTCTGGCTATTGCTAAATCTTACTTTATGGTATGTCTGGCTCCAGAATATTCTCCGTTGCATGCATGAGCACTGCAAGGCTGCGAGGGGATCAGCCGTGTACTGAAATAGTGTCCTTTGACAGCGTTGTCGCTTCCCTTTACTAAACCCAAACCGGTCCTTCGGCATTAAGAGGCTCAGGGTGGCAGATGGCCGGCCCCCTCGCAGAGTGACTCGCCAGGTCGGACTGGCACACATGTTCCCTCAGTGCAATTAAGTCTAGCTGACCCCTCAGAGCCCCCTGCATCAGCGGGGTGTTTCCGTCGCGTTCCTCCATGCAGATGCCTGCGCCAGTGTGTTCGGCGCGCAAAACCTTGCCACGCGTGTCACGCGGTGCACATATGGCTGCTCCGTGTTCAGCATGTTTAATAGCACTGACGTGTTTTGGGAGATAACGTTAAGGCAGTGGGGGGGGGGGGGGGAAACCGAGACTAAATTGACCATCCATACGACAAATAAAACCGTTGAGGTTTTGGTGCTAGGACTGTGCAGTGGGCTCCAGAACGCAGACGGTGATAAAGCAATAATGTATTGTGAAGGAACAAGACTGAGAAACGTGCAGGTTCATTCTTCCATTGTTAGCTGTTTGGTTATGCGTGGAGGAGGGGGGAGAGGGAGGAAGAGGGGGGGGGGGAGGCGTGCTTTGTTCTCATGCAGCTCTTAAATCAAATTCTTGTTTTTGATTGCGCAAACAAATCACTCACCATTTGCAACCTGACTCCTGAAACAGCGTCTCACTCACTCTCCCACCCACCCCCTCCCTCTCTCCCCCCCTCTCCCCCTCGTCCATATGTACAGTAGATATATCTCTTTATTTGCATGCGCAGACTGCACTGAAGCATGACAATAAAAGAAGCAGCTTAATATATCAAAAAAAATCCGTCTTATTTATTGGCATCTGAAGTGTTTGCTAGCAACAAAAATCATTCCCGTGCCAAATAGTCTTTGTAAGGCTTGACTGCTATTTACTGTCATGCGTCTCATTTTAGTGTTATGGGTGATTATGATGGGGAGGACTGTGCAGCCGTATATTAGCATGCGCTGAATGAGCTGTGGGACATGATGCCCCGTGACTGCGAGGTAAATGAAAGCCGCATGCTTATGCAGATGCATTTACAGGCTGACATGAAGTGAAGAAGAAAAGAAAAAAGCCTCCGATATTATGCAGCGACGTAGTGTACGCGTGATGCATCCATCAATCCTTCGCTCCGTCTATTTTGGCGGAACTGCACATTCACCCTTCTGCAACGATCGTCCTTTTCTTGTCCCAGAAAGTCAATCTTTCAGTCCAGCATCTCATCTAATTTGGGATGCGCAGACGAGCTGACCCTCTGTTGTCCCGATTCCGGCGGCGGAACCTGAAAGCATCAGTGTGGCTGTCACTCTGTGGGTAAATTACTGTGGTTCCCGCTGTCCTGCAGCGAGGCTCGGGTCAGACTGGGCCGTATCTGCCCCGTTCATCCAATTAGAAAATTAGTTTAAACCCTTCACTTGTGCTGACAGACACAGGCACAGGCCACACGCCACGCACGCACGCACACACACACACACACACACACACGCACGCACACACACACACACACACACACAGGTGCTGGACACAGCATCTGCCCCATCACCCACACTATTTCTTAATTTAGATCTCAAGTAGGATAACCGGTCAAAACACACATACAAACACACGGAGGGATAAATAGACCGTCTGTCTCCCCACTTCCCCCTCTGTCTGCCACATGGTGCAGACACACATCAATTGATTTGGCATCTCTCTTCCAGTCTCCTTCGTTCTCGCTCTCTCTCTCTCTCTTTCATACACACAATCACATACACAAAGCATGAAGTCCCTCCCCTGGGGATGAAATCACTTACACACCCACCCACCCACATACACACACACACACACACACACACACACACACACGCACGCACACAAACATACACAAATATCGGGTGGCTCGTTGCTGGAGTGGACAGGCCTTTGTGAGATAACGGGCAAACGCAGCCTGACAGGCTCGGCTGGGCCATTATTGAATTGCAGTGAAGACTATATTACTTTAGAGTGAGATAAAAGACTACATACAAGACGGATGGGTGGGGGACATCAAACAAGACTGTGTCCGGATTGTGCCAGGAGTAATCCGGCTGAAGGCAGCGCTGATTTCCCCCAGGCCAGGTGCCATTTCTCCTTGAATAATTCTTATGAGGAATCCAACAGCATCTTGTGTCTTGGACTGCCGTTGTACGAAACTCAGATGTTATGATTGGAATTCCTCAAAATCGTTTAGCTGCATGCGGTGCGCCCCTCGACCGGAGGATGTTTCTCGACTGCGAATGGAGAGGAAGGATCCTCGGGGGAAATACTTTTGATGGTGTTTGGGAGGTTTGGCCCAGAATGCAATATGGATCGTAGGAGAAGCCATCTGACGTTGAGGAAACATTTGGCACCTCGTGTCATCTGCTGAACTTGTTTGCAGTCAGAGGCGTCTTTGATCTCCAGACAAAAACAATGTAAACAGATGCTTTGTGTATGCTCACTCTGAACATCTTAGGCTGCAAAAAGGCTGACAGGTATGATGATGATAATGCTGTGAACTAAGGTGATCATTACTCACTTCAAAGGGGAAATTAACAACGAAAAAACAATGCAGAACTCAATATATGAAGCATAGCTAACAGCACCCCTGAGTTTTCACTCTTCTATTATGTGCTGCAAGGTGATAGCACTCTTTTGTAGCTGGCAGTGCTGAATGGCATTGGACTTGACAGTGATGCTGGCATGTCATTAATCAAATATATATGCATGGAAATCATTTAGGCGCCCCGCCATAGGTTATGCTCAGGTGGCAAGGAATAAAATAACTGGGGTGAATAGAGTCCTTTTCCACCAAGATCTAATACAGTTCCTGCAGAATTAAAAAACAAGGCTGTCTCCAACATAAATCCAGACTCATTCTACATTAATAAAATATCAGGGAGATGAGAAAATTGATCTATTTCAGCTTGTTCTCTGAATTACAATGCAGAGTCATGGCAATTTAAGAGTCTCCAAGTTGCGGACATGACATGTTCGTAGTGTCTTCTGAAAGATGCCATCATGTCGTGGCGATGTTCACGCCGTCGGTGTGTCAGATTGCACACGAGCGATGTCAGATGGGCCCGAACGGTTCAGAAACATCAAGAATGTCAGTTGCGATGAGCTGCAGGCAGCTGAGCACAGCAGTGACACTTTGAGGAGGAGAAACAAGGCGTTTTAGAACACGCAACACGTGTGAGTGCTTTGATGGCTCTCTTGTCTGGTCAAATTGCACCAACCTCTGGTAATTAGTACGAACATATGTGCTACTGGATCTTTCCAAATAAGAACCAAACAACCCAACTTCAGTTGTTACAAAGGATGGATCATGATTGTTTTGAATATTCAAATTCGTCATTAAAATATGAAAAAAAACAGAATAATATAAGCAACTATTGTCTTTTTAACCCCTGTTTTTACCAGTGCCTGGTTGTAATGCATTAATCTCATCAGAAATTGCCAGTAATGTACCTGAAAGCTTTTTGCCAACCACCATTCAACAATATAAGGAGAAGAACACATTGCGACCAGGCTTCCGAGTTTTGCCAGGTAAAACTTGTGTGGTTCTGGGATATTAGAGGCCGCGATGCAAAAGGACAAACATGTCAAGACGACTACAGCTGACAAAAACTTCTGTCGAACAACAAAATAAATGAATGTGAGATGCAATGCGAACTCTCCAAATAAGGCGAGCAGACAATCAGTGTTCCACAGCTGTGCACAGTCATTAGAGTGAAGCACAGAGCAAATGGTACATCCGGCCCACAGATCAACATTCAGTGACCAGAAGAAATGAGTTTGATGTCGGACGTGCAAATCAAACAACGATCCTCATCTCAAAGATGAAGCTGAATGCATGCTTCCCTTCAAGCTTTTTTCCAAGGCGAGGGTTAAGAAGTTACACACCGATGTCAGGCAAAGCAACATAAACTCCAGGTGAGATGCAAGTTAAATTCATTGCAAATAATAAAGCACATACTAAAATCTCAACTCTAAGAGGGCTCATGATTTCTTCTTGGCTTGCGTGTATAGAGACAGAGTTTGTGCCTCAACCTATCCAACCTTTAAATCATGGCATTGACGGATTACAAAATTGATTTTTCAACCTGGATTTGAAACAGTTTGGAAGGCACTGAGAAATGTCCTGCTCCCAATAGGTGTGTTACAGCATATGGGGATGTTATGGTAGCAGTGGCTGGGATAACGTATCTTTTTTGGATGTGTCATAAGTGCCGTCTTTTCCTGGTTTTAAAGGCTACCTTATCATAAAGTGATGTCATTTTCTGAATTTACTAGCCTGTTCTAACTATTTCATTATTTGCCTTTACCCGCATAGACATCATATCCACTAATAGCCATTGGTCCAAACAATTTGATTTTGTCCTCATCACGCAGTCCTAAGTAGCAATATTATCTGCAAATGTGTGTGGACAGTTGAGAAACTATTTCAGTTTGAGTGTGTGGACCCAGATTTGTGAATTTATAAAGGACTCTGCAACTGTTTATTCAGATTTTCAAGTCTAAAAAGATTTGTCAATGTGTACACAAAACTGGAAAAATGAAAAAGATTTGTACACTTGCCAAAGAAACTGCAAATACAGAGTGTAAAACCCATTTGATTACATGCTGTCGTGCCACGGGTGTAAATGTGTGCATCTCTCTCATTAGCTTCATCAATCAAACCTGTGATAGACTGTCTTCATCACTGTAAAGTTATATTTTTTATGGACATTTCAGTTTGCAACAGAAGCAACATTGTAAAACATGGTTTCTGAGACCAAAGTCAACCCACACGAAAGGTGTTTAGTGATTTTGAAAAGGTATGTGTTCACGCTTTTCTCAACTAAAGGCACGCAAGTGGCAACTTTTGCGCTCTCTGTAATGTTTGTGGGCTAATATTAAAAGTCTGGTCAAATTGACAGTTGTGTCAAAAAAATGTTTTTCAGATTTCATTAGGCTCCGCACAGATTTAAGGCACTCAGTGCCAGACACAGCAAAGCAGCCCGAAACAGAACCGAGCTTCCACCATGTTTCACAGTGTTATTCTCATCTGTGAACACAGAGCTGATAAATTCAATGTTTTGTCTCATTCTTCCAGAAGCGTCGGGGCTTGTTAAAATGCATTTGAGTAAATTCCAGACAGTTTTGGAAAATGTTTTTCTATGAACACTGGAGTCCTCCTGGGTCGTCTTCCATGGAGCTCACTGTCACTTAGTAAACGACGGATGTTGCGATCAGACGCTGATGTGGCTCGACCTTAGAGTTCAGCTTGTATCTGGCTTTTTGTTGACCATATGCACTATTCTTCGGTTCAGTCTGGGGTCCATTATCCTCTTGCGGCCACGTTCGGGGAGGTTGAGTTCGACCCTTAGACTTCTATTTGCAGCTGCAGTCCCAGAGACATCAGGCTGCTTGGAGACTGTCATCTTGTCTTTCTGTTGAACATGCTTGTCTATTATTTTATTTCTGATCTTCTCAGACAGCTCTCTTATTTACTTTCTCTGGTCAGTGTGCAGTGTGGTGCACACAATGAAACCAAACAGCAGTGAACATTTTTCTAAATTTGTATACGCTGAATGACTAAATACAAGATTGAGGACATATGTAATACTAATACAAGAAAAACTGGTTGAAATATCGCTATCTCATTTTAGAAATTACATGTAATCATTTCTTAAAGTACCAACAAATCTATCCAGGCCATTTTTAGAATATTTCTCTTTAAGAAATAATAACATCTCTTTTCACACTTTCTTTGCTTTACTATGACATACCAAAGCCCCACAAGCAGTCTATTGCTTTGAATTTAATTTAATTTTTCAGAAGGAATGAAGCAATGTTTGAATGAACTATAAAAATTTCCCCTTGGGGATTAATAAAGTACCTACCTACCTACCTACCTACCTACCTACCTACCTGAGGGCGCCAACAAAAGTATCCACGTCTGTACGAGGGACAACTAAGTACTTATTTACAAGAGCTGGAAAAAAAAAAAAAAATTCTTCCATTGGTTGTCTTTTTGCAACACTCCTGTTGTGCTTGGGATCTGAAAATATGTACTTCTGAAAAAGATGACCCAAACATGGACGTGTACAACAAGCAATCGCGATTCCATCATCGTCTGACTTGTCGCAGTGAAAGTGCACAACGGCCCGGCGAGGCCACGATTACTATCACTTGCGTCGCCGTCTGGTGATACCAAGCTTTCGAGCTGGTGAGGCACACAGCGAGCGGAGCGGAGCCTGTCAGTGTGAACCTGTGAGCCGTCTTGCCAGACAGACGACCACACACATTTGCAGATATCAGTCACAAGGAAAAAGGCAGCCAACTGCGTGGCATAACTGAGGTGGAAAGGAAGAAGTATTCATGGTTCTAATACGTCAAGTGAAATACTTACAATTTACTCCTATAATAAAAGGGCACTTACATTCACTAGCGCATATCTCGGTTGGAAATGAAGCACCTGCTACTCGCAAAATATGGGTAATTTTCTGTAGCGGTGGTTTAGATTTCCTCAACCTACCATGGCGGGTAAATAATACGTAGCTTATACAAATAAATTATGCAATTGTCGCTGAATGATTTCTGATATTGCAGAAAACAGATTCTGTGTTTTCCACAACCACTTTCTTTAACAGTGCAACAAAAATGCAACAAAAAGCCCAGGGGCTGGTGGCTCTGGAGGGGCTGGTGAAATTCCCTGTTTGTGTGCAGCAGCCTGAGAAAGCTTAATTATGAATTAATGGATTAATGGGGTGGTGGGGAGAAACGGTTGTGTTGATGCTGGCAAGAAAACGTGTCTACATTTTCAACACGCTGTGAGCAGGCGTGTTGTCATGTTGGAGAACCTAAGAACCATTGCGCCACATTTCAGGTTGTCTGTGTTGAATCTTTTCCCTCAAACGCCTACAAACATATCACATTTGGACTCAATGTTGACAGTCTGTCCCTGCGGGAGGAAATCACAGTGCTTTCATTCAGTTTTTGCAGGTCTATGAAATGTTCTGGTCTTCTACTGTATTAAGTCGCTACTTCCAAACCCATTATGTGGTTAGAGCATTGTGAAATCCAGTGAACTGTAGATTAAGGTCTACTTTTCTACATTCTACACTAGATTGACTTCCCAATTCATTCTCTAATTTGTGCTATTGATTATGAGCTAAAATAATTAAGACCAATGTGGAAGAACAAGGTAAATACAAACTGGTTATTCTCTGATTGAGGACTGGACTGTGTGTTATCCCCTCCCACCAAAAGCTCCACCTTTTGGGTTTGTATTTAATGCAAGACAGCCTCGTTGTCTTATTTATTTGCTGACGTGATTCACAACGTGATAACAATAATTAACTGAGGTTATTAATTTTTAATGAGAGACCTAAATGGTGCACCCCAAGGGCCTATAACCTCTGGTTTTAATTAATATGCGGTGGGTGCACATTAGGCTTTCAATTAGAGGAGGGGGAATGGCCAGGCAATCACTGAGCGCTTTTAATCCATATGCTCATCAAGGGTCCAAGTCATGCCTTTTTAATCAAGCACTCCAGATCTGAAAAGAGCCAAAACACATGTCTATCAGTCATTCAGTGGGAAGAGCTAGAAGCAATTCTGGACTTCAAGAAAAGTACTGTCTCTTAATGAGCTTGGCTAAAGATGGTAACGTGGCATGTAACAGCGAGGGAATTCAGAGAGGAGGAGGAGGAAAAAGGGATGCAGAGTTTTTCAAGACAAGCTGGGAGGGAAGGTGGGATTAATGAGATGCAAATTAGTCCCCATTTTTTTTTCCCAAACGCTGACAGCTGAAGCGTCGCTTTGACAGGGGACACCGTCAGTCCAACAAGCCCAAATAAACACTTCTCTGTTTTACCACCCAAACAAATGGCTCTCTATGCGCCAAGATGTGGCACATTCTGCTGGCTTGCCGCAGGTGACTCAAGGCCTTCCGTGAAAATGAGAATTCTCTGCCATGAGGAGAAACTCTGTTTGCATGCATGTTGGACAAGTGTGTTTGTACACCTTGTAAAACAATGCCATCTCATCCCAAGAACACACACAAACACGCACCCTGCCTGAATCATTAAATAACCCAGGTGTTCTGGGTTGTGCATGTGGGGAAGTAAAATGTTCTTGCCCTCAGGAAGTCTTACCTCAGTAGCCTAATGACTAATCAGCAAATCTTTTTTCAAGATTACATGGATGAGGCAAAAATATTAAATGGTATAATCACACATTTCAATTCAACCACAAATAAAAGAAAATAAGCACAAGTACTCCTTTAGTCTTATGACAAAGGCACAGACAGCAGCCATAGATAAAAAAAATAAAAAAAGAGCTGTGAGAAGTACCAGTTTCAAACCGCATCAGAAAAAAAGCGTACTAATCCCACATGAAGGAACATTAAAGTGTTTCACAACTGGAATCTCTGTGTGTTTGTCAGAATTGGTGAATAAAAAGAAATTGAGACACAGGGGTGACGGAGAGGGGTGGAAAACAAAACATGCGAGACTTATAGACAGAGAGGAAAGTCAATAGATACGTAGACAGGTAGACAGAGAGATCGGGGGATGTTGTGCAGCAGCTAATGCACACCAGCAATTATGGGCCATCATAATCACAGCATCCAGTGACAACATAATCATAGCACAATCAGGTGGCGAATCAGAGGCAATTTGCAGACTATATCTACAACTTGGAGGGGCTGGTGAAATTCCCCGTTTGTGTGCAGCAGCCTGAGAAAGCTTAATTATCCTGATGAGGGGGTGGCAGAGAAGAGACCGGCGACTGCCGGCACGCTTCGAGCCACCTATGAGACGAACGACGGCTGCCGACGGTGGAGGCACCTGGAAACTGGTTCTGTGTGCATCACGAAGAATTCCCTCGTGGCAACAAGCAGGTGTCAAATTGATCCTGATTGAGGAGACAAGGAAGAGCAGATACACTCGTTGTTGGTTGTAATTTGTCCTGTGATTTCCGCTCCTGTGAGTGTACGTTTTGTGGCCGTGTGTCTCGACAGCACGTGGGCGTGTCGATATATATGTGCACTTAAAGAACTGGGATAATTAACTTCAAGAACATCCCTTTTTCCCTTGCTACAGAGGCTGATTGTCTTGTCAAGATCTGGCTGCTGGCCGAGATGCGAACATAATGATCATCTCTGAGAATTTATAATATATTCATGTATAAGGAATCCAAAATTTGAAATCTACAAGGAGACAAAAATAACTGCAGAGCAGTCTCACAAAAATGTCTGTGTTCACTGAAAAAAGAAATACCTTTGGGTTATGTTATTAAACTTAGAAATGAACAACAAGGAAACTGAATTAATCTCCACCATGAAGGGGAGCCAGATAATTCCAGTTGAGCAAATTGAATTGGAATGTAAATGTTAAAAATGATCCACATGCTGTCCCTGGGTTCCTACGAGCATGGGCTCCGAATTCAGCGCGCGCCTCTCCCTTCGTTGATCAAATATGTGGATAACAACAAAATTAATTATACATATTAATGCTTTGCTTGCCAGTTTTTCACGCGCATCTCCCCGAAAAAGGCTTTCTTCAAAAAGCACCCGTCCAGAATTTGAACTAACTAATCTCCAGTTGCCTGGGGAGAGAAAACAAGCGCTTTGAGGGAATAAGTTACATTCTGTTGCGGCGTTTACACGTGTGGCTGAGCACAGAACTTCAGAGCTGGCATTTCAATCAGGAGCCATCAGAGGCATCCTTGGCAGATAAGAGGAGCTGCACAAGCTCCTCTGCTCTAAACTCTAACAGTGTGTTTACGCAGGAGATACACTCTGCATACAGTAGAACGAATCGGGGCGCTGCACCGAGGCCTGACGCAGAAGATCTGTTCTCGCTGGGTTTGTTCTAATCGGAGGAAAACTTGCGCTGTGCACAAAAAGTGGTGATATTTTAACTAGTGATCGCGGTTTGTCTGGTAGAAAACTTTTTTATTCATTTGGCTCACATAAGTTGGAGAGAAGTTAACGACCATAACGACAGGTGGTCGTGAGATGAACTGAAGGGGACGCAAAAGAGAAATAAAATCCACGACGTGACATGTCATTTAACCACCCGCGTGTCCTTTCGACATTTTAGTGAAACACATGTATTTGCTTATTTGTTGCCGAGACTTAGATGAGAAGATTGACACCACGCACGTGTTTGTATGGTAAATATGAAAGCTCCGGCGAGCTGCTAGTTAGCTTAGCATGGCACAAAGTCTGGAACCAGGGTGAAACTGCTCGCGTGGCTAAGTGCAAAGGTCACAAAAGCACCTCCTGGCACCCCTAAAGCCAACTGGCAAATTATATGCTGTGATTCCATATGTACAAAAACCAAAGTGGGAAAGTGACATGATGTGCTCGTGCAGTGACTTTCAGTTTTTTTTTTGTCAACAGTCTGAGGTTGCCTCAGAAAGAAACGCCAAAGTCACGACGAGGTGACCGCAAACAAGCATATTTCCCAGAAAACCAAACTATTCCTTGATACCACTTTAACAGATCATCAAATAGCCAAATTTGCAAAAGACTGTCCAAAAGTCCCATATTAACAGCAGCTAAATTGTGCACAAACAGTATGACTCAATAAGTAATGCACTAGACAAAGTTATATCTTCAGTGGTGTGACGGCTGCTTGCTTTTGCTCTTCAAAACTCCTTTGTTATGTCAGATAGATTTCCTGGATGGCGACCAATATCCGTAAGGCTTATTGGAGTGCTGCATCCACACAACCCACAAAGGACACCCAGAGATAACAGGAAAAGCTGGACCTCTTCCTAAAGTGACGTATTACTGAGGCTCGCCTTGCTGTGCACTGGGGGTCCGTATCCTCAGCATAACCAGTTTATATCACCTGTGTAAAGATTCATTGGTGTGATCACTGGAATTGACTTTTAAGTGACCTGCTTGCGATAAAAATGAGGCTAATTATGCCGGGTTGGGAGAGCGTCACCTTTGTGAAAATATCTCATCTATTGACGCCTTAATTTTAATGACACGTATGACCTTTGGGAGTCACACCCTTGAGCTAGACAAATACAGCAGAGAGATGTCTTGGCTCGTTCCTGCGAGCTCAGAGATGTTCGGTCTTACTGCAAGCTTGCTTCATCTTCATCATTTGGAAAATGCTTCTTCATTAGCTTTTTAAATCTACTGCAGTCCTCCTACATTTTAAATTTAAATGTGACTTCAATGTCTTATCAATTGCAGGTTATTGTGGCATGTGGTGATGTCAACAATGATTAATGTGTTATGAAAGCTTGGGAGCCACTCTGCCCGTGGTGCTTATCCTATGTAGCATCATTTATGTTTATTATTACAAGGTTAGCATCCCCCCCTACACATGATATGCATCTTTGCATTAGTCTAAGAAGATTTTAACATGACATCTGGTTGTCAAAACAGACAGAGAAAAAGGGTTTAGAGGACTGAACGTGTGGCTGAGGGCAACAAATTAAACTGCCGGTTTAAGCACTGCAAAAAAACAAGTCAGTTGAGTTTTTTGGTGTTTCCTTAAATCTAATTCTAAGAGAAGCAAATCTACAAATGATTTAAAACTCCCTGAGTCACCTTAGTCACCTATTACATGCATTCTACTACATTAAAATCAAATCAAATCTGAGAATCTGAGATTCTTTAATCTTTAAAATAACGAACAACTATCAACTACTAATGTGTCACTTAAAGGTCTCCAGAATGCTGCCACAATAAATACAGTGCCTCTTGCCAGAAGTAGAGACTGCCCATATGCACGATACTTTTTTTTTTTGGTTTATAGTAAATGCTGTTAAAATGCCTTCAAAGCCAGCACATAAGTAGATACTAATGTTGGCAAACAGATTCCCTGTGTAGGTGCCACAAATCGAGGCTAAGTCCAAGTCTGCTTGATGTACGTTTCGACATGAGTGCGGCTATCCAGGGTTACGCGCTTCGACTTCAGTCTGCACAACAGAAAGGGGAGTGACGAGCAGAAAGAAAAAAAAAAAAAAAAGAGAGACCAGTGGAGTGTCTGGAAGTTTGGGGATCAGTCTGTCTGAGCTGCCACACATAGTAGACACACTGTACGCATCCAGAGTCTGTGTGTGTTGAAACGTCTATACTGTCAGTTGGGCAACTTGATTGATGGCTGTTTTCAGGTGAAGAAACCGCAATACGCGAGACAGACAGAAAAAGCCCAACCGCAGGTATGTGTCCCTATATGAGCGGCGACGTGTGCGTTAAAAAAAAAAACTGCTGCAGATATATTGTATTACAGGAACAACCTGTGGCAGTTCAGTGTTTAAGTGCATGAAGATTATGTAGACTGCATTAGTGGTAATCAGGGAAATACAGCTTACCTTAATGTGATCCCATATACAGCTACAGCTACACCATTACAACAACTCAGCCTCCTAATAAATCTACAAGCCCTCAGTCAGTGGCGACCATCGTTTGAATGACACTTCCGTGTTCAGGCAGAAATCACATCTACCCCAACTAAATTGACATGGACCAGTTTTCCATATCAGAGGTGCTCTCCAGCAGTCAAGTATGTGCGGATCTGTTTGTGCGTGTGTGTTTGTCGGTGTGTCTTTTGTGCGAATGTATGTGTGTGTGTGTGTGTGTGTGTGTGAGAGATCTCATTTCTGTATCGTTTCGGTGGTCTGATGCGCGCGTGGGACTCAAGCCCACAGCGGAGAGTCAATCTGAGACATCTATTATGCACTTCATCAATCTTTTTGGACTCTTGACATTTCACTAGCTGAACAAATTGTCAGTTATCAAAACTCAATTTCAGAAATGACATGTCGAAATTCACTCCTCTACCCCCCCACCCTCCTCCCCCCCCGCCCCGAAACCCCTCCTCCTCCACTCGTACTCACTGTTCCTCTCCCGTCTCTCTCGGCATATATCTGCCCACATTTACCTGCATTCCGTCGCAGAGAATTTCCCCAAACAAATTGACACGCACGCACGTGTACACGCATACACATGAGGACGAATGAAGTTCATTTCTCGCCCTCCTCGACTTCTTCCTATCCTTTCCCAAGTGCTTAAATGGCTTAGCGACGGCAGTTTTGTATGCAAAGAGTTAACGGCTGTTGGAGTTAATCGCTCCTGGGCTACCGGCGTTCCTGTGAGCAGATAAGGCTGTTTATAAATTGATTTGGTTATGCTTCATTGATAATAAAAGGAGCCAGGCTTTGTTTACCTAACAAAACACACACACACACAGCACGCCTTATTTAGATCCCAGCTAAATGTGTGTGTGTGTGTGTGTGTGTGTGTGTGTGTGTGTGTGTGTGTGTGTGTGTGTGTGTGTGTGTGTGTCAGCGTACTGCATAAGCACCTGCATCTACTGTATCTGCGAAGGTGTAAAAGAGAGTTAAGTGTGCTTGAATGTGTGTGAAAGAGGGAATAAATGTGGAAAGAAAGAAGAAAAAGGCAAAGAAACAGAGATGAGTAGGCCATTGGAGTGACAGGGTCAACCTTGAGGAAAAGGATGTTGGGAAAAAAAAAATCATTAGCGCAAAGTAAAGGTGAAAGCAGGCAACACTGAAGGGGGCCTAATCCTTGTTCACTCCCGTTAATGAAAGTCATCAGTCACATTCCTATGCATACTAATGACATGTGCAAGTGCAATGACACATACCCAAAATCTCACGCACACACATACACGTGCACCTTTACACACGGCATGCTCTGTGATGTAAAATAGTACACGAGGACTTCTGTACCTCGTTCGGAGAAACTTCAAGCACGATTCCTTCTTCACGTGACGGACTTTGTGACTCTTTGTATGTTTTTCCACAGATTAACGTTTAAAACAACCTTAAACGGAAAGAGTGATCTGTAATCTGTGTCGCCCGCTTCGTTTGGTGATGTCATCTAGTGTGATAAACTCAAATGTTTTTTTACACTTTGTGAACATAACAAATACTGTGTTATTGGCGATGACAAGCCTGATGGAGGATTTAAAATTAAGGCAGAAAGAATGTAGGGAAAGAGAATATCCAAAAAGTAAAAATAAAGTTGTGTGTCGTGTAAAGATTAATGGCAAATAGCATTTGCGAAAATGTAATGTTCGTTCCAAACTATTTGAAAGTTTTATGATCACTCCTAATCAGTTCTGAATAAATTCCAGGTAGAATTACTTTCTCAAAGACCTACAAGATGCTTTGAATGTTAACATTGGTTAAATTCAACCTGTTGTAAACGGTGCCCTAGTTTGAGGCACCAAAACTACTTGACTAGGTTTAGGAAAATATTAAGTAACAGTTCGTACATCACATAAGTTACTTTATGTACGTTATTTAAGGTAAATACGTTACTTAAGTTTACTTCCGTAAAATTACTTTATACTATACTATTACTATAAATAAATTAACCCACGTTCACTCGCTTTCACACTGATATTAACATCAGCATCCCGAGTGAAAGTCCTGTGTTTGATCCATCCAACTGCCCCCAACCTCCTCACCAGTGGATTTTCAAATTTTTTTATATGGCGTAGGAGAAGTGCTGCCAGAGCACACCAGAACCACGTCGCGCCACTTTTTTTTTTTTCTCCAAATGAGGAAATAACATACTTGCAGTTCTTGGTCATTCATGTAATTCATTTACATTTTGACGTGCTTGACGACCCAATCATCTCTCAGGTGTGTGTCCTGTAAGAGAGACAAAACAAAAAATGGAATAGTAGAAGTTATAATATTGCCATTGAGGGTGTATTGATTGATTCACAATGTCAACTCAAAGCCTTGTTGTGATACGTTAAATAATTCAATCAACACTTCCTATATCTGTTTCAAATGAAAAGCCTTCTAATGTAGATAGTAGCAGTAGATGGAAACCCCACATTTCTCGATGAGGCTTTTATTTGCGAAACATTTGCAGAAACTTATTTGAACTGAAATTGGATAGTCACACTTTAGGTTAGTAATTAAGAACAACCCTTGAAAATAGCAGGATCATATTGCTGACTTAATTATATTAAAGTGATGGAAATACACATGCTTCCATACCAGAATTGTTTCTCTGAATCAGGTGGTCATGGCACCGACGCCAAGGAAAACCTGAGATAATCTCTAAGATGTCAGCGGGCTCTGGCAAAACGTCAGTATTTGACGCTCTGGGAATGAGACCAGGCTGTTACATGACCGTATTGCTGTTTTTTTTTTTTTTTTTGTAACAAACCACGTTACTGAATTTAAGAGACCGCAACTCTGGCAGGCAAAGATTATCAGTTTTCAAAGTCATCATAATTTGTTATTGCATAACTATATATTTAGAATTCCGTTTGAGCTCCGTTTTTACTTGCAGCACAACCAGTGGCCTTAAGCCATTTAATGCAACACAGTATCCGAGATAAGGACGTACACACAGCCACGGATACGACCAAAATGATCTCAGCATTAAAGGCAATTATTATGAATGTCCAAAATATGCTCATGACTCCACGCACCTCATTGGCTATTAAAGAAAGTGACATGCAGTCGATTTGAAGCGAGCAAAGTTACCCAAAGCTTGAAACACTACTTCTAAAGCACACTGAAGTCGAATTCTATGGTCTAAGGAAAATTACGACCCCACAAGCAGTTTTATTTAGGACATCAACCAAATACAATTGCATTGTTCAAAGTACCAAATTTAGATGCATCACTGCCCCAAGAATCAAACTAAAAAACAACCCATCTGCAGAAGTGAAACATTTATCCTCCTTGGGGACTGGATAAAAAGTTACCCACTGTTTCCCTTTCCTGTTGTTGGTGTGGCAATACACACAGAGTATCTGGGGCATTTCGGATTCAGTGATTAAATTAAATATAGTATGTTAATTCACGGACAAATAAGAACCTATCGAATCTGAGCTGAATTGATGCGACACCGCGGCTGAACTGAATCAGATTCAGCTGACTTTGTCCTGCTGTGTATCTCAATGTACCATTACAAATGTATTTGTCTTCATCTTTTGTTGGAGCATGGACCATATACACATCTAATTGTTTGAGAGGCACAGACAGCAGTACAAATTTAGATGGAACATTTTCAGTTAAAGAGATGGACAATATTAGAGAAAGTGTGGAAGAGAAATGTGGCGCATTTCTTGCAGGGATGAACTGAGACGATTATACCAGCTACACGAGGTGAACTCTATTTAGTGCTTTTCAATCTTCCTTCAAGCAGTGTCAGTGTGAAATTTAATTTGGTGTTGCATCTGCCCATGTAACCTTGACAAGTTTTCAGAATTATTTGATCAGTCCCGACCGCTCAAAATTTGTCTACTGATTTAATGACATCGCCATTCCTTTTTTTTAAAACAGCCATACCTCGAGCCATACCTACAGCACTGCTTACAGTAAGCGGATAGATGATTAAGGACTGTTCCAATTCAAAAAGTCAGTTTTTCCAACAAATCCCATTCAGATGAGCAGGAATTTAAAACCACAAAACTTATACAACAGTATTCCATGACAACCTGACAGCAGCGTAGAGACACAGTGGTTTGTTATTGAGGTATATTATGCTGCAAAAAATATCTCATTCCTTTTTGCTATTCCTGTAGCAGATTAATTTTCCACTGAAAATATCCTGACCTTTTTCTGACTCTCCCCGAAGAGGCATTTCCCCCTTTACACCAAAAACTGGTTGCACGGGAGGTACAGTAGATTACAAAGATCAGTAACTCTGCTCGGGGGACCCTACTGGCTCAAGATTTATGATGATCAGGAAGCTCATCAGAGGAACAGGGGAGAAAGAAAAAAAAAAAAAAACACAGGCGAAGAAAACATAGACTCAGAGGAAAAGTTCCAATAATCATAAACATCCGACTCGTATTCCCTGAACAGTAAGTCCTGTGCGAAGCTCATTAGCATTCAGCGGACCCACCAGATTACTTGGGGCACTCTGTAATTTGCAATAAAAAATAAAGATGACGCCAAAACAAAAACAAATCTGAGCTGATACAAATTAAGAGAAGCGCACTTGGTTAGTCTGTCAAGCAGTAAATTTACCCCGCGCTGCGTGGAAAAAAAACGGAAGAAAAAAACTGGGCTCGAGCACAGACAGGAGGAAATTAATGAGCTGTCTGTTTGTGTGACTTTATTCCCTTTGTATTTCCACCATTTTGCCCGGACAGCGTATCAATCTGCCTTTACGGTAATGACGCTTTTGGAGCTGGAAATTATTGCATTAAAGTGATCGGGTTCATTTTGGTTGTGAGAAAGGAGAGGAAAGTTCTGCAGGGCGTCTCGTCCCGCCGGGGAAAGGTGTAGCAGAAAGATACACCGCACACAGGCAGCACCTTTTTTTTTTTCCCTTTTTTTTTTTTTTTACTGTTTTTGTATGGTGAAGACGACAAAAGTTCACATATCACTCTGGAGAGTAAAGAGTCCCCTTTTACTCAAAGTTGTTATATGGGACATTTATCACATCTCCACAGTTGGCCTCAGCTGGTTTATCAGCTGAACCAGTGATGTCACCCAATCCTAGGATGTTTTAATGAAGCCAATCCTTTTCCCGGCTGCCTGAGAGGGTCTCTCAGCATGTAGGCTCCAGCTGCTGGCTGACACCCCGATAAGCCGGACCTCTCACTCCAACGCCTCGCGCTGCTCATGCTGACTCATCACTCGGCCTTTCAGATTAAGAGAAAAGGTCTGGTGGGTGTCGCCACGCGGGGTCTAAACACCACCTTCCCGATCTCCAAACCTATATAACCTCTGTTTACGCTGATTGAAACATGCTGATATGGGAGATACCCAGTGGTGGAGGAAAAAAAAATTAAATAAAAAGTTTGTAATAGAGACCAAAATAGGTTAGGGAATGAAACGCTTGCTGATGCTGCACTAACGTGGCAGATGGGAAATGAAATTGTCGGCTCTTTCCGCTGTGTCCCTCTATCTTTGCACCCATCCATCCATCTCGTGATCTATCCTCCAGCAGCAGAAAAAGCAGAGGTGGGAATGTAAGCCACCTGAAGCTTTTAGGTCAGCTCTCACGGGACGTCACCCTGCATCTCGGAGGACTGTGACGAGAGTCCTAACCTGGCAGCACGGCTGACCTCCCTCCATCAGCCTACTGCTGCACACAGTGCAACACAGAGGGACTGTCATACGCTGGACACCTATGTCCGACCTCTCTGCTTGTGTATGCATTAAGCAATTTTCTGATACTTGTAACTGTGGGGAAACATGGGTGCCTGTCTCTCAGAGCTGCATTCTAGCCTGCTAAGCTGTTGTTCTCATTTCTCTCCTCGTGTTTCACTCGAGGTCGATAAAACTGACATTACGGGTCACAGAGGAAGTCGCAAAAGGTTGTAAAAATGAAAATGCTACAAAACACACAGGACCGCTGTACGACATCGGGGAAAGTTGGGAGCAAATTAGTCACAGTGCCACGTAGTTTTCACACAAATGTTCAAAACAACAAAAAGGAAACGTCCAATGACCTGCGGTAGCTTTTGGTTAAAGCCGAATATAGAAACACATCGAACATATTATTCACCCACTTTTGACAAATCTGTATCTTTAGCTTGATAGATGCCAATTTTGTGGGCCTGTTGTTTGGTGCTGGGCAGGATCATTGGGGCGTCTTTGCTGAAAACAGCCTGTCGCTGTGGCTAGGAACAAGGTTGATGATAGATTTTTTTTTTGTGGCCTTAAAAGTAATCCAATGACCGAAAAGAGACAAAAGGTTTAGGAGAGTTGAGAAAGAGTGTGTTCTTCACGAGTGTTGAGCGTTGATGCATTACTGATAAGCCCATTACTGTAATGTAATAACTTTTTCTTCAACTTCAATTTTAGCAATCAAATGAATGCTTTAATACTTATGTAT
This sequence comes from Brachyistius frenatus, assembly GCF_029030835.1. NCBI lineage: Eukaryota > Metazoa > Chordata > Actinopteri > Embiotocidae > Brachyistius > Brachyistius frenatus. The sequence continues at coordinate 1,593,650 of NW_027210653.1, forward strand.
CTATACTTATATATATATATAGCTATTTTGGTTTGTCAGCTTGCTTGCTTGGATTTCAGCTTCATCTCCGAGCATTTGGTGGAGAGACGAGTCTGTTGGAGCATATTTTATCTGGAGCGTCTTTATCTGGCTCGTTATATCTGGTGGTAAGTCTAAATAAGGAATAACCTGGGGTTTATTTAAGAGCTTAAAGGCATGCAGCATGCGGCCACTGTGGCTACTGCTAAGCTTGCTGCAGTAATGATCTCCAAACCATAATCTGTGCAAGTTGTTCAACCACAATGTCTCATATTATACTTTTACATATTGAACAGGTGTGGTGAAAAATATTAACTATTACTTTTTTTATTGAGTCACATTTTCTTCCAAGTTGGAAGCTCTACACTGTCACCATGAGCAACACCTTTAATATAGCAGTCATTTGATCCATTCTTAAAATAACAAATATTGATCAGTGGAGCTTGCACTGGCAATCAGTGACATAGATGACAACACTAATTTAAATCAACAGATATAAAAATACGACTGTGTTTTTCTGACAGCATGCATTCGTTTCCGAATGTGTGTTATGCGTTTCATTTATTTCCACACAGCTCTGATATGGAGCCGACTGAAACAGTTGGACAGCTAGTTCTGCCATTGTCACCTTCACATAAATCCCTGACATGGCTGTCTGGAGATATTTACAGATAGAGAAAGCATCAGGGGACAGCAAAGTGCTGAGATAAACCTCGCCTCACCCCCACCCCTTTTTATACATGAACCCACAAATATAAACATATACATTCCTATTTGCCAAATCAGTATGGCGGCTGAGATGCATGGCTGGCAACAGGAGGAGGGGATGCAAGAAATAATCCATCATGCCCAGAAACTGAAATAGTAACCCTAAACCTCTGTGGACATCCCAGGCTGTGTCTTCTGGCCTGAGAAACAGGGCTGCTTTCTATAGGACTCTTGAGCAGCTCGAAAAGATTATGGGATGAGAGAAAAAACAGAAAATACCCTGTTCGTCTGTTCCCCAAGCTTGGCTGAGGTTCTTATTGCCGACTATGTATCCATTACTGCCTTCCTCCGGTGCCCCCGCATCAATACGGCCCAGAGAAAATCTGGTATGGCGGCACCTTCCATTGACAAAGCATGTCTGGGTGGGTCGATAGTGTATTAATATGGGACAATGGTGCTATCCACGTGTGGCTCGCACCACTAGGCCATATCGGAGTCTCTAGCACGCCCAGGGGCTGTGTGAATGGCCTTCAGCTCCACTGGGGCAGTGGATGCTTCTTGTGTTGTGTGTGTGTTAGTGTGTGTTAGTGTGTGTGTGTGTGTGTGTGTGTGTTCGGAGTGTTTTCAAACCAAGAAGTCCCAATAACTGACTAGCAGACCAAAGAAAGAGAGACAGAACAAGGGAGAGAAACATGGTCCACTGCTAACAATGTTAACTGTCTGCCTGGAACACTACAGCAAAAGCATGCAGCAGGGAAAATGATCTGCCTATTCTGCTGTCTGGTTGGTGGGTTTAACAACACTTCGGCATGAAAACAAGTTTGCTGGATACATGGATAGAGCAATGGTGTAAACTTTAAAGTTTGGTTTTAGTTTACAATCCCAATTCCCAAAAAGTTGGGAAACTCAGTAAATACAAATAAAAACAGAATGCAATGATTTGCAAATCACATAGACCGAAGACAACATATATTGAAACTGTGAAATGGTATTGTTTGATCAAAAATCCACACGCATTTTGAATTTGATGCCAGCGACACGTCTCAAAAAAGCTTGGACAAGGGCATGTTTACCACTGTTTTGCATCATCTCTTCTTTTAACAACACTCTGTAAATGTTTGTGAACTGAGTAGACTGAGTTTTGAAAATGAAAAGTTGTCCTATAATTGCCTAAGATATAATTTTAGCTGCTCAAATCTTCAGGGTCTCCTTTGTCATATTTTTTATTTTAACAATGCGCCCAATTTTTTTAATTGGAGTCTGGACTGCAGGCAAACCAGTTTATCACCCGGAGTCTTCTACTAGCGAGCCAGGCAGTTGTAATACATGCAGAATGCAGTTTGGCATTATTTTGCTGAAATAAATGAGGCCTTTCCAAAAAGAGATGTTTACTGGGAGCATATGTTGCTCCAAAACCTGTATACATTGTTCAGCATTAATGGTTCCTTCCCAGATGTGCAAGCTACTCGTGCCACGTGCACTAATTCATCTCTGTACCATCACGGATGATGGCTTATGAACTGAGCGCTGATAACAAGCTCGATGGTCCCTCTCCTCTTTAGCCTAGAGGATGCAGCGTCCATCAATTTCAAAGTAAGCACATATTCTACATAAAACAACACAAATTCGCAGTTTCAACATTTCGTATGTTGTCTTTGCTCTATTTGCAATTGAAATGAGTTAATGGGATTTGCAAATCATTGCATTCTGTTATTATTTACATTTTACACAGCGTCCCAACTTCTTTGGAAACGGGGTTGTTTTAAAACTAGGGAAGGGTTAGATTTTTTAAAATCTTTTAATAGTTCAAAACAGTGTGATGTTAGACATGCAGAGTAAACAACAACCCTCTTCTCAAGGATAATAGTTAAATATATTGCTTCTCATCGGGCAAAGGTTTTTTAAAGTTTGATGGCATATGTTGAGCCCAAGTTTGTGGCATTAATCTCTCCTTTTTAGTGTCCACACACAAATAAAAGTTGAATAGTTACCAGCAAATAGTAGTTTTGTTTCCATCCCTAGATAAAACTGCAACCAACATGACAGAAAATTGAGATAGAACAAAACATTATTTTTAAAGCGACAATTAAAAATCTACTACTGTTAACACACACAAACATAAAAAGCATTATTTTTCTCTATTAGGCTCAAATCATTTCCTCATGACTCAGACAATCCAGAAATTTACCAACAATATAATTACTCCCCAGTTTAAATGAAACATCCTTAAAACACAGGGAATGGTTGGATTAATAAAAGTCCATGTTGGTTTTAACATGTCTGGGTTTTATTTATGAGCCTGTCACACCCAGCTGTGAGAGACCATGCAGCCATGTTCAGTCATCAGCAAGGGCTTGCTTTGGCCTAAATAGGTTTTGTCAGTTCAATCCATTTTATATATCTACATCACTGTGTTGGTATTAGATCAACACGCGGTACCGTGTCACTTTTGTCCTTGCTTAATTTGGTTACAAGGAAGGGGAGTAAATCATTTTTTTATCACAAGGTCTGTGCAAATTCAGAGAAATCTGCATGTGTCTGATCACGGGAACGCACATATGAAAATAAATCCATTTATTTTGTGGTATCTACCAGCTTCTGAAAGTATTGCGCTTCTTTTCTTTCTCAAGAAAATAATGAACTGAAGCCGAAAATTGTAAGATGTAAACCAACAGACAGCAGACAACTGACGTTCTAAAGCAAAAACACACATGTTCCGTCACAATGTCTTGTCTTGCGCAGGCGTGCGCGCACACACACACACACACACACACACACACACACACACGCACGCACACACACACACACACACACACACACACACGGTTTGGTGATTTACTAGTACAGATGAGGCCCTGGGACTACCTCTGCCACCACAGCACTCAAATCAAAGCTGTCAACAGGGACCCTGGAGGAAGGGAGGAATCAGAAAATATCTCCTCGCTTTTCCTCCTCACCATGACCTGTGTATGTGCAGACGAGATGGTGTGAGTGCATATATCTTTTTGTGTGTGTGTGTGTGTGTGTGTGTGTGTGTAGGTCTGAGAAATGTTTGAAAAGATGCGCAAAACCTATCAGTTGGCTATGTGGGAGATCATCAGGATGCCGGCAGAACCCGATTCACCTTCTTCCCCCTCTGCCTGGCCATTATACCTTGGGAAATATACACCTTTGGATGCATGGTGGCCAGAGGCTTGTTTACTTGCTAAACAACTTTGGTAGCTGAGTGGCATTTTCAGTGATGTGGCGAGGAAGATTGACTGTCTGCCGGCTCTGGGTGGGTGTCCACAGTCCGGGTGCATTCTTTACTATCCCTGCCAGCCCGCTTGTCTCACATTACATACCAGCTCACCTCACAGGCAGGAACACATAGATTCCATTTGTGTACTCATCTGTGAGCGGACATACACGTATGCAAATATGTGTACACACACACACACACACACACACACACACACACACACACACACACACACACACACACACACACACACACACACACACACACACACAGCTCACACTCCAGCCCATTTTCATCCAAATGAATTGGCTGCTCCACACGTGCATGATACCTATCCCAGCCCTGGATCCAATTTCCATGTTGATGAAACTGAATTTACAGTAAAAATGCATCTAAACATACTGGTGTGCAAGGTGTCTAGTATAATACAGCTGATGAGTGATTGCACGGGTTTTACCATGCCATTATCGTTGTAATCGCTGTAATCATTTGACCCTCTTTTGGCTATTTCAGTCAACGTGCAACCTTCATACCTGGCAGTATCTCTGTGTGAAACGATGCAGGAATGACTCTGCGAACGGTTGCAAATTGATTTAGGGAGCCAGGGGAGAAATGTCTGCCAGTTCGCTATCAAAGTTCATGCATTGTATTTACCCGAGCCCGATTACCTTAACAAGGCACATATATCACATAATTAATCCAGAAGATTACCATCAAAAATCCATAAACCAGTAACATGCTTCCTTGCGCTCTGCCATTAATTATATTTGTGGCACTGAAAAGAAGAGATTGAAAACAGAGACAAAAAAAAAAGAAGGGAAAAAGGGATGCACGGGACCAAGAGGCATATGGCATTTTTAATAAACAAGCTGATTACACTATTACTTGCTCACGTTATTGATTTATTTTCACGACATCACAATGTGAACATATGAGCAATAGCAGGACGTTATAAGTAATTTCATAAGGTATCATAATTCTACTTGAACAAACGTTGCAACCAGTAATATGTTGGTTACATACAAAATATTACAACATCAGCATATGATGAGATTTACACATGCAGCTTTTCTGAGATTTAAAAAAAAAAAAAAATTAATAAGAAATCAAGGCTGACTAGTCTATTATGGATCAATTTTGTCTGATTGTATGAAATCCATCTCAGCTGATTGAGATTTCAAGGCGCAAGGGTCGATTTCTAAAGCCCATTATTTTCTGACTGACGGATATAGACACTGTCAGCTAGACATCTAGGCCTCCAGGCATAGCTGGAGGATGGTAGTGGGACCCGTTGCCTAACTTTGATTCCTCCTCAACCACCTTGCTCTTTCTTCCCAGACATCTCTTTTTCTTTTTCTCTTTTTTTTTTTTTCTTCCTTTTGCCCATCGACCGACTCTGTTGCATTTTTGTCTGTCAGGGTAGGAGTGCTTTAAAATAATCGTACGGCTTTCAGAAAGTGTCGACCGGTGTGTATAACATTTTTATCACTCTTGGTGTCGGGCTGGTTTTTGCTGGCCTTGCCTGTGGCGCGTTCAACAAGAAGAGAGAGCGCCCTGTCAAAAGGTCTCAGCCTTGAGCGCAAACAAGAAGACAAAGCAAAACATAGAAGTCAAAAGCTTCGATACCTGATAGCAGGTTTTTTAGACTCGAGTCCATTTCTTAGTTTTACAATCTTTGAACCTGATGCAACACGCCGAGATGACTTGTTTGATACATCAGAGTTCAATCAGTCCTCTTCTGAGTTCAAGTTGCCAAAAGTGCATCCCCTCTTTACCCTTTTAACCTGATGTACCACATACTCTCTTTGTCTTCTACTCTTTTCTCCTTCTCTGTCTCCATTCGTTTCCTCAGTCTCTACGTCTTTCTGTCTGATGCTCACATCTGACTTTTCGCCTTTGTGGTTCTTTGTGCATCTCTTTTTCTTCTTTTCTCGTCTTCGCTCAATGTCTCAGTGCCCCCCCCCTCCCTACTACCCACCCACACCCTTGTCTCTCTTCTTTCTGCATGATGGTGATGGATGGGGCCTATGGATGAGTGGGCTGTGTGAGGGGCTGTGATGAAGACTGGCCTTGAAGGGAAGAGTGCGAAAGTAAGAGGTGGGCGGGGCAACATGAAAGAGAGGGAAAGTAGGGTATGCAGAAAGAAGAAGAGAGATTGAGGAACGCAGTGAGAGGTGGAGAAGACAAAGAGACCAAGATGGGGAGGGAAAAACAGAAGATGATGGTTGTAGGCCTGAGGGCTTTGCTGTGAAGGTAAGCGGGGTGTGCTGACCCTGCCCTGTGCCCGGGGCTCTGCCTTGACAGCAGATCTTGTCCTGCGTTGATCCAACACCATGTGATGAGGTGAAATCCAAATGGGAAGGCTGAATATCCAAATCCGAACACCAGGTTCCTGAGAGTTATAAGCTTGAGCCTTGTACAAACAAGACGTTAGACGTGTCACGGTAGCGATCGGTGCCCTTGCCTTCACAAACAATCTCAAAAGGTTTTCTGATTACAAGGGTGTACCAACTGAAGACTTCTGGGATGCAAATCATCAGGATGTTTCATGAAAACATGCAAAAAGTCACATTTAGGCATGTTCTCCATCTCCCTCCTTGCCATCACCCGGTGTACTGTGTCTCTCTCGTTGGACTTGGGAGACTCTGGTGACCGCTACTAGAGGAAAGACAAGCGTCACGTGAAAAAAGAGACAACCAAAGGTAAGCTACCTTTCAGGAGGCTTACCAGCTTGTGTACTATACTGTTTGCAATCGCAACTGTTCTTGAAAAACCACTGAGACTCTACAAAGATTCACCGAAAGAACAAATGTGGTCCACCGTGTGCCACGTTCCTTATTCTTTCACCATAATCTTTCCAAAATGCCACAACAATGCCCAAATATAACGACAATGATTATGAGACAAAACTAAACCAAGACTTAAGTCAAGACGGCTTCTAAAATATGAAATAATACCTAACAAATAAGAAATTCAAACATAACTTGATCCAAATTTTAAAACTGCTGCTGAATACTGCTTTTCCTGGTCTTTACTGGCTTGAAGTTACTCTTGAAACCACCTTATAATTGTTTATATCAGTTACAAAGTGAGATATTTTTAAAGTAAAAACATGACTTGATTCTGCTCATCTCACCTCCAATATTTGTCTTCAACGTTCAATGATAAAAATCAAACATGATACTGCATCTGGTATAATTAAGAATGAGGCAACAGGGATGCATGCATATTCTTTGCCGAATTTAGGGTTTCTGTTTTAAACCATAAAACAAAATGTGGGACAGGAAATTGCAGTGACATTTATGTAAACTGCACTGGCCTTGATACATGTAGATTTTAATACAGAAGCAAAACATGAAGCTCTTGGGTTTAGCTCTTCTTTTGGAGGGCACAGCCTCAGTAAGGACTCAAAATCTTCCACCATAATGGATATCATCTGATTTGTACATGGCACAATAAGGGAGAAAAATGCTTTAATATTGAATGAGCAAATCTGTTTGACTCGGCCATATATCTTTACATCCCATTGCATCCTACACATAAATGCAGGGATCTTGAGATGATAGCCTAATTGTAAAGGCCCATGATTTTCTACTAGCGTCATAAATATGCCACATCCCATCCTGTCTGCGACGTTACCCATCCGTTCAGCTTCCTTTGCATTCTATTAGGCAACCAGGCACGGAAATGAAGGATACCACGAGAGACCCTAAAGGAGATCCATTTAGAGAGAGGGGGAGGGGGACACAGAGATTTTTGACCCCTTTCACCTCAGAGCCTGTGGGGACCGCAGGGGCTCACAAAGCTTTGTCACTGACAGAGCCCTGGGGTCCTGACACCTGCACAATCGGCAATATGACAGCGAGAGACAGAGGAGGCCAAGAGTAGGTTCCTGCTGACAGACCTACTGAAGTCCCACAGCTCCAAGACAGGTTAGCGGGGTTAGGAATGAGACGGTATCATTCAAGAATCGATGGGAGGTGGGTATTTCCGACACATAATTAGGGCAGGATCTTTGTTTATCAAATAGGTATGTCTGGGATAAAAAAAAAAAAAAAAAAAATCGTCAAAGAGAAACTCGAGTTATTTGAGAAACTTCCTGTGCACATTTTCAGGAGAGAAAGACAATTTTATTTGATCATTTTAAGGTACTCTAGATTTAAATTTAAATTAACAATGACATGTATATTTTCTGTTTCAATACTGAGGATTCAACTCAAAAGACTGACAAGCTGAGCTGGTGACTTTGATGCAGGAGCATCAGCAGCTTCTCTTGTAGGTGTATGAGTTATGTGAAACCTAAAAATATATTCTTGCCAAAACTGATAAAAATTACACCCAGTGGGAAATTGCCTTTTATCTTCCTTTTTAAAGAGCTTCCATCACCGGACTGCAAATAAGTCCTTGATTTTTTTGCACTTAGCCAGTCAGCCAATTAAGCTAATCCAAACATCCAAAACTCTGCACAAAGCCGTTTCCATCAGCTCTCACTGAAGTCCATGTAGCTGGGACACTGAACAAACATCTATCAGTGGCGACAAGCCTGTTTCCCTTGGGCTTTCACCCGAGCTTCCAACTGGAGCTGACCTGTCCAATCTTATTTGGACCCCAGGAGCTCTTCTTGCCTTCATTTCAGGGTCCCCCAACTGTTCACTCGCCCTCCCACCTTCCTCCCGCCATCCACTAACTGCCAACCTTAATCTGTGGATCAACCCATCTGGCCCGCATCCGTAATGGCTGGGAGGCAGTTTAGAGTCGGTAAGGATGCAGTATACATACAGTACATATTGTTCTGAACGGTTTAGCTGGCTCAGGGGTGTTCACCAATTTGGAGTGTCAGGTCAGGATACAGAGGCTGGACTGTGATCCACAGAGGTTTACTGAGGGTTTAAAGGTACACAGGCACAATTACCAAATCGTTCAGTCCTTTACACTGGATGTAAACTGGAGTGTAATTATCATTTCTCAAGAAAATAAAGAAGGAATGCACTATCCAAACAGTAATGAGGCTATCAACATGAAGGCATATAAAGTAAATGACAGTAGTTAGGCTAAATCCACACAACATCCTTCATTAAAATATTGGGTGTGCAACAGGAAGACTAACAATATCCACAAAGCTTAGACAGTAAACTGAACAAGCCTTTCTAACCACAAGTGAAACAAACACAAGCTACCATCGAGCATCCAACCGGCAATGAAGGTCTTTAACTCAATAACAATCTCATAAACACTAATGTAACCTTCCAATATGTCTGCAACAGTGAACTGGCACGTTCCACTTACATATAGTCAGCTACACACACACACAACAAATAAGGTTTCCTTGCTTTTATACCCGTGAAGTGACCATCTGACGAGAATGTCTGCTTCATGGCATGGGGGTATTCTAACCTGCCAGGGATGGGGTTGCTATGGCGATTAATTAGCTTGTACGGGTGCCCTGCCAGAGACCTTCCTCCACCTATATTTAATTACGAAATGACTTTGACATTTCCAAGGTTTGTGCTCTTGCTGAAAAGGGTTATTTGTTAATTGCAATTGAGAAAAAAAATAAAAAATGTCAATCATTTAGTGTGATTTAATAACAATTGGACAAAGTTTCATAAACTGTATTGAGAGATCCATTGCCCATTTTATCATTTTTTTTTTTTTTGCCATGAAGAGGATAACTTCTGCTGGACTGCAGTATTGACAAGAGGACTGTAGTAGATACTGTATCAGTTATGATGTGGGTCAAAAGTGCAAGCTGCTGACTCGATGCGTTGTAGAGGTTTTGGATCCGAAAAAGAGGACGAGTTAATTGGTATTGTAAAGTGCATCCACAGCTTGTTTACACATAACCTTGTAAGGCATTGCATGTCTGTTTGCATGCTGCACAAATAAATCAACTAATTGAATATGCAAAGAACAAGCGGTATATCAGTGGCAAACACAAACACAACACGAACCAAAGTAGGGTTCAACGTGAGCTTTTTATTAAAAACAAACAATAAACAATGTCCATTAGCCAGCGGGACGCACTGAGACAATACGTCAGATACAAATCTACGAGGAGCAGTCTGTAAAAAAGACCATCAAGAAATATCAAAATATAATCGGGAAAGAGGATTTGCAATAATATCACCATTACTAAATTCTCTAATTCAAATTTTTATGTTTTCATTGCCTTTTTGCCAAATAATTGTTCTGTTTGCAAAACTTAAAACTGCAATGAACTGAAACCTTTTCTGACAAAGTGATAATTACCTATTAAGGAAATGTCTTCTCCAGCCAGCTCACCAAAAATAGAATTTAGTAGGTCGTTGTGGCTCGTCCTCTTCCTGGCATCTATAATATACTGCTAAATGAGATGTAAAGGTGGGGCGCTCGGTGACTTAGTGTCAGACCTGTGTTTGTGTATGCGCGCGCGAGCGTGTGTGTGTGCGTGTGTTTCCGTCTGGTCACTCGAGCGTCAGGCTGAAATGTGCACATCTCCTTTGAGTGGAATGAGCTGAAATGGCAAAGTCCACCCATCCCTTCTCATGCTGCGACATGATGTAGCACAGGTAAGCCCATTAACATGGGGAAAAGGTCACATTGAGAAGTGGAAATCAAATACAGGGATTTGGGCAGGGCCATTAAGCCACCAGGGCTATTAGTATTCATGCGGTGCAGATTAATGGAAAATATGAGCCCTACAGAGGGACCGTAGTATTAAACTCGATAAGCGCTGATTTGCCCAACCTCTGACATCCCTGTTTTCTCACACCCCATTTCTACTCTTTTCTGTATTAATATTAATGATCATATTTGATTTTTTTTTTTTCATTTGAAGGCACAATGCTGTCGGATTGCTGGGTTTTGTGACTCACCCACCTGCCACTGCTGTGATTGGCAAAGGTGTGATTAATAGTCAACCTACGGGAGCTAACAATGCTGGCCTTGCAGAACACCTTCAGTGAAGCAAATGATACCTACGTAACTTAACATTCTTAAATGGTGAAAATACTTAATGAGGCAGCCTTAAAAAGTAATGCTTCTCATGCCGGTCTACTCCAAATATGGTAGCTGTATGATGCCGCACGAAAATAAACAACCCAGGAAAGCTTTGGCGCTAAGCAGGTAGTCACGGTGGAACTGATGTGTACCTCCCTAAAAGAAAGTAACTACATGTTGGGTCTATTTTAGGACATCACCATCTACTGGACATGGAACCCTTGTTAACCCGTGATGTCATGCATATATCCAGCCTACCTAATGCATTGGCTCTGGTACTTTACATTAAGAAATGAATGAATGAATTATTAAATTAAATGAATTAAAAATTGGTTTCCGTCAGTCTTAAATGTGTCCTTATATATATATTTTTTTTAAGATGCCGGCTTTTCCATCTCAGGGAACAGTTAAAACAGTTGTAATATTTCATCCCACAGCTCTATGGAATTTAATAAAGATGAATAAGGTGCTCTACATGTGTTTAAATGTATTTAGCTTTTGTTTGTTGCCCATCCTTGACAGACGGGTTTTTAATGGTTTAGGGGTGAGACGGCTCAGGACATGCAGACTGTATGAAAAGCTTCTAAGTGCCATGTTGCCACTCCTGGCAGATCCCCACCCAACAGTGGCAACGCGTGCTGCCCCCTCCCCCCTCCTCCAACTCCCACCCCTCCACCCTACAGTCGCCCCTGTCCCCCCAGCACACCCCGCCTTCCGCTCCATCTGTCGGCCAATAACCTGCTGGAGCCCGCCATGCCGTTAGCGCACCTGTGCTTGCCACCTCAAATAGAGCTCTTTGACGTACGCAGGCGGCATGCAACCACACACACACACACACACACACACACACACACACACACACACACACACACACACACACACACACACACACACACACACACACACACACACACACACACACACACACACACACAGGCAGCCTATACCCCGAGACGTACAGTATGTTCGTATACTCTTTGGCAAGCACGCATCCTGAAGGGTGAAGCAAAGTTGTCAGCAGAGGACTTTGTCCAGTTACCGAGCCCTTTCTTGCGAGCACTGCAGTGAAAAAGCACTTCGTCGTTGCAGATAGGAACTTGTTCCCCTTTTCATGTTTCTCTCAGCTACACTTGCTTCGTGGGCCGTGACCACAACAGTACAATTGGACTGCCTGAGGCCACGGTCCCACTGTGCCATTACCTTACACGGCCCATGCTTCCATCCACATGGGGCACACATGCTACAGGGAGTTGTCCACCGTTTTCCTCATTAGGTATAAAGTAATGGCTGTGGTCCACAGAGTTCTTGCCCTCCATTCCCCTGCACAACACTGGTGCCCCCTCCCCCACACCCACCTCCCAACCCGCCATGTTCAAGCATCTCTCTGCATCTTCTTCTACCGTCTGTTTATCAGCAAATCAACGGTTTAATTGAGCACTAAAAATTTTTACTTCCTGTTTCCAATTGCAAAGATTTCACAGACTTTTACAGATTAAGTCTAGTTAATGCATCCTAACTGGGTCTTGAATGGCACTCCTCCAAAAACAACTGCTTTAATCCTTCAGTACGGGCAGGAGCATGCCGTTCAAACATCTGTCACACAGTTCAAATGTGACTCGGGCATTTTAAATGACACACTTTGAAACGACTCCGCTTGACAGCTTTGAGAATTTGAGACATGGGAACATTTAGAAACTTAATCACCACGGACACAAATATCAATTAACTGTCTACAGAGCAGCAGCAGATTTGAAAATAATGTGCAAATGTACAAGCAACAATTCAAATAACTAAAAAGCGACTAATTTCCCTTTTCCTTGTTATTACATGCAGGAACAGCAAAAGTGCCATTTTATAGTTTATAGCACATTTGGATCAAAGACAGGACACCCCGGAAAATACAGATCAAAATGGGTGGCATTTAACTCAATGGGAAGCTGATGCCATAAAAGCCAACTGCTGAATGACAGGCCATTAGTAAAACACCTGTTCTACCTTTCAAGGAAAATGTCAAGACTTGAAATCAGCTGAGGAACATGAGTGTTCAAATGAAGCCTCGTGTCAGACACAAAGCATCATAAGCAGAGGACTGTTTGATGAAGCAAATATTTTAGTAATCCAAGATGATCTTATATGGACAATGGTGTCAAAGACAAAAAAACAATGTTTAGATCGCTTAGGAAAAACTAATTATTTTGGTTACAGAAGGTGAACAGTGTACCTTTTCCATCCTCTCATACTTTCTTAGTATGAAGGAGGAAAAAAAAGGCCACAATTAGTCAGCATTAGTCATAAATGAATAATTGATTTCGATTTGAAATTCAGATCAGCCAGCATATTCCCGTGTGGAGGCCTTGGCACAACAAAAAGCTTGTCAGGGCAAAGATGTATGTTTAAGTAATACTACAGGAAGCCCCAACACAACCCCAGTGGGGAGCGATAGCGCCACTTCATATCAGCACAGCAGCCAAATGCCTTGTACGTCTTGGCAGGCTGCATTCATTGTCAATAATCAAAGAGAAATGCTTTTTAAAGAACAGAGATCTGTTTTTCCCAGGCGTCACTCTAACAAAGCTACATGTAGTACAGACATTTATCTTCGTATTTTAGAATCCTTTTAAAACCACGGGGTCGTAATTATGTTTCCCCTCAAAATGTAATTGACAGTGTTTTTTTTTGTATATATCAGAATTAGAGGATAAAACTTACAAAACCTAATTAGCTAATTAGAAGGAAATTGTCAAACAATTCACAAAATGTATCAACATGCTGTATATGGTGAGCGTACGCCGCCTACAGCAGTACAAACTGTACATTTATTATACAGTATAAATGCCATATATGTTACTATACATATAAATACCATCAAAAGGGTCCAGATTCTTGGATGGTACAGCAGCCTTTCTCCGCCTTCTTGTTGCTCCCGCTTCAGTCTTTACCGTGATCATCGTTTGAAAACCCCGTTTACCTTTGGGTTTGCTCAGCCTCTCTGAAGGGCGGACCAATCAGCGACTAGTGTTGGGTGATTAATTGCAATGATGCCGAAGTCAAGTTTGTTTCAAAATGTAATTTGAACAATGGTGGTGGGGGTGGAACTAGATGAAGCAATACAAACAGTTGTAGCGAGGATACCAAATATCGAGAAATTGATTTACTTTCCAAAGGCTAGAGTAATCATTTAGTTACATGGCAGTGAACTCTGCTCACAAACGTCTGTTTTGTCAAGCTTGGTGAGTTTCGGTGCACAACATGTGTCATATAGTGGCCAATTGGTTAAAGGCTTCTCCAACAGTTTAAAAATGAACCCAAGGTCTACGCCCATTAGAATGCAAAGAATGGAAGCAATCCTCAATTAAACATGGCCAGAACCTAGCTCGTCGCAAAATGAATTTGGATCTGGTAATACCAGTTTGATTGTACGGTAGTTCCTTAGAATCAATTTAGATCAAAGTCCCATTTCTATTCCACACTTTTTGTGTTTACCTGTATGGGTTTCAAAACAAAGCGTTCCTGTAACTTTAACACGTATTACTTTGAAAATGGCAAAGAGGGCTGTTCACAAATCTGTTCATGCCTGCGTGTTGCTGGTTTAAAAATAGCTTCTGAAGGACAATTTTAAGGGTTGTACAAGAGTCACATTTCTGTTTTTCAAATTGCTGCGCAACAATTTTGCCTGCAAAAGATGTCTTCTGTTCAAGGACCAAATGTTCCGTGTTGCAAGATGACCTCTCGACAGCCGAGCAATCACAGTCGTCAGCATTCGTAAGCCTGGTGCTTGGCTGAGCTTGCAGACCGCACCAACAAGTTTTCACTCAGTTTGATAAGACAGTAATACTGAGGAAATAACCTTGCCAGGTTACGCCTGTACACTATCATTGATCCAACACAACAGCAAATAAGGAAAATGGAGACAACGGGATAGAAAAAGGTCATTTTCCATCTCGTGTCCTTTTAATGGAGAAACGGTACATTTGCCTCTTTGCTGTCCTCAGCGTAATGCTTTTACAATTTAATAACTTCTATTCCTTATCGGAAAGGTTTTTTTTTTTTCTTGTGCTTGTCAGATAAAGGCCAGGGTTGTCACCAAACTTCTTTCGCTGCTGCGAGACAAAGTCTGTTTACTTTTTCAGTCATCTCTCTCCTCTGTCAGCGAAAGGAAATGCAAACGCTCTCTCTAGAAACCTCCTGGGTATTTCCTTTGCTCATCTCTGTACCCCATTTACTCTCTTGTTCTCTTTCATCCACTTTGGGTAGTTAAGTGCTCATTGATATTCCGTTGGTCAACACGAGGACCAATAGACCTTTTTCCCACAGGGATTCGAAAGTGGCCACTTGCAGATTGCTCCTGACACTGGCTGATGATAATTTAACAAAGCATGGCACTGATGAAAAGGCTTATGAGTTGGGATGAGTTTTTCCCCTCCTCTCACATCATGTCCAACATTAATAGCTTTTGACATCTTGGTTGTTTATTGTGAGAGTGTCATGGCAGCTTGGTATTGTTTGAAACGATCTTCATCTCTGAATTGTTAAAGATATCTGCTTTTAGATTGACATGTATCAAAGTGTAGCAATAGGATAAACAGGTACGCATGTTAGCAAAAAGTGAGTGAGGTCTAGTGAATGGTAAAGGGGCACTCCGCCAATCAAAACGAGGGGCTTGTCCAATTCCTGAGACTAAACGACGGGATTGTTCGGTCATTGCTGCTTAAATTTTGGCAGTTCTTTGAAAAAAAAAAAAAAATCTATTGTAAGTATATATGTTTATGAAAGGTCTGGACTAAATTGCTGCAACGGCCCACTAAAATGATAATTAATTGTGAAGTGTCACAGCCATAGATGAAATGACTGGCAGCTTGCTCGGTGTTTATATGATCAAACTCACCACTTTAGAATACTTTTGCCGATCTGCTTCCACATCTGCACAGTCTTATTTGTCAGAGATGCAAGGTGCCTTCTGTTAGATGTTGCTGACCTGAATCTCAGCAGCAAATCTACTTTTGAAATAGCAGCAACTGTGTAAGTTACCAAGTACACTTTGTCCCAGTTTGCAGAACGCTGCTGAAGAGCTACAGTATTTTAAAATTCAGGAAGAAAAAAAAAACCCTAGTAATGTCTGGGCAATCCCCAAACTCCTCACCTCCTCTGTCAATCAATAGTCTCTTTCATCGGTAGGGGTTGAGCTATCATTAATAATAGCTGACACGCTCCTATAGTGGTAATAAACTGGGGGAATCTGGTATGTAATGGTACAGTAATGGCACCTTGGCAGGGTGTTACACACTCGACAGCTGCTGATGGATAAACCCTAGGTAAATGGATTTGGGCTCATCCAGGGGAGAGGAGCTGCTGCTTTTGGATTGACTCTGTTTTTGTGAGCCTCAGTGGGTGAAAAAGGGCCAGTAGAATTGCAGGAGAATGGAAGTAGGCATGTGGAAGTGAGCTTTTCAGAATGGACAGAGGGGCGTCGGTGGGTGCAACGGAGGGACATGTAGATTTCGGTTGAGCCCCTTAGCAACGAGACATTTATGTGTGTGTGTGTGTGTGTGTGTGTGTGAGAGAGAGAGAGTGGGGATGAATGAGAATGTACTGGGTGAGTGCTAACTGGGGCATGTTAAAGCAATTGTCTTTCCCCATCCCTGTCGTCGCCATGAAGATTGATTTGCTGGTTGGCATGCCATTTTATCTCCTCAAAACATAGACAAATGTGGACCCCAGGATTGTTAAAAAGAACCAAACTTCTTCCATCATTTCAGAAGCCTGAAGAACACAGAATTATAGGATTGATTTTTTTTCAGAGATGATGCGTTGTCACTTTAGACAGTAGGAATAGGAGGAGGGAGAAAGTTGAGCAAAAGATGAGAGGTATTTTTACTCCTCTAACTGACAAGCTTGAAATATGGTCTATTCTGGTTAACCAAAAGGAACACATACATTTCTACATTAGAAAGAATTCCCATTATTTCTCTCTGAGCCATGAAAATCAATTCTAAAATGATTGCTTTCAGTGACGATGGGGAGAGAAAATAGTTGATGTGCCTTTGGCTGGTCCAATAGATAGAAATAGAGGTTGTTTTTTTTCCTATTCTATTTTCTCATGAGAAACTGTTGAAATGGGGAGTGTCTAACTATTTCAGTTGTTCTTTCTTCATTTTCTTGTCATATTTCAATGCAGCTCTTTGTTTATTTCTCAGCACAATGACCCAAATCTTTGAGCATTACATAATTTCCCTGCAGTTTCAAATCCAGGGGTTTGTTCTGTTAGTTTAAACGTTTTATCACATTATGTTGTTTTTGTGGCAAACAACAAAAACAGATTCTCTCAGTTCATTGGTAATGCTCATCAGCTTGTTTTGCATTGTGCCGGCTTTCCCATTTAATGAAGCACTCAGCAGCAGCTTAGAAAGGAGCTCATCAAGTGCCAGCTTCACAGATTAAGTAACTTCTTAACCATCGTACAAAATAAGGTATTATAACTATCAATTTCTTTCTTACACTGAGCTCTTATATCTCTTGATATTTGTCTTGTAGTCATAAAAGTAAAGTAATAAAACACGATCTATTTTCTAGACATTGACCGATGCAGCTTCGCCAGCCAACACCGTCAATGTTGCATTTAATGCTGCGTTATGATTCTTGTCGAAGATCTCTGTATTTTATCAAACCATTCCCTTCTACAGTGCACCATGTCAAGTGCTTTCACCCAGGGTGGAATCGCTCACCCTTCAAAAGGCCATTTTCAGGTAAAAGGGGCCGTCAATTACTTCAATGCATTCTTCATGAGCGCTGGATAGAGTTTCATGGCTTGGTCCTTCATGTAAAGTGACCCCACCTTATGCCGCAGAGGCAAGCTGTGTCTAAAATAAACGATGGCGGAATTGCCTTCAGAAAGCCACAGGAGACGTGACTCCCCTCTGTGATCTCTTCACATTGATACTCTTTCTAGCATAGAGACGCAAAGGTTAGACTGAGTTCACTGAAGGAGATGCGCGGAGGGTAATGGATTGAGTGTCTGAGCTTTGGTTCTGTATACCCAGTTTCCAAAGAATTACGTTCACATGGGGAGATTCAGCGCCTCACAATTTACATCCAATGTTCACTGCCTGTGCATTAAGTACTGTGCCATGCATGTAACAATGTGGAGTCACTGCAAGGGTACTGGAGGTCAGGGAGAATGATGGATGTGCACTAAGTCCAACTTCAATGCAGAAAACTGGGGTTTGCATCCCATCACAGACAAGCGTGTTTTGTTTAATTTTATCGTAACCCACAAGCCTTCCCAAACTTTAATCCAGTCTTTTAGATGTTTAAACGTAACCACCTTTACTGCTTCTTGGCATAAATTGCAGCTATTTTGTCATGGCATGCATGGAGATCATGGTAAGTAAGTAGTATGAAGTAAGTTGTGTTGCTTGATCAACATTAGCAACTGGGTTATACGCATTTTTGTGAACACTGGTCCGGGCACATCAGCGATTTCTCCATGGACACGAGCACAGAGCGCACATCAAATTTTATGGCACTTGGGTTCTCCAACATGACAGAGCGAAAGGTTCTCGCCCCCAGCAATACCCCCGCTCGCCGCATTCGACTCTCTCCCATTTTTTTTCTGTTCCCCAAAATCTTGACACAAACTTTGATGGACGCTCTCTGCTCAAGTTTCAGGTGCATGGAGAAATTGCTGATGTGCCCGCACCAATGGGCACAAAAACATGTGGAACTCCCACAGACAGCTCAGCGGCCTGCTGCCAGTCATGATCACAATACTGAGCTGTCAGACATCGGCCCAACCTAACCCATACATTCATAATGCCTTCATCGCTTAAATATGTCAATGCTGATCACGTTCCACCTTATATCCAGTTTTCCCTGGGACTTTTGTTGCATCACTTTCTCCCTGGTTCTCTGTCATCTCACCGTGACTACTTTTGAATAAATATGAACCAATACCAGATTTTAAATTTCCTAAAACTCTCCTAGAATCATTTTTTGCAACCTTAACCACACCATCGCTATTATGCACATAAGGACATTGCAGAAAGCAATCATTTTTTAAATGTTGGCATTTCATGGCATAGATCCATGTTGAGCATAATTAATACACTAACCTGGAAATATGGTCGATTATATTTAAAATGGCATGAATGTTTGAACACTTGTGTCAACATGTGTGCGAGGAGCACATGGCGAATTGCTCAAATACTCAAGCCACATCTGTCTGAGCGGTGCCGGCCCCTTAGCTCATTCCAGATACGCTCATCTGTTAGAGCGGTGGCGACCGACGCCCTCAAGGAGCCATTGCTGCCTCACCACGGGAGAAACAAAATAAAAGAGGCCCTGCCAGAAGACAAAAAGAGGCAAGCAGAAAAACGACACACAGACCCTTCGTGGGTACATTCCTCAAAACATACTTCATGTAGAAGAAAGGCAAAAATGTGGGATGTTTGTGCAGCGCACACAGACAGACAGGGGGATGCAAACCAAAATAAATGTGAAAAGGCAGGTGCACCCATACACTTGTTTACCACACATGCATGCACACATACAGCAAAGAGGCACGCCGTCTGTCTTCAGGATTTTTCTTTCACTCCTCCAATGCTCAGTGACCTGCCTAACCTGACCTTACGTCTCCAACTTGACTTCTCATCCATGTGTGTATTAAAAATAAATGAGTCGGGCTCAATATCTCACTCATGGCGTCTTTGACACTTAGTCACTCTACCACCACAACATACCATTCAGAGCCTCCTTCGCCTGTTTCTTCCAGTTTTTTTTTTCTTTCATTTTTCTGAAGGAATACTCGATGTTATTACTGTCTCCAAAAGGCCACTTACAGGACGCACGATGGAAATATGTTGACGCTGTTCGATTTTTTATTTTATTTTATTTTTTTATTTTTTTTAAGGGGTTTGAGTGTGTATCTAATTCACTGGTGGCACGGTTCACTATGTGGCTTTCAATGGACCTCAGGGGGAACACATTTATAAACTGGATCCTGAACCAATGGGAGTGATAGGGAACTACATAGCATTAAAGTGGAGGGAACGCCATTTGCGGTACTATATTATACATTAAAAATTGAGATGGGTTGCGCTGGCTCTGCGACTGACCTCTATCAATATTTGATGGCGGTGAACAGCAACTAGTAAACAATAGAGAGAGAAGGTGATTCAGGGGAAAGGTGACGGGCAGGACACATGAAGTCCAAAGAACGGCACACTTGGAAAATGCTTGTGGTAGAAACTCTGTCGCGTGCCAGTCAAGCATGATTCACCTTTTGACAGTTCAGAGCTCAGCAAGTATAGGTGGCAGGGAAATAAAAACGAGGGGTCACTGAAGACAAAAAGCTTCCATGCTAAATCGTCTGTCCGTCAGCCAACTGATTAGACATGTCACAAGAATAAAGAAAAGAAAAAAAAGGAATCGCAGAAGATGGTGAGCACATCGTCAGCTCAGAGGGTTTATAGATAGCTTTTTTGCATGATGGCATTAAAACCACCAATTGAAGGCATCTCTCTAGAGGAGAGTTTAGAGCTTCGAGGCTGCTCTGACCCAATGACCCAAGTATAATTGATGATCTCGTAGTTTTTCACGAGTAAATGCAAAAGGTAGCCGTTTGAATTCATGCGACCGTGCTCAGGCTAACAGCATACTTGCAGTTACTTGAGGTTAACTTCAAAAGCATGTCAGAAAGATACATCATCACCGTTAAGGCCACGGCGGCACATTATACATGTCAAAGCGCCCGATTGCTTTTAAATATTAAGACATACATCGGCAGCATCAATACGAATCGTGAGCATTTGTACGTTTCCTGTCCCATTTCTACAATTCAAAAAAACAGCAACTTTATCACATTTTACCCTCCATTTTATTTTCTGTAGCTTTTCAACTACTTCTGTATATTTTGTCAGGTGTGCCATTAAAACACTGCGTAGCGATGAGATGTGTCTGGTTCGTGTTGCCATTTAAATCTTTTTCCTTTTCTAACTTTCTGAAACCATTTGTGGAGCAAAAACAGTGACAGCGTTTTGGGCATTTTTTTTTTTTTACACATTTTTATTGGACCAACAGAAAATGAGAGGGAACAGAGAGATGGGGAGAGACACGCGACACAACAATACCCCAGCTGGATGCGCGCACACAACAAGAATAGCAGCACAGAAGTTCAAAAAAACAGAGTAAGACATTATTGTAATGGTTACTGTTTATGAAAACAATCCAACACAGAGGCACAGATCAAATGGTGTTTACGGTGTTCATAGGCTGTGTAGATTATTATCTACAGTAAAAAGGAAGCTAAGATTATTTAGCCAGCTAAATAGACCGAGTCGAGTCTGTGGCATATCAGCCTGTCACACTTCAACTCAAACATGTGCTCGCTTCTATATGTATGATTAAATTAGAGATCATCTTGGTAGCATGTGAAGGGAAAGAGACAGAGGAATGGGGGGACAAGTTAATCATCGCAGAGTAGCTTCTCCCATCAACTGGCAGCGACTTTAATCAAATTATGACCTTGTAAAGCATGCACTTGTCATTTGGGACCCTAATCTCTTCGCTAATGACTAATTAGCCCCATCACCTGTTCCTCTAAGCTTTCATTACACCCCCCAACAAAGCTTTAAGATAATGGAATAAACAAAAGGGGGAAAACAATACTTTCTTTACCGCACACGCAAAAAAAAAGAGGAAAAGTAGACCAGACAGACATCAATCAAAACCTGATTGATTAGAGACTGACAAAATTGCTTTTGGATTTTTTTTTTTTCCTCCCCACTCTCTGGCAAGAGACCACTCTTTGGCGCTCTAGAGGACAATAAGGATACACAGATTCATTAGGAGTAATTAATCGAAAATAGCTACCAAACACCGGCGGGAAATGGTGAGAGAATTCACGCTACCTCAGCGTGAGTTTGCAGCATGCGGACATTGAGGTTGTGGAAATAACCAAGTGGCCTTGTCTCATCAATAACTTCACCTTCAGTTGGGACAAAGCCCTTTGGACCAGAGTTACAAATGAGTAAAGCCCACTTGTTTGTTTTTGTGTTAGGTCTTGTTATGGATTAACTCATTTGCCTCAATCTGAGGCCGCACACGTGCAACATCTTGGCTCTTGCAGCGGGTTTGCAGAAGGGGACGGGGAGAGGGTTTTGTTTGTGCCATCCAGCGCCTGTGCAGCTGCACTACTTGGCGGCAGGCACACAAACAGGCGGCTCCCATTCATTAGGCCTTTTTATAACAGAGATACTCTCCTTCTGGGGGCCCGAAGCATCTGCCTCCACATCAGTAAGAATGAATGGGTAAGGGGGTGGAGGGAGTAAGCAGGGAAACAGAAAAGAGGGAAAACTGATAAATCTTGGGGGGAGATAAGAGGCACAGTAGAGTTACAGAGCCAGAAGAAACTCAGCAGCATTGCAAACTGCACTGTAGAGTGAGTGCAACAGCAGTAGAAAGTGGCTACTCTGATGGAGTGAACCTCATTATTTCATTGTCTCTCCTCTTCTTCACTCCTCCCTCATCCTCCAATCAGAGCAACATCTGGCTCTGAAGAATAATTAAAGACCTCTGGATGGGCAGATCTGACACAGATACGAGCGCACGCACCTCAATAAGTTATCCAAACTGACCCAAGGGAGTCATCGCGCACAGCCCTGTGCAGCTGTAATGCAATAATATTGTCTTTAACACACAGCCGTTACAGTTTTTACTAATATATCGTCGATAATGTTTCACTTCAGCTCACGACACACAAAATTCTTAATTTCTTCAGCACTGTTAAATCACGACAGAGTTTTAATTTTCTTAGATGCTGACCTCACTGAGTAATGCAACTAAATACAACGAAAACTTAGCAGCGTGATGGTAGATACTGTGGCCTTTGGTTCTTTATCTTATAGTGATGAATGAGGTATGTCACATCACAAATGAAGATATCCCACAGGCCACCACCACTGCTGTAATGAAGCACTTCAAAATGATATGGCCAACCCCAATAGAGGCTGTGCTAAATTTCATCTCTCTGAATTTCATTAACGTGTACGCCAGCAGGTGCAAGGACAGTGGCTGTCTTTTTTTTTTTTTTCCTTTTTTTTCCCAGTACGTATAAATCATGACACCCAGAGGGTACCTGCAGGTTGTCTCGGAGGGCAGAAATAAATAAAACATCAGCTCTATGTTCATACAAATCAAATTTGATGAGAAGTAACAGGGGGATGTGTAGCAGAAACAGTTGATCCTGTCAGCTAAGATTGTACTGGGCTTCCTCAGAGGTAGGTTGATCTATGATTTAAAATGAAGTAAAGAAGATATTCAAAATGCATGATTGCAAATCTGAGAAATGCTAATGATCTATTTTTTGAGTGAAGTATATTTTTGGTTCAACTATTGTGGATATAATGAAACTGATTTGCCATCCAAGTTGCATGATGTCCAACTATCTTTCAAAACAGTGTTAGCACACTTAGCATCAGAGAATTCAACAGGCTGCCAAAGTGCCTGCCAACCACTGTCAACACTGCTTTGAAAGATAGTTGGACATCATGCAACTTGGATGGCAAATCAGTTTCATTATATCCACAATCTGTGGAAATTAACATCCACAATTAACCTTTATCTATTGCGGACAATGCACCTCTGGCCAGGTCACACAACCCATTTGCATGACATTTAATATAAAGCATCCTTGAATGCAGAGCAGGGACCTGTGATATGTTAGAAATAGCTCCTGAAATCTAAATGGAAATCGTGCAGGCCACGGACCCAAGAGAAGGAAAATAACCTTGCTTTGTTGAACCGGGCCCAAAGAATACAGATACATGAAAGAAAGGGGAGGCTGCGGATCCAGCAAACAAAATGATTACACATTTTAGAGCAATTTCTGGGTCCTGCGGTCATAATCATTTTGTCAATAGCCGTCCAGTGTGCAGGTGCGCTGATACAGATGGTTTTATGAAGATCCATTAAAAATAATTTTGCTCATCGCCGGGCCCAGGAGGGGCCCAAACCCAGCAACTGGGAGACGAGCCCAGATGCCTGCTTAGGCTACAGCTCTCGCCCACCCCACGTTCCTAATGTGGACCACCCTGTCACCATGGGAACGCAGCAAAAATAATAAAACCTGTCAAGGTAGGCAGCAAGAGTGCTTGTGTACACATGCACAGATATATGCGCGCAGGCTCATAAACACACACGATGTGTAAACACATACATCTTAAGGCGAGAAGCTCCACCGGAGAAAGTAAAAAGCAGTCGTTTCAACTTGGGCATGAGTGATGGCAGCTATAAGATAAAGTTATTTTTTCGGGATGCAAATGCTTTTTTAAAAACAGGTGAGTAAGCACAAGATTGCTGATTTGACTGTCACTTTAGGCGATTTCTTTAACAAAAGTACTTTCTCAAAAGCATTGCTGCAAAACAAGGCAGCCAGCGAGCGAGGAATTCGTTCGATGCGGTTGTCCTTGGTGGCAAACATTTGATGTGTTTTGATTAGACTCTGGTGTGGGGGGGAAGGTGGGGGGATTATCAAAGGCTAAGAGAAATCAATGTTCTTTTAATAAAGAGGACTCGGGTGGGAGGGAGACAGACAGTTCTGTTCATGACAGGGCCTGTCTCTGCCTTATCTCGCACTTCTCAGATCCCCTAGACAGGCAAATATTTTAACTGTAAACACCCGTGGCTCGACAGCCTGCGTGGGCCTCCTGTCAGGTTTTTTTTTCACTTGCTACTTACTCACCTACTCTCTCACACCATCAAAAATGTGTTCGCAAGAACACTAAAACCCATGCAAAAGGTACACACGTGCATACCTGCACTCAGCATCAATATACAAAAGCTGTTGTAATTATATCGTTTCATGTGTGCACATTTTTGAGTTCAGAATGCTGTTGCATGTACTAAACGATACCTCCAGCTGCCATCAAAATCCACTGTCGTCCAGATTAGCCTGGACACCACCAGATGCCTCATAGCCGCCAGAAGAAGAAAGGCGCGGCGAGGTGCAGTGAATTCCAGTAATTAATCCCAGATTACATCCTGTGCCTCTCCATCAAGCGAGTTAGCTGCATCGTGCAGAGAGGCTGACTAGTTTGTGAGTAATATAGTAATACAAGGCCAATATGGGCACAGCTGAGTAGTTTCGGGGTACGAGGAGTTTTGCAAGTAATTTTATTGCAACTAATGATCTGTTAAGAGATCCTCTGTTCTAGAATAAAGAGGCTTTTCATCCAAAGTATGAGGAAACTCTGGAATGGTAGCACAAAAAGGCACAACATGAAAAATCACAAAGATATCACAAAGACACAGCAGAAGTTCCATTGCCAACGTTTTGGCAAAACTAGTGTATTTCACTTCAAGAGTTGCAGGTGCACAAACCATTTAATCTAATATAACAAAGAGCTTTTGCCAATACGGGGATTTATACTACGTGTGATCATTTCCAAAACTCTCACAGGGTGAACAGATAAACTTAAAAACCTAAAATGTATAATTTAGCTCCTTCTAAAACATCAAACTGTCATGACTGTCTGTGCAAACTAACTCCAGATGCCCTTAGCTCCAGGCATACCTGCTTTATCCTGTAGACCTGTAAACCGGTAGATCGAGACCCCTGCAAAAGGGGGGGGGACCAGTCTTTCCCCGCTGACACTGGGGAAAACGATGGATGTCATCAGGCATTCACACGGACGCACAGTTTAGAATCACCAGATAAACATATACGAGTGTTTTCAAACTGGGAATTGCAAGGAAACCCTCTCAGGCACAGGGAGAACGTACAAACTCAACACAGAAAGGTCCCAGCCAAACAGCAGGTTCAAACTCAGAACTTTCTTGCTGTGAGGTGACTGTTAACCACTGTACCACTGTGCCACCTAAAAAAAAAAAAAAAAAAAAACAGGGTACACGTTAAATTTGTGAACTGTGCAGGTGCTGGCTGGTCAGGTTTTTGAATTTTGTCTTTATGCTAAGCTAAGATAATGACCTCCAAGCTTCAATTCCACTAATGTTTGGTTAAAAGACCAAACATTAGATTAATATTGATGTTAAGATTCCCCCAATAGTCAGCTCTTACTTTAAAGACCCAGTATACATATGCAGATAACTGATATATGCAAGCTCAGTTGAAGTGGTGTTTAACCTCCTCCTTCTGCTGCGTCACTTGGAGCCTCTTTCAGGAACACCTTAAAGTTACTGGACCGAGACAATTAATTGACTTCCTATTCATGCTGCTTAAGATAAACTAACCCCCCCGCTACATTTATGGTCTTACTTTTAACCTTGACGCTACGACAAACAAGTGTGATCATAGTGATCAACATGCTTAAAAATACTATGCAAATGGCATGCACCTTTGTTCCAAAGGATGAGGCAGTAAGTGTTGTGGACTGACAGTAAAACAATGATTTACATGTGCTGATAACCTGCGCATGGCACATATAAAGAAAATGTAGGCTTCTCAGCTGAAAGGAGAGAGATAAAAGCATCCCTTCAACTTCTGCACTGTATCCCCTGCATACTGAACAGCAGCCTCTTTATCCATCAACTGAGGTTTTTACTCTATCATCAATATAACTTTGAGGCAATTTGTAGCCGCCCAAAAACATAGTCATATTCTGCAAAGGTAGATTTGTTTGAAAAACTAATGGCGCTGGAGTGCTCGGGAATGCTCATATTTTGTCTGACCTTTCCAGCTCAATTTCTTCTCTGCGGCTATCAAATCTAAATTAAATAAATGAACTACATTATACATTAAAACTTCATTTCAATTAAAAATGGTGTTCCCTTTGATGCTGAGGCCTGGGTGGTTGATGTGATTGAAAAACCACAACACTCGCCCCCCCCCCCCCCCCCCCCCCCCCCCTTACCCAAGAGGCCTGTTTACTTCAGATTAGGCCAGCAGTCATTCCTCACTTGAGAGGGGAAATATCGTTTTTTTGTCGGTCCTGTAATAAACAGGACTGTTTTGCAAACATACAATGAAAGACTTAATTTTGTGCCGAAATATATGGCCAATTAATTTTGTTGTTACAGAAAATACTTGCCTGTATTTGTTGCATCAGGCCCTCCTTCTGGTTTTTATGTCTGATATTTGATACGGCAAAGCATCAGTAAGTCATCTGCAGAGTCCTATGTCTCCCCCCCACCCTCTTCAAAGACAAGCCAAGAGCCCTTGAATTAAGTCAATCATTTAGTCGTAACAAATTAATTAAAAGAATAATTAAATCATTAACACATTAAATACGGCAATTAGAAATCTTGTCCTACATGAGTGAATTTGAGTGAATTTAATGGGGGAAGCAAACGGAGCAATGGGGTGTGCCAAAACAAAATCTTTATTTAATGCTTTTTTCACAACAACATGCACTTTGGGATCACCCTCCAAAGAAATGGTTGACTAATGTTATCTCCTGACGGTGTATTATAAGAATATCAAGGGGGAATTTACATAAA
The DNA here is from genome assembly GCF_029030835.1 of Brachyistius frenatus. Taxonomy (NCBI): domain Eukaryota; kingdom Metazoa; phylum Chordata; class Actinopteri; family Embiotocidae; genus Brachyistius; species Brachyistius frenatus. The sequence continues at coordinate 1,621,044 of NW_027210653.1, forward strand.
TCTAAGAGTCTCAGTGAAGGAATAAAGCAGACAGGATTTTATGGACTAAATATATGTATATAGCTTTTATAATAACTGGGAAAAACACAACTGACCTCAATAATGGCTGCTGCCCCTCCCTTCCTTGTTGCCTAGTAACTGCAGCATTGCCTTGAGCAGGCAGAGTCAGGGGGAGTAAGGGGGTCAGGAGGGCAACAAGGAATAAAAAGGTTTCTCTGCCCAAACTGCCTGTTGGCTTATGACGCTCCACAGGCAGGATGGCTCGGCCAGCGCAATGCCCCCTGATAGCAAGCTAAGGCAATGGCAATGTTGTGGAGCTGGTTAATTCCATGCCGTAATACCCTCCCACACTGTATATCCCCTCTCAACAGAAATGATCTTAAAGTTCCCAACCTGCTGATGAGAGCACATTTGAGCAACACTGAAATGTACTGCTGGACAAATCCGGTTAGAGGGACACGAGTGATGGGATGAAGCTGAGATAATGAAGCCGAAGCAGATCAATGGAGCCCTGTCCTCGTTTAGGCAGGCACTGACGTGTCATCGTCACATCTGTTACACCGGATGTAACCACGCCCTACATTGGACATTGAGACAATCTGGCACAAATGCTCATAACCGCAATCCTTCCTGGTTTTCTTCAAATCAAGTTCCCGTGCCAAACTTGCTCAGATTTTCTCCAGACCATCACATGAGCAGAGTGACACAGCCACAAAATTAAATACAAGTCATTGCTCAAAACTAATAGTTCAATCCAAACGTCAGTCCAATATTTGTTGATTTTGAACAGGTTTCACAAATGGAACTCTCAATTTAGGGAGTGAGGCCTGCATGCCTGCGCTCCCAATCACCAAATACTACACACAACGAAAGTCATCATGATGAAGATCAATGATGACTGTTGATATGTATTACTACATACTACTCCATAGGATGGCTGGAATTTCCCTTAGAGATAGGGTAAGGAGCCGAGATATCCGAAGGGAGCTCGGACTGGAGCTGCTACTCCTTTGCGTCTACAGAGGCCAGATGAGGTGGTCTGAGTATCGGATTAGGAAGCCTCCTGGGCACCTTCCACTGGAGGTTTTCTAGGCCCATCCAGCTGGTAGGAGACCCCAGGGTAGAACCAGAACATGTAGATTATATGTCTCACTAGCCTTGGCAACGGCTCGGGATCACCCAGGATGAGCTGGAAAATGTGTCTGGGGAGAGGGACATATAGACTACCTTCCTTAGCCTGCTGTCAAAGCGACCAAAACTTTGGATAAGTGGCAAAAACAGATGGATGCATTAATTTGCAATTGGTCAAAATGAGAATCATATTTCCCATTAACGGCTTGCATGTGTGTCTTCTTGTGTTGTTGGGAAAGCCTGATATCCAAACAACACAAATCATTCATGAAAACATCGGTCCACAACCTTACTATCTGTCAGAAACTCCAGTGTTCACATTTAACAATGATAAAACACACCGCCGTCCATGTCATTTAGCCACCCACTGCAGTGACAAGCTGACAACTGAAGCTCCGACACTGGTGCGAGGAAAAGCAGGTGATTGGCTGTTCACGTCTATCATGGCTTCCTGAGCAGGAATAAAATGTATCAAATTATAGTTGCCCTTTTATGTTTTCTCAAGACTGCATGGCAGCCTTTTCAGCACATGTATTCACACAGACACGCTGCTTTTTATGTCTATTTAATACACCATTGATGGAATAATGATACTTAGGGGAATGCTGGTGCGATAGGGGATGTGTGACACAGGTAGTGACTGCGCACTAATGTGTGCGAGAGGCAGTAGCAGATACAAGAATAGTGGTAGAAAGACGAGAGCTTGCCATCATCTTATTAAGTCCATTAAGCAACACTTAACTTTTCTCAAGGATTTAAAATCAGAGAAGCAGCACCGACAGTTTTTTTTTTTTTTTTTTTTTTTTTTGAGGTCATTGATGTGCTCCAAACGCACAACGGTTGACACTTCCCGACTGCTTTAACTTTCCATGTATGCAGCAATAGTCAGATAGCGATCAACTGGCTTCAGATGAAAGCCTGATGCAAATAACTTGACAACAGCTGGGTGAGAAAGTTTGGCATAAGAGTGCAGATAGAAAAATACTTCCTTTATTGAAAGTTGCGCCAGAGAAAAATCTCCCAACATAATCACATTGCAAAGAAAAGTGTCTCTGACAGGGCACGCGCTGCCTTTCACAGGCATTATTCTAAGCCTGAGGTTTTATATGCTCTGAGACAAGCTCAACCTTGCATTATTAGATGTAAAAAGCTCCGTGTGCACCAGGGAAGAGGAGCCAGATATAGTAGTAGTGGCTATATGCATGCATAGGAGCATCACCTCGACAGTAAGGCAACATAACCGTAGAGCCCTAAGGGCACTCAGTAGCATCAATGGTCTATTTGTGTATACATATCAGAGTAGAATGGGAATGATCTCTCACATCGATCCCTCTCCAGTCTAAATATTTTTTAGAAAGCTATCGATTATATCGGCTGGTATGTTCTGGGAAGCATTAACAGAAAAATGTGTCTGAGGCTTTATGCATTACTGAAAATATACAATAAAAATGTCTGGGTATCAGACAGCAATGGTGATAAGCTGAATATACAGAGCATCATTATGACCTCCTGTGCATCACTTCTTGTTTAAATCTTTCAAAATAGATCTATAAGTGTGAAATTTGAAAGGTGAAATTGCCACCAAGTTGTCCGAAAGGCAGTGAGGAGGTGCTCAGTGTTACCTCCTAACTGCTGTTTGTTTCAATGTTTGGAGGCCCACTGGTTCTTTAGGTAGTCTCATGGCAGCATGCCAAATCAAAAAGCCAGCAGACACTGCATCCTTATTTCTACACACTGTAAGGGCTGCCCACCGGTGAGACGATACAGAAAAACCAGCAGGTTTAAACAGTCATTCTTACACTGTACAAATGACAACATGCATTCAAATGTGAATGCACACAGAGCATCAACAACAGCCTCCAGTTTAAAAAACAAAACATAAATGGATGCGTTATGGAATTGATCTCTCTGTGCGGTTAATCTATTGTTGCCTCTTTAATGAAACTACTGCAAATTAGCACTACCCAACATTAAAATGCAGAAATAATGGATTCACATCCAGAATTTACCAAAGAGGCAATGCTCAGGTTCTAATTGCACAGATTTAACTGATAGCATAGCATGCGCTGTGTGTAATCTTTCTGGAAAATTGCTCGGTGCCGATTTAGCAGATATCCTGGGAGATATGCGTTGCCACGGTTAATCGTACTGCAGGCCAGTTTTATACCTAAAATCAAAGTGGTTCACATTCGAGTGGGTTTTAACACATCAAAGTGTTTACTTTGAAGGAAAAAATAGAAGAGAACTGTCATTAACGGCCACTGTTATGCATTCATAAGCTGCAAACATAAAAAAAAAAAAAATAAATAGACATAGTATAATACTATACAGAACAATGGCTTTAACACAAATACTGCAATGGTTTGTCTGGGCTTTAAACTGTTAATGGTGGCACATGGCAGTTCATCCTTTGATTATGCCTCAATAACCAGAAGCCATTTGTGTGACAAAATACTATTAATATGCTTATGAAGGGCCAAAAGGGATCAACTTAAATAATACCCCCTAAAACTAATGTATTCTACAACTTTGAAGTGTGCTAGCTGCACAAAGCTGGCTAGATAAGGATTTCTCCGAGTTGCTTTCACTGTTGCTTTGCTTCTTCCACTTCTAAGCCGAAGAACATAGAGAAAAATAATAATTCCTGTGCTTGTAGCCAGTATAAAATGGTATATGCAGTGTGTATGCCAGTGCATGCAGACATGTAAACCTTGTTTTCATGAGTTCATGCCTTTAGCATAGCGAGAGGCGCTACATGAAAGTGTGGTGGCCTTTGGTTTGGGACAACCTGCCTGCCTCAAGAAAAGAAGTATCTCAAGGTCTTGTTCAACCATTGGAGGTTTTCCCAAGCTGTTCAACTGTCAGGAGACCCCGGGGGCAACCCAGAACACGATGGAGAGATTATGCATCTCATCTGGCCCGAGAACCCCTCTGGGTCCCCCAACAGACTGGAAGGTGTTGTTGGGGAGAGTGCCGTGAGGGTTGACTTGCTCGACCTGCTGCCATCGCGACCAGATCCCAGACATGAGGCGGGAAACGGATGGACGGAGAAGGCAGAAAAATAACAATAAGTGGTCCGAGCTCGATGTAGTTTTTGGTCTCGTTCAGAAGTAGAACAAGACGATGAAATATTTAGCGTCACACCTTTATAAAACAAAGTGCCTGTTGAGACTCAAAGGAGCAGTGTGTAGGATTTAGTGGCATCTACTGGTAAGGTTGCAGATTGCATCCAGCTGAATACCCCTCACGCTCCGCTTCCATGAAAGAGAATCCATGGTGGCAAAAATATTCACTAAAAAGGCCAAAGTGCTTTTCTAAGTCCGTGTTTGATTTGTCGGATCTGGTGGAAACATGGTGGGGCAACGTGGAGGGGCAACGTGGTGGGGCAACGTGGTGGGGCAACGTGGAGGGGCAACGTGGTGGGGCAACATGGAGGGGCAACATGGCGCACTCCGTGGAAAAGAACCCGCGCTTTACGAAGATATGAAGTGCTCATCTGAAGGTAACAAAAGGACAACAACAGAAGATTACACACTGATCAAAACGTGATTATGTATCTTATATTCTCCCATTGGCCTCTAATCTCAGAGAGCACTAAATTAAAAAAAATATACATACTCTGAATGAACGGTCTGGTTTCGTGTAACTCTACTGTAAAAACAAACCAAACATTCTGCGCTGCAACCGAAGACGGGGATCTAAAAACAAGTAGCTGTAAAATGTGGAAGCCAAAGTGGTGTATACAAAAGATGCAATGCATGATAGCGGCCGAGCGTATGTCAGTAACTTTGAATTAGCTCCTACAGCGCCGCCTGGTTATGGCCGCAAGCCTCATCTCAGATCTACGTCGGGAAAAATCATTTCTCCACCTCTTCTCGTGCGCTCGCATCAGTTCTCCCTGGTTGGTTTCCTGATGGACTGCTCCCTCACCATGCAAGGCACGCACATTTGTGCAGACAAACCTACGCAGACCCACCACACAACATCGTGCGACGCTCCAGACATGACATGATTCAGGTGCACATTCTCACAGAATCTCACACGTGCACCAACCGCAGGACGCCTTCCTAATGTAGACCAAATTTTGGCGAGTGGTAATGAGTTCATCGCAGCAGCTTATTGGGATGCCTGTCGGATTCCAATCCATCTGCGGTGATGAACCCCAAAAGCATGCAGACACACTCATGTACACACACACACACACACACACACACACACACACACACACACACACACACACACACACACACACACACACACACACACTTCTGTATTTATCAAGCATATCATTTGTGAGGAGCATCATGTCAGAGGAAGTCTGGCAGTCTGATTCATGGCCAGATATTCATGGCGATCGTTTTGGAAGACAGCTATGGGTTTGGTCCCCCCCCCCCCCCTCACACACACACACACACACACCCCACCCAAGCCACACACACATACCCAAGAGATGCACAGGGTACATCTCTGAGCAGACCATCAGGGGTTGTAAAACAGTAGAGTCGTAATGTTCCCCAGCCTTGGGGGCTTATTAGGAGGCATAAAAGCTGCACGCTACCTTCATTCATATTCTCCATAAACACCCTGCCACAACGCAGCTTTTTACTGCTTTCCAACTCTGGGCAGTTGGAAAATATAAGCCTCTGTGCCACTATTTTGTGCTGCATGATTGATTTGCAAAATAGGCCTGTACTGGAAATGTATCGGAATAAGGCCAGGATTTGCCTCTGTGTGTAAGTGCAAATTGCAGTGTCAGATCTCCGTGTGGATGTTGTTTGTCAGGCGTAAACTCAGCATGGCTGCAATTTTTATTCCTCTCTTTACACCGATGTCTGTATAATCTGCAAAAATAGGAGCCGTTGTTGATTATAGTCGAGGGGAGAGAAAGGACTGGGCAAATTGACATTTTCAACTTGGAAATTCTGGACAATAAAAAAAAAAAAAAAAAAAAAAAAAAAAAAAAGCACAGCGCGTCTGAAATAGTTTTCGGTTATGAGAATAGAATTATTCATTCCCGTGCACTGTACAAAAGTTCACGATGGAAGAAATCCACCAGAACTCAAGTGCAGACAATTACAGGGGCCAGTGTGCTGTTGTGTGAGTCTGATTTTGAAAGAGTATTATCTGGGTTTGAAAACAGGGCCAGGCCACTGAGATCACACCTCTTATCTCCTGCATTCAGCGCAGCGCTATTGAAGACAGCCTGAATCACATACTGCCTCTTTCCCAACTGTTGGTTCATCTTCGAACTAGGTCGCTTGCGTTACATGACAGGCAGAAAGGAGAGGAGAGAAAGTTAGTTTGTGTATGTGGGTGTGTTGAGAGTTTATAATGTGAGTGAGATCCTGGGAAAGAAATAGGAAAATAAAATGAGGTGAAAAATGTAAGACGTGAAAAATGGAGCTGTGGAGGAGAAATAAAAATAGGAGGAAGAGCTGCAGAGAAAGTTAGTCTATTGTGTCGAGAATGAGCCACTCTGAAGCTACATGTCATTTGGCGGCCCCTCCCTTTTGCCGCTGCCGCCGCTGCCGTCCCCCCCCCCCGCTGTCTCCCGTTCATCCACACAGCACAGGAACATCTGGCTTTAAAGCAGCCCAATAAAAGAGCCACCGGGAGGGGAGGAGTGAGCGAGAGAAAAGGTGTGGGAGAAAGTGTGAAGGAGAGCTAGATAGCGGAGCGATGTAGAGATACAGAGGCAGCGGAAAAGACAGTGAGACGGTGTAAGGGAGTGCTCGGGGGCTGTCATAACCGCAGAACCGGGCCCCTTCAAATGACATCCTTCACCAAATCATATTTCACACGTGGCTACAAAGGCCACATCACATTTAGAGCACTCCATCCCCTGCAGGAACGGCGACACCACTCTCAGCTCTGATTCTCCTTCCCACAAAAAAATGGCCACTTGCTAACGGTGTGTCTACATTCACAGTGTGTAATAAAAAAGATAGTGACAGCACCCACATGCAAAAGAAGTTGTACCTTGACAATAATTCAAAAAGAACTGCATTTGCATGTATATGACGGTGATAGAAAAGGTTTTAAAGTCAGAACAGTCTGTTAGGCAAACCGGTGCAGGTAAAACCACTTGAACTTAAAGTCTTTCCGTCGCAGAAGAAAATGTACTTCGATGTAAAAAAGAAAGATGTTGCGGGGAGCCGGATGCAGCAAGTGGGCACGGCGACTATTGTGTTGTTGTGAGCGAGAAATTCACGAGCTTTAACACGCCGTGAGCGGGCGTGTTGTCATGTTTGGAGAACCCAGACGCAAGCACGCCACATTTCAGTTTGTTTGCGCTGAATGTTTTCCCGCACACGCCTCCGAACATCACAGTAGAAGTCTGTGTTGACAGTCCGACCCCGGGGGACAAATTCACTTTGCAAAAAACAAACAAACACAAATTTAAAAAACAACTAGTTGCTCCAAACGTGACACACCTTCTTCTTTCTCCGACAGCAGTGTTCTGCCCCTCTTAAAATGCAAATCCCACTTACAACATCTCCCTCTGTTCATTATTTCATTCCTGTAGGCTTTCTGGAGCATCTCAACGGCCTCCATTACCGATTTCACCGGTTTGACGCAACATTAGATGCGTGTTCATACCGGTGGTCACAAAAACGTCTCCAACACAGGTGCTGATGTTAATCAAGCAACAAAATTTGGACTCAGAAAAACTCAGAAGACCCCATAAGTATACGGACAAAAAGAGAAAAATGCTTTCTTGAGAGCATTTTGAACTTTGTTTTGGTCAGTTTCTACAGCACTACATGATTAAACTATCATCATCTTCCTCTGCCACAGATCAACTGTGTGAAAGACCAAAATGCCTTGTAAAAAAAAAAAAAACATGAAGTCACTGGTAGTGGCTCGGCTGTACAGCTGACAGAATGACAAAGTATTTTTGACATCTACCTGTCAAGCAAGTGGAGCATTGTGCGTAAGTCACATTGCGATCACTGTCATTTGCATTGCCGAGCAGGTTCATGGAAGGTTTTGTGGGCAAACTGAGCAGGCTGTTGTCAGGAATTCAAAATGATTTAAAACTCTTTCCAAGAAAACAACCGCCAGAGAAAAATATATAGAAATGATGAGTCCAGATAAGCTTTGAAAAAGCAGATAAAAAGATGACAGGATCCATGAAACTGCAGTAAGTATACGACATGTAGTCATTTTTCCCCCAATTGCATCATGTGCCTGGAAATCCAACAGGCAGGAAGCAACAGATTTCATTTGCATTGGTGCTCGGTGCCTCAACAATCACTGCTCCCAAAGTAGGTCAACACGAATCGGCGCCTCTGAAAAATAATAACAAAAAGGTGAGCCCCCTTGCTCTCTCAGGGGCGAACGCGCCGCTTTCCTGCATCTCAGATGCTCCTGCAGCGAAATGTGCCGTATCAGCACTCTCCAAATCTGTAGGCATTATACTAGGGCATATTAAGGCACAATATTGCATTCAGTGTGCGAATGCGCTCGGCAGCCATTGTAAAAATTTTAACAAGACAGTAGCGGATACACACTCACATTGTAAATATGCAGAGTTTTGTTAGGAGGCATTGAGGCTGAAATTGTAATGATGTTAGTGTGTGACGGGGGCTCCTGCGAAGACCGAGCGCGCCGCCATATAGCCTCATCCTTTTTCATCAGTGTGTTTTCCCAACCCGAAAAGTGAGTTGGAAAACACAGTCTATTCCTTTGGGGGTGTGTAGCTTTGAGCAAAGTGCACTTCATCTACAAGAGTGAGTCAGGGCACTGTATATCACCTCAGCACAGGCACACTGTCCTCTCACTCACACACACACACACACACACACACACACACACACACACACACACACACACACTCACACTCACACTCTCCTACTCCCCAATTCGCACAGAAACACACCATGCCCTTCCTCTCTTTACCTCGGAGCCTCACACATACACACACACACACACACACACACACACACACACACACACACACACACACACACACACACACACACACACACACACACACACACACACACACACACACACACACACGTCCTCTCTGTCAGTATTTGAACAGTACATGCAATGTCCAGAGACCGAGCTTCATGCACAGTTAATGTCTCTGCTGTCCAGATGATTAACGTTACCCAATTCACATTCCCAAACGTTGTCCAATTCCACTCGCCTCCTGCTTCACCTTCTGTGTTGAGCTCACTCCTGGGCTTCAGGTAAAAATAGCCGCTCCACCTTGTTCCTCTCTGCCGTCACACAATGTGCCGTGACTCCGCCGGGGTTTCAGACCTGGGAGAAATTGATTTTATTGAGAGAAAGGCTTACACATGTCAGAAAATACTCTACAGACCGCTGCACTTCAGAACTCTGGATTTTAAGGAGTGTGCATGGTGTACAGTTGGGCTGTTACTTTTATTAATTCTGACTACAGCTTGAACGCAGGGACATGCCGTACTCAAGCTACTGGGCTATAGTCTCCTATTTAGAAGAGAAGTAGTTAGAGTAAGTATTTTTGATTCAGGACCATCGAAGGACAAATTGTGGATAAAGGTTGAAACTCAGCAGACACAAGTGTGGGTGACGTTCAAATGAATTCTTACGTGTCGGTCATAATTAAACCAAACTTATTTTCTTTGCAAGACTGAATATATGTTTTGCAGCAGCTCTACACTGTACTTTTTTTGGTGCTTTAGGCACAAAGTAAGATTCACATTTTTCGAGGCACTGAAAAAGTTATTAGCAGCAGCAAATGTCCCTCCCTGCCTGTTCTCAATCCCAGGGCGTCATATAATGATGTTTTGTCACAGTCGTTGGCAAAAAGACACACACAAGGTGTCCTTCGGGACTAAGACATCCCGTGCGGAGGCCGGTTGAAGAAGGTCGTGTGATGAAGGGCAGGGAGGGGAAAGGCCGCGAGAAGGTCAGGGGTGGTCGGATGGATCTCTTTAGTTACCAAAACCATGATCTTTTCCTGACCCCAACCAAATAGCTTTGTTGCCTGACCATAACCATGTGGTTTTTGGTGGCTAAACATAAATAAGGCACCTTGTGCGTCTATATGAGACACAAACGGCTTTGAAAAAAAAAACTGCATCATTTATTCATTTTGGTTAACTGAAATGACACTTTCATTGAAGAGAAATTTGCCTCCTGTCATCATTTTGGTGAAGCAGATACTTTATAAATAGACATGTGGAGAGGTGTCACGCAGGTACGTAGGCTACTCCGGCAGACCGAGTGGACAGAAGCCAACTACAGAAAGGAAGAGGGCAACGGCAACCTGAATGAATGCAAATGTGTCTTCACACGTCTACTTCCCAAGAGCCACTTATCCTCTGTGAAAGTCCCCGCGCTGTCAGTCTCTCATCGACATTAGCAGCCTGCGGACGCCGCCCGGCTCTCAAAACTCTTCTCCGGTGATTACGTCGCTGCTGCTGGCAGTGGCACTGCAGCGAAAACAGCTCCGGTAGCTTTTAACTTGTTGGAGCGTTTGTCTCTGGTAACTTTGCCATTTACTTCTTTCAAATTTTCCCGCCCACGTTTATGACTTGCCTTGCCGGCGGCTGGTCATGACAACTTGCTCGGGTTACGTCACGGCGGTGCTCTTCTTCGTCATTTATTTCTTGTTGTAATGCTCAGGAAATACATGATTGAAATAGCGCGATCTGCTGTCGACTGTCAGCGTCATATCTGCCGCTGCGTAGATGAGAGACGTACCCGTGACTGAAAATGATCATATTTTGTGGAAAATTATCGGATGCAAGTCAGAACCAAGAGAGTACACGGGCGTGTGTAATTTCATGAATCATGTTTTTATTGAGACAAACAATGTTTTGACACAGCCTGCAAATCTAACCACATTCATTTAAAAAACAACAACAACAAAAAAAAACGTTTTATTACACACGGAAGGGAGGGTAGTCTTTTGGGACTTAATCAAATGAAAATGTCCCCACACTCCTGACAAAAGCATAGCTGTTCAGTTAATTTAAGGCTGTAAGGGTAAACTGTAACACAAGGGAGTTGAAGCCTGTTCATCATCTCCATGGAAATCAAATACATAACCTGCTTATCTTATCAGCTCAATGTCCACAGAGCCTATTGTGCAATTGTCAAAGAGATTACTTTATGTGTCCATAGCGGCAAAATTATCGTACAACTTTGATAATTATCATTCAACTATGATAAATTGTACAGTTTGCAACACAGACTATCTGACTGTGTGGAGCCAGGCCAACTGGGGTTGGATGGAGGGCTGTTCTGGATTTAGTGTTTTTTTGGTGTACAAAGGTAAAGACTCCTACTGTGGTATTGAAACCTTATTGTGAAAAGCAACCCCGATGTGGCCCATCGACCTATTTAGGAATTGTTGCGACACCAACAACCAAATCAGACCAAAGAGTTGAGCGCTGCGTTGATAGGTGGGTTCAGTCAGATTCTCGGTGGGATCTGCAGTACGAGCACGGATCATGGAGCTTTAACTTAGAAAAGAAACTTCCAACATTTGATATGTAATACAAACATTCAAAGCATCCACTTATTAACATGTTAGCCCTGAGCACACGATAAGGTGATGTGTATCAAAGCTTTTTCCTTTGAGTTTGTTTTGGAGTCTTTCTGCCCCAGTTGTCACAGATCACTTAATACAACTTCAAGTAAATCTGTCAGACTTCACCTTTGACAAGAGATGTAAAACAGCTTTGGGAAGGCTCCCAGAATTCTTGGTTGCCATGTCAGTGATAGGAGTGGATGTGAAGTTGTTGCCTGTGGCCAGAATGCAGACATTAGGAGTGAGTGGAAGCTCTAACGGCATGGCATATCTCTTTATGTAATGCAATAGCATCTGCTAAAGGCGTTGACATAATCCCAAAACTGAGCTATCCAGTTGGCATGCCAACAAGTCTGCAGACGAAGTATCTAAAATTAGAGTCTTCAACAAACCAAACCAGGAAAGAAAGGAGGGGAACGTTGGTTAAACGCTCTTGGTACAGACAGACAGTGTCTATTGAAAAGAGTGGCTTCACAATGTGAGAAAAGTAAAAAAAAAAAAAAAAAAAAAAAAAAAAAAAAAGCCCACGTCTCCAAACTCAATCTCATTGCACTGGTATGTGGACAATAAATAAATCTGTTTACTAAAAAGAGTTAAAGCCAGCCTGCCATGCAGCCTAAATGTCTGTCCTTACTGCTCCAGATTTATATACAGAGGGTACAACAATGCAAGAGCAAATATGTGAAAATCAAGGAAATCAGGGAAAGCAGTAATTCAAGACCAAAACAAACAACAGGGGACTTGAAGAACCGACACAACGTTTCCAATTAAGCCACACAAATCTGCCACAAAAAAAAAAAAAAGTGTAGCCCCGTGTGAGGTTTCCTACTGCGTGAGAAAGAAAATCACATAAATGTAGAACTTACTCAGACGTCTTCATCATGCCGGGGCTTCCTGCTCAGCTCTCAACTAGTGTGTGAGATAATACACATCATGCCTCTGGATATTTGCAAGTTAAATGTGAAATTATGAAGGGAAAGCATTAGTTAGGAGTCTGGAAGAGCAACGTCGGATTATTAACTTCTCCTTCTCCGGAACTGGATAGTGTGTCCTATCAGCTGTGCTGAGAACATGCGGGCACGGTGCCGCTCTCCAATCAACGTTGATTGAGTCCAGGTGCAAGTTTGTCCTTCCAAGTGAATCGATACCAATTCACCCACCAAATTTGCTCACGCGCGCAACAAAACTCTTGAATTACAGCATGCTGTGTTTTAATTTGAAACAGTGTCAAATTCACATTGCAGACATAGTGTGCTTTCTTCACGTATCCGTGCTGCACACGGTGAGTCCTGCGTTGTCCTTTAGCAGTGAATGCTGGATCCTGTTGTCCTTGTATCAGATGTCAGACTCCAATACAGCGTGTGCCTGGCTGCACCGATGTCACCCAGTGTCATCACTGCTGAATATCAGCACAACTCAATCGTCAGTTATTAATACAAAACAAAACAAAAAAATCACTTTTGGGAACAAACATGTGACCAGAATTTCTTGAAATTATTAAACATCAAGAGAATTCTTTACATGCTCGTAAGACAAATTACTCACTCTAAGAATTTTGACTGTGTATTGCTACTACTGACACGTACATTATATGCATAGACAGCTCCTACAGTTTTAGCCGGTGCAACACAATTGCTTCTAATCTAACATGGCGAACCGGCTTGTCACATTTAAAAATAAGCATTCATGAACTGTGAAGACTTCCCACAAACTTCCCTTTGTCCTACAACTTATTGCCCTGTCTCTCTTTAACAAGAAGCAGGCGTGCTTGAATGGAAGAATGGTTCTGTCCTTCACACTGTCTGATTTGCTTAGGAAAGGCGCTCACGTCTAATACTAATCTGAACGACAGCAGTGGAAATCTTGGCTCGGTTTCAGAGGCTAGATTGGGCCTGGCCCAATGACCTTCTCTGAGAGAACATGGAAAGTTTGCCGGCTCAATATGTCACAGGCAGCATGAGCTTTGAAAGAGAACAAGAAAGGAGTGATTAAATGGGTTAGACCCATGGCTGGCTTTGGTGTATGTCAAGAGAAGTGCAGCTCCGGTTGTACTGTGAGATTATCGGACATTGAATCGAGCTGAAACTCCCCTCATCATGCATGCATCCAAAAATAAATCACTCCTGATTTTAAAGGTGGTTGAACATTATTTTCTGAACACAGCTCTGGGGAAGTTCAGCTCACTCCATGTCGAACAGCGATCAGCTCCACCACATAATAAATGACGAAGCTATCATTTTGTTAGGAGCCAGACAAAACAATTTCCCCTTAAGGCATCCCGCTGGATAAGAACACATCCTATCCACTGTAAAAATCAGCACGTCACTGACATAAACAACTGATAATTTAGAAATTGGACATTTCTTAAGGCATAATTATAGCAACTGAAGGAAGTTTAAAGCAAATTAGCCTCACCGAAAGTTGAAACAAAGTGTTAAAACGGGGTTAATTGAATTGTAAGCCTTGTCACAGAAGATTACCAAGTCCGAGAAACACCACTTTAATTGCGTTATTACCATGTGGATTAAGGCATGAGGTATTTTTGCCCAGTAATTATAGCTTGAATGTCTGTGCATTTTAATGCACTTTCGTCAGAATGATTTGAGCTGAAATTTTTGACAATCCAAACAGAGAAAGGTTCCATTACAAAATGTATCTGTAATGCTTTGGGGATAACATTGGCATTTCAGTTGTAATGATGCCCACAAAATGAGGATTTAAAGGATATATGGTGATAATGAGTAATTAACTTGACAGGACAAGGCTTTGATTTGGTGCTATTTATGTATCAGAGGAGAGAATCAGAGGAGCAGAAATCAAAGAGACTTTTTTTTTGTTTTCAGGTTGGATGTCAGCCTCTGGCATCAGCCAAACTCTGCTCCATGTACTCTTGTTCTCCCTCAACACCTGCTTTTAAACTATTAAAAAAAAGTCTTCGTCCAGTCTTCTGCAGCTTTTGAGACTGTCATCTGCCAAAAAGTGACCCCGTGGCTCTTTTGTGCAAGCGATTTCTCATGGCCAACAGTTACTTTTAAAAGTTAAGCGTCCTAACAATCATATAAATAAGGAAGTGACCCAGTTTAATGTGTAATTTCCGTTTTTACTTGTGAGAAAAAGTAGGTGGGTTTGATGGTGCAATCCAAGCAGCGGGCTTGGGGGTCACTTCCAACTCTTTGTTTACTGTGTTTACTCTTGCCATGACGACAAAGGCTGCATAATTTGAAGGAACGCACAACACGGTTCAAGTCATCATTTTAACCCAAATTATTATCTTTCACAAAGCTTAACCAAGAGGTTTTGCACACCTTCTGTGGGTCGTATTGAGGGTCGGGACATGACCTATATGACTGTATGGGCTGGAGGACTTGTTGACATCACAAAGAACAAAAAACGTAAACGTCCGTTGGTCCAGACTAAGCTGTCTCAACAATTCTTGGATGGATTGTCTCAGCATTTTATGTAGACATTCATGGTCCCCAGAGGATGAAGGCTACTCTTCTTGGTGATTCCCTTCCCTTGAGGTTTTTCTTTGCCTCATTTTTTTTTGTTTTTGGTGAAATGTCTTGCCAACCGTTGGGTGGAATGCTGTGAAATTTGGTTCATACATTCACGGTCCCTGCAGGATGAATCCCACTGACTTTGATGATATCTTGTCTTTTCCTATTGTGTCATCGATGGGTCAAAAATCTTAATTAGTCTAATAAATCTAATCCAACTCTTTGATTTATGATCAGTTACTGGCCAAAATATACAACATTCCAATTAACGTTAGCCGGGCTTTGCGTTTGGTGCTAATATAAGCATGCTAACACTTAGGTGGAACATAATACCAACCATCTTTTAAACTCCTGTTGGTCTTCTCTTCCAAGAGTTCACATGGTGGTAAAATCGCAAAAGTTACACAGCAGCGTTTGTGCAGCTGCTGGGAGTTGTGTCTATTGCTCAAGGGCACTTACAGGGCAGATGTTTCCAGACACAGGAATTTGATCATGACCCTCCAATTAAGCAGCGGGGTCCCCACTTCCTCCTACTTCTCACATTCATGATTTCAACAGCCGGGGAACCCAGGACAGTTACAGAATGTCATTAGCCTAATGGACGGGAGCGCCGGATGGCAACAATGAATGATTGCATTATGGTGCCATTTGCTGCAGACTGTACATTGACATAAATAGTGCAAACAAACAATAACTGTCCATGTGCCCATTCTACTGTATCGTGATGCCCTGCTGTGTGATACATGGGTTCAAGCTGGGGTCTGAGAGAGAGGGAGAGATGCTCTCATGCGCTCTTGTGTCAGAGTGAGTGGGACGGGTGGGGGCTAAGTAGCTGGGAACTGGATTTAGACACAACTCCCTGATCCGCCAGGACCACTCTGCACAAAATACAAGCAGCAGATAAGAGAGAGAGAGGGAGAGAGACAGTGGACGAGAATACACAGAGTGGGAGAGAGCACTCAGCTTTTCTCTCTTTCCAAGCCATCTTGTCAAGAATGCTTGAATGGAGCCATTATGAGACCCAGATCCAACTAGTATGGTAAATTTTAAATAACAGGAATAAAAACTAGAGAGCCGGCCTCACATTATCTAAAGCAGAGGCTCTCAAACGACGGGTTCAACCCCTGTGAATGTTTGCAAGATGAACCGAAAGTACCAATTCGCCAATTTTCAACCTTATCTGTCGAAGTAAGGAACGTCTTGCGCAAAACGACAACAGTTGTACCAACACCGTTGTTTGACATGTGCAGTGACGTGGTTGGGGGAACGAAGGACCGCGGGCTAATTCCGTTTGAATTTGTTGTCGATGCCGATGGGGGAAACAGGGGGCGAGGTCGAGAGGTCGCTCGAAAACAAAACAAAACTTTGATCTCTTTGCTTACACTTAAACTTTGTATGTTTTCAACGTCGTCAAGAGTATACGACTCCGTATTCAGCGAGATGCTGCGGACAAAGTTAGAGGCTGCATTAGTCGCGCAAGAGGTGGGGACCATCCAGAAATCAGTACAAGTTGCTTCCCGATAAATAACCACCTTCTTTCCCCTCTTTTGCTCTCTGCAAACAATATCATCTGGTTGCTTCTCTCTTTTATTTATTTATTTTTTGAGACGGGGGAGCTAAAAGGTACCGAAGGAGGTTTGGATTCCAGAAGCTTGCGCGCAATGCATCCTGGGACGTGCGCTGGCATGACTCAACGAGCAGGAAAACTCCGCTTTCTCAGTCAATGTAGCATGAACTGAGGAACTTATTACTTAAATTGACTACATTTACCTCTAACACACATGAGACATCGGCATAAATATTTCCCTTCAAGGGGTAAAGAACTAATCCCCAGGGTGGCATGTAAGTAAAAAGTAAATGAGTCTCACAAGAACACAAAGTTAAGTTTATTTTCTTTAAATTTTCTTATCATCTTTTCGGTGTTCCCGTGAAGTAGCGTCGCCTCTGCTCGTGCTATTTTTATTCGCACTGCTTGATGTTGTTAATTCAGTCTGCAACAGACTGTAAATGACCTATTTATATGAAGGAAATAAGCATATTTGATTTGTCAGTATTTTGAATAAAGTCATTAAGTACTGAAGTCATGGAAATTATGCTAATTGTTATTGATGCTATTCCATGATTGCCAAATAATTACCGATGATATGCAGCTCACATCATCACATTTACATGCCGCTCTCTACTTCGGCTCGTTAGCGACAGCGCCGTGACGCCGGGGCCTATCAGGATCCACCCTCGCCACCTGCACACTCGGAGCCCTCGGTAAGCGAAGGGACGCGGCGGCGTCTGCGGGGCGCCATCGCAGCTTTGGCCCAAAGAGCGCCGTCGCAGCCTTGTCACGTCGAGTCACTCCCGCCTCGTCTCCCCCCTCTCTCCCTCCCTCTCTCCGTCTTCCTTTTTTGGTCGGGTGATGCGCGCGCGCTGAAAAAGCCCGGCCGTCTGCATCCGGAGCCCTAACGCTCTCTGTCAGCTGGCTGTCCCTGCGGTCACAGTGGAGATTCATCTTTCTGCTGATGTCCCTTCTGTGTGGCGGAGAGTTGCCAGCCCCAGCATTCTTAAAGGCCTGCCGTGGCCCGGAGGCACACGAAGCAGGTAAGTGCGTCAGGGCAACACTGATCTGTTGGTAAATGATCAAAAGGCCAAATTACCAAATGATTGCCTTCTGGATATGATTCCCGCGCTAATCCATCAACAAAATCTATATGAACGCTCACACATCATTACCGACACCAGGACACGCGGATCTTTTAGGTTTCCCTTTTTTGTTTTTCTAATTAATACGCCACGTCTTGGGCACACTCGAGGTAATTAACATTGTTTTTTGCCAGCAACACACAGCAGATGGTGATTGAAAATAGAGGGATGAGTCGCTCAATCAACCACCATTTGTCTGTAGCCATTAATTATCTAGCGAAGAATACATTCAGTCCCCAAAGTTGATAGTTTGGGGGGGGGGGAGAAGAATACTGTCCTTCTGTTCCTCATTACTCTTTAACAGCAAAAACTGCTGAAACTAGGATGCCGGATAGGGAGATTGCGATTTTAATAGCGCTGTCATTATCTCCTCCCAGAAGGTGGCATACGATAGAAGGCTTGTAGAAGAAAATGGTTCGAACAAAGGCGCGTTTCAATAATTGAAAGCCGAGCAACATCTTGTGGTTCATTCTGTTTCGATTCATCAAAGACCACTTTCAGAGATGATCAGGACCAAATGCGCAGTTTTATTCGAGACGACGGGTCCAGAAAGAAAGTGCCGCAGGAAATGTTTGTTTTTCTGATGATCAAATTAGAACCAATGGGTCACGTGACTGCTACGAGAGAACGCGCCACAGGCCATGTGGCTGCGCCAATCTTTCCCAGTTTGTACATGCAATCTGATTGGAGCAACAGCCTCTCGCCTGCAGCGGTTCCAGTCATGATATCGTGATGTTTCAAAATGTAACTTATACTTCCAGCCCTGGCAAAGTCTTGTTGGTTTTGCTCCACTTGGCCACTCCAGCAGCACCGACGTCTACTGCCCGGCAATATATTAATAGCACACACTCAGCTTATATTAAACCCTCCATATAGAAAAGGTTACAAGACGGACAGGGAGAAAGAGTGCAAGAGACAGGGACAAAAGGAAAAGTGGAGTTTGGGGGGAATTGAGCAAAGAGAAACCTTTAAGGAACACCAGAGCCAAGAACTCAGCGACACAGCGCAACATCCTGGCGTCACTTCTTTGATGTTATTTTGTCATTGCCACCAGCTCCCTAATCCCATGTCTTTGGCACACTTTATTCTTGTAGTTATTCTATCTGCCAGCCTTTTAGTCAGAGATAATCAGTGTCAGCTAACTTTAATTAGTGTGATCGAATCTGTGATAAATGTTGCTTCAATGTCAGTTTTGTCTATTCATACAGAAGGGGGAAATTTGCGCTATCGATACATTTGGTGCAAGGCTGAGAATTAAAAGAAGAGTTCTTGATAGTAAATTACCAGTCGGATTGCTCATGTTCCACCCCACAGGCTTTAATTAACTAGTCTCAGGTAGTCGAATCTTATTATCAAAGGCTGCTTATTCTCACAGCCTGACTTGCTTAGATGATTCTGAGACAGGCGAGAACACGAGAAAACATACAGTAGAGGGAGAATGTCCTCACAGAGGAGCTGCCGAGATGGTGCAGGGTTTTCATTTTCAAGTCTGCGACTCGGCCAGCAAAACAACAAACCTTTTACACTTTCTTGTCACATGGCTGAAAACAAAAGGCCGTACAGTAAAGTGCCATTTTCAGGATTTCAACAGCAGCCGCGGCAAGATGCCAAAAAAAAAAAAAATACGGAGCAGCACAACTCAGCGGCAACATCTCAGTGTTTGTCCCAGAGAGCCCAGCCCCATCAAAACCCATTATCTCCGAGGCTACCACTTACTTCCAACTGGAGTAGAGATAGCTGCTTATCTGCTGGTTAATAATAAAAAAGACACATAACAGATAAAATAAAAAAAATAAAAAAAGCCATCCTATCGTGATGGAAAGAGAGAGGTGGGGGAAAGAGAAAAAAAAAGGCCGACAGGGAGCAGAGAGATTTCCAGGGACAGTTTCATTCTGTGGAAAGGGCAAGCAGAAGGAGACCTCCCGCTGTAATGCGGCAGCCAAGCCGAAATGAAAGCCAGCCGCTCTCTTCTCCGGGGCTAAACAGCGGCCTTAATAAAAAACACAATCAGACCCCCAACCTTAAAGTTTAATGCACATTCTTCCCATATTTCTCTTTGCACCAGTAGAAAAAGGACATCGTGGAAGCTCCTGGTGTGATCCCAGCTCCCAGGCTTCAATCTATGTGTGTGTGTGTGTGTGCGTGGAAGAAAAAAAAAAAGGGGGTTGTTATAGTCATAATGAAGCCCCATTGAATATCAAGCACACCATCAACTCACTATAGCTCTCCATCGCGTTAATGAAATTGTTCCCCCTAACTTTTTAATTAACTTGCATACTCGTGGTGTGGAGTCAAGTTGTGGACACAGACAAAGACTACAGTGTTCTCTCCCAGGTGATGTGAATTTCAAAGAGGGAAGCTGCTCTGAATTAAGCCGAGTTTCTTTATTAGGAGGAGAAACTTCAGAGAGACAGATGTGCTGAGGATGGGCTTGTGTCATTGTCTCCTGCGTCAGTTGGCTTTCATTTAACACTTTGATATATAAGCACAGGGGGGGAGGGATGATGAATTTATTGGGAATCCACGTTTACAGCATGCATTGTTTTCGTAACTTTCAAATCTCCCGTTTAAAATAACACAACAACCCAAAACTTCAAGGATGCCTCCTTGATAGTAATCAGAGAGAGCACAAATCATAATCATTCCTCAGTGCTGAGTGAAAGTGGTACAACGGGGATTGATGAAGGGGACATTCATCACAAGGCGAGGAAGATAATGGGCGAGCCACTAAAAAGAAAGATTTTTTTTTTTTTTTTCAAACACATTTCCCTTTATTGGCATGGTGAGGCTGATGAGAATTGCACATAAAAAATAAAATTCACAAGAAAGTCGTACAATAGGTAGAACCACAAAGGCATTGGTAAGGACTTGGCAGAAGGCAACGTGGATAGGACACAAACAGGTAACAACCCAGAACGAACCCCCCTTCCCCCTCCCCCTGACGTGCACACACACACACACACACACACACACACACACACACACACGCACACACACGCACACACACACACACACACACACACACACACACACACACACACACACACACACACACACACACACACCTGCCTAAAATCACAAACTCTCACAAACATACGTACATTTGCCGATAAACATATTGTCCTTCCAAAAGAAACATGATTACCCAACAAACGTTTAAGCAGTGGCAGAGTCCTCAGTAGGTCATATTATTAAAAAGTCTGCCACAGTTGAAATTTGAACCAGAAGGTCTTATAATATATTGCTACTCTAGGCAATTTACAAAGCATTTTTTTTATTACAATGATTAAAGCCACATCTATCAAATGGGACACGACACCATTACCCAAACGCTATACAGACAGCAAAAAAGTAAAACAATGTCTTAAAACACAGGTAAAGGGCTTTTTTTTTTTTTTCTTTTCTTTTTTTTTTTTTTGTATCCTTCCCTCGACCAATTTTTGCCTCTTTGCATCATGAAAATTTGCCGTTTCTTGTCTCCACAGTCAAATTCCATGAGAGGAAGCCTGTGATCAGCAAAGCTTTTATACAAAAGATTTTTCCTTCCTGTGATGGAAGCTGGTTCTCTCATTACTTGGCTCACGCTCGAAACGGGATATTAATTGAACCAGAAACCGCAAGGTTACCTTTTATGTCATGTCGACGGCGCTGTGATATCTGGACTGTGAGTGTATGGGGTGGGTGTGTGTGTGTGTGGAGGAGGTAGAAGGGTGTAGGTGTGGGGGGGTTTGGTGATGGAAAAGTGGTGCGGCATGCGATACGTTTTTCGAGTAGTTTTTCTCGAGGCTTATAGAATGTCATTTAAAATCTGCCAGTCGAGACAGGCTGAGCGGCAGATATCCAAAGTAGTGCACACTGTACCGACTGTCATCCTGTAATAGCCATGCACTACACAACAAACAGTTTCAACTCGACACGATTTTTTTTTTTTTTTTTTTTTTTTTTTTTTTTTTTACACACAGGGTGGAGTTCAAGAATCAGTCACGTTTGCACAGATGTCACAAGGTAATGCGTGCATCACGATCACATAGACGCAGTTTACATCTTTAAAGGGACAGAGCGGGTGGGGAGTGGGGACATTCAAGTGTTTACCGCACAGGGTCGTGTCATGGCGATGAGATACAGGAATGAAGTCATCCTAACTACCAGCGACTGGGTAATGGGTCAAGTCCAAAAATCACACAACAATAAGAGCTAAAATACAACTCTGAAAAATAATTTATTGCTTTTTATATAGTTTTTTCTTTCATTTATATTATTATCATTATCATTATTAATCATCTTGTAATTATTGTGAATATTATTAGTAGTATATATATATTTTGTACATCAAATACAAGATCTTTAAAAAATTCAGGAAAAGGAAATTGTAAACTTTTGTTTGGCATTCACATAATCAAGCGTGAGTGGAGCGATGACAACATGTCGTCTGTTTACAGTGGTACAACTAAATTCCTGCAAAATCATTTTATTGCTTCATGTTCTGTATTTGGACGAGAACAAAACAAAATAAAAATGACTATGTGCTGCAGATCTGAGAGTGGAGACAAATTACTGAAAGGATGGGGGGGTAACTGCTGGACTGATTAGCTGAATGTTTTTGATTGTTTCGGAAAGGCATAGAAGGTAATATTATCCCCACCAAACCATTTATTGTACACCCTGTCTAGTGATTGCAAGTTAAATAACACAAATCGAAGGACAGAACATAAATAGCAAATAAATTCCATGAGGTACGCCATGTAAAATGGAGCCCATAAATATTTTTGATTCAAAAATAAATAGATAAATATGTGTTTGTACTGATTGAAAAGATTTGAATGCAGTTTTCTCTCTCACTGAAGGTAAGCAAACAAGAACCATACAAAGCAATGAAATCAAACGGAGGTATATATATATATATATATATATATATATGATATATATATATATATATGTATATATATATATATATACACACTGATTGCTTCGGAAATAATCAATAAAAAAAATGGGGTAACTTCTTTTTTACAATCATGAAAAACACGTTAAAAATGCATTTTACACTGGTTGTATAAGCAAAAACACTGATTGAGAAACTTTATAAACAGAGAAAACTATACATGGTTGACTGTTTTTCCCCCAACAAAATAACTTAAAAAAAGACATTTGTTCACATGCTCCCTCAAAATGAGCAATCGGACACATCTTTTTTTCTTTTTTTTTTTTACAATCATATCATGTCTTCTAAACATCATGTAGGTGTACAATATGCTTTACAGTATTGTAATTACTACAGATCGACATTCTGAATTAAGAAATTTTCTCCGCATTTTAAAAAAGGCTGCGTTTTACAGTGCATAGCTGTAACAAATAAAGAACTTCCATATGTACAGAAAATAAAAATATTCCTTTTTATAGTATTTGTAAATACAGGGCTACATTTCTCCTTTAAAATGTAGACAACAATGTTACCTTGAGAATTTTACCTCCAAGATGCAATTCCCTATACTCTTTGTTTGTCATGTAACACCGGATCCAAACACCAGATTTCCAAGAAAAAGAAAAAAAAAAAAAAAAAATCAACAGCAAAAAAGAAACAAATCTGGCTGAACAAGCTGCATGTTTTCACCCCCAAAAGAACCGTGGGTATTGTAGTGCTTGGAGAAAAAAAAAAAAAAACGTGAAAGTTTTTTTTGTTTTTTTTCTTCTTCTTTCACCGATGGTTGTACAGCAGTAGAGTGCACTGAACCTGTGCACTATTTTCTGAGGGTTCACTGGCTTTCCCAGAATGCAACGTCTCTGCCCAGCTCTTCAGCAGCTATGTTCATGTAAACTTTATTTTTGATATATTCATTTATATTGATATAGGTCTATAGACTTATTCTTATATACTCTATGACAGAGAGTAAAACTTCTGGTAGTCTCGTCATCAAAGGAGCGAGAAAACAACAGTGAGGTATGAGAAGTCCCTCTTTGTGACAGACAGCAGGTGCCACTGAACTGGTTACCTTCTCAGGCTGCGCTGGGCCTCCCTCAGCAAGCTGTCAAAATCCATGGAGTCGTACTTGCTTTTTGTGGAGGCTGGATCAAAGTCGTCCGAATGGGAGTCTGTAAAGAGGCAGGTAGAAGTGTGGTTAGTGTTGAGCGGAGCAGTACGTCTTTGAAAACGCACATAAAACAAAAGGTTCACCTCTGTATTCTCGGAGGACTTTCTGGTCAGAGTCACATAATGCTCTGCCTTTTACACTGCTATTGCTCGGTCATGCGGAGCTGCAGTGTTAATCGCTTAGTTTCTATGCTGCTCAGCTTGAAAGTTTTCAGATGTTCCGAAAAAAAAAGAGGAACTTTTCCATCTTTGGTGCGACAGTAAGTGCAAGTTGAACCAAATTCAAAATGAAAAGGTGACAAAAATCACAGTTTAGTGCACAACTCACATCTGTGTGATGTACTGTACATGTATGTCCTGGGTTGGACTGAAAGGTACGGTTTCACGGCAGGTTACGATAAATAATTGAAACATTTCTCAATCCATCTCCGCATGTTTCCGTAGCAACCTGCCACAGAATTCAGACAGTGAGGGGAGAATAAAGTGCTTTTTTTTTTTTTTACACACTGAGGTAACGGATATGAAACTGCATCCTTCTGTCTGTCCATCTCTCACAGGGCTTGTTTTTCTTGATCAACCTGATAATACATAAAGAGTATCTTATCTGTGCCAGCAGACAGCTTCACAAATGGGGCCCCCAAAGGGCTCAGCAGCGCACTCCGAGAGCTTTGAGAAATGGGAATGACCATGGCAGCTTGGAGACGCCAGTCGTGATCTAATGCAATGGCCGAGGGCTGGATTGTGTCAGACTGCACACCTTGAAGGATGAAAAATACCCAGGTGCTCTACTTAAAACTAATGGACAGTGTCTCTGAGAAAAAAAAAAAAAAAAAAAAAAAAAAGACAAGAGGATGGGAGGAGGTTTGGATACCACACTATTAAAAGATTCTGCCTTCCTCTCAATCTCTTCATCCTCCGCTATCAATATGAGGACGACCAAAATAGCCCGTTCCTGACAAAGAGGCGGTCGAATGAAGGCCTTTCCATGTCAGTAGACTGATTAGTCAATCTCGGCATAATGTCTACCTCAAGGCTTTCGGATTAGCAACCGTTTCTCTGTGTCATGCACTCCTTTAAAAGGCTTCGAGCATGTGCTTTGAAATTGTCTAGTAACTGCTTCATTTATTGAGAAAAGTGCTCCTTTTCTCTGGCGTGACCCTTCGGCCCCCTTGTTGCGCTGATTTTTTTTTTTTTACATTTCTGACCTCATATTGCCGCTAAAACGCGAGAGTCAATACCCATCTTACATGTTGTCTTCGAATGAAAGAGAGGATCTTTTGTGGCAGTGCAGTACTTAAAATAATGGGGGCATGTCTCACTTCGGTTTCAATCCGCCTCCTGAATTGTCACCATCGTTATTATTGTGCATCTAAAAAGAGGAGGAGAATGCACATTTACTCTTTATATGTCAGAAGCGGGGCATCGTGCCAGAAGAAAAAGCCTTGATTTCACTGATAGCGTGCATTATTTATCAAATGCGCCATTCAACCTTCTGCTGTTTCCATTCCAGTCCAAATTTCGGTATCTGACCAATGCAGAGGCGATGCATGTTTACACGAAGGAACCTCTTGCGTAAGATCTATCCCAGCAGTCTACCTTGACCCTCACGCTCCCAGCAAACACGGCAGATATGCCGAGGCAGGTAGTGAGGCTCCTCGAGCGGCCCCTCCCTCTCTGTAAATGACCGGCCCCTACGTGCCGCGTCGAGGTTCTACCTTCGTCGCAGCGCCACAACAGCTGGCAACAGATGGACTCCAATTCTACAGGGAGGGAGGGGTCGCTGGGGCTTAACCTTGCTCCCACCTTCCTCTTCATCCCCTGCTCTCTTTTCTTCTCGTCTTTCTTCCAGCGCGTCTTTCTCCTCGTAATTTCATCTCCACTCCTGCCTCTTCTTATTCACGCTCTTAAAGTGATTCCCCGCACACACACACACACACACACACACACACACACATCCATATATATATACATCTCCAACCAGCACATGAAACCACACCGGCTGCGCAAATGCTCTTAAAGTGCTATCTTTCCCAATGCCTTGCTTTTCATATCAACAAAGTAGAAACAAGCATCCCGTGTCCACATGAGTAATGGAGTCTGCCTCGTTTTCTCTAAGATACCACAGCTACAAGCAGGGAGGAAATGGAGCTCTATTCTCGGCGTGTTCACAGGCTGACCTGCGAACTCTCTTTGCCCTCCTGAGCCTCTAATGCCCGGTGGACGCATTCAGGGCTGGAAGACTTGTTATCAGCACAGAGATGGGGATGTTTTGATCTGGAAGCATCACTCAAGGCTTTGTTGTTGTTGTTGTTGTTGTTGTTGTCTTACCCCTCCCTCCCCCCCCCACACACTAATTTTCTTTCCCCCTCTTTTCACTGACAGTCTTCCAACCACGCAAATACACTGCATGACTGCAGGGGGCTGATGGAGGAAGCAACAAAGCCGCACTTACCCAAGTCTGTGTAATGTGATTTGCAGAACTGCTTTTGTCCGCCAAAGCACAGCTCGAACTGAGGCTCGTTTGACCTGCGTAAGGTGTGTCCGTTCTCAAGGGCGGCAAAGGCGTCACAAGTGTAGCGGTACGTGATGAAGCCAAAATTGTCCCTGGTCAGGAATAGAAAACGACACGTCAGTTTGTTGTTGCTGCAGGGGCAACAATGACTGAACTTGTCTTCGATGACGATCATGCTATTTATATGCAAAAGTGAATCGATAAAAGTGTGTCTTTGGGGGCTCTGGATGCCGACAAGTAGATGAATCGGGAGACACTCCTGAGACCTCCGAATTTGAGCTTGTGTCACCCGCCTCTGCTCCAAGTTCAGTCGTTACAGCTTTTCATCCAACACATGAAGTCAAGTGTGAATGCTTGAATAAATGTCTCCTCCACTGAAGCCGTGTCGATGCACACACATGCACAGAAGAATCCCAGGGGCCTTACCCATCGTCCCTCAAGTTCACTGCACATTCTTCTATTTCGCCAAAGACTTCAAAGCGGCGCTTCAACTCTGTCCGTGTGCAGTCGGACCTCAGTCGCCCCACGTACACCACCCGTCTCTCCTCCTGCTCGTTAAGAGGGAAGACAGACCAGGGGAAAGAGATTAAAAGGGGGAGTCTGTTTTTCCTCCCTCCACCCCCTCCCCACCCCCCCACCCCACCTCTCTTTCTTCACCGAGCTCTAATGAATTGGTCTTGATCACTCCTGTGGATACTGCCGCTGACTTCGGGCCCCTTTGCCTTTGTCCCTCTCGCACCGCCTGTCTGTTGTGGTTCCTCTCTTGATTGGTTCAGCTTGCTTCCTCTTATCTGATTGAGATGCCGTTTGGAAGCGCCTTCAATCTGCCTTGGCACCACAATTCCTCTTTCTCTCCGCAACTCATCAACCAGAGGCAGAGTGATTTTTATCAAATGATGCCATGTCTTTAAGTTTGGGGCCCGCTTCCTCTTTTGTGAAGTCTAAAAATAAAGCTGTGGGCTGACTTCAGCGACACATCTTTCTTTCTCTCCAGCTCGGGAGTCAATCTCACGATACGACTTGGCACGGAAGCGAGAGGTCTGTTAATGTTATAAGGATATTCATATCTAAGAGAAAGGGAGCAGTGAAGAGCAGCAGCATTGAGCCACGGGGCAAAAAAAACACAGGTTTTCCTTGAACCTCGGAGGACGTGGGGGGGTCATCGTGGAATAATTTAGGAACAAACTGTGCCACGCTGCAATTATAGCTTTTGAGTAGTTTAATTGCATCTGCTAATCATATAATACAGCAGAGGCCTGCGGCTACAATGCATCACGAGTATTATTTATTTATTCATTCATTTACGTGCCATTACTGGGGCAAGTCCATTGAGGCCTGTTGAGATTTTGAACGCTGTCTTGAGGGGAGTAGTAACATCTACGGAAATCAGCTGCCTGGTGCTAAACTCAAAGTTCACTTTTGCCCATTTGACTTATAGCTGAGAAAAATACAAATTAACCACAGATGACTGTTTTGTGCTTTTTTCTTTTTTTCCCCGCTCTTTACTGCTTACTTTAGAGACAAAGAAGTATCTGCTGAATTAGTGGTTTTAGTTGCTGACAGCTGATAAATAGGTGGTCTTTTTTTTTTTGATGGCACCCTGAGGGCTGCCTTTGTGTGTGTGTGTGTGTGTGTGTGTGTGTGTGTGTGTGTGTGTGTGTGTGTGTGTGTGTGTGTGTGTGTGTGTGTGTGTGTGTGTGTGTGTGTGTGTGTGTGTGTTTTTTAGGCAAAAAAAAGAGCAAGCGAGAGAGAGACAGACAGACACACGGATATTCTTTCACATCCCAGGCCTCCCCAAACCTTGTTTGACAGCTTGAGCTTTAGCGCTCGTAATTGTTTGTCTCTCCGTCTCTGAAAATGTATGCATGCCAAGCCACGTTTGCAACACTGCATCATTTAATGTGTGCTTTATCGACGGGTGGTCGCGGCGTCACCCCGCTGGAAACCTGAGTCATTTCACACTGAGACAAGTAGAGAGGAGATAAGGGAGAAACGCGATATTCACTGAATCAGGCTGAATTTTGAAACGGATACAGGAAAAGAGAAATATCTGAGCCGAATCAGTGGCCATTCCCTCTCCCCCCCTTCTTGCTCTCCTCGTTTCTGTTTTCCACTGTTTTAACGTTTTACCCCTGTGGTGTGATTAATAAGAGTCGACAGTGTTTCCAGACGACCGAGACGTTAAAAATACACAACCCAGAGATAAAGAGGAAGGGCCTGTCGCCTGAATCATTCAGGAACTCACTTTGTATGTGTTCTCTCAGCAGAGAGACGCTGTGGCACATGGCACTGGGCTGGAGGCTGTCTCATCCCAAGCAATCTGTGTGTGTCTGTGGGAGGCTTTCTGTGTGTTTGCCATAGCGGTGATTACATGTGGTCTTTTATCACGGTCGGCGCGGGAAGACGGCATCAACAAATAAAATGAAATAAACAGGGCGATAGAGGAAATAGTGTCAGTTGACTCACTATTGCTTTTTGCCTTTGCCTCTCTCTCTGCTCGGCCCTTTCGAACTCCCGCTTCTCGTAGTCCCGCTGGTACTCCTCCCTCTTCAGCCTCTCGTGCTGGTACTCCTCATAGCTGTCATACCTGTGGAGGAGAGGAGACACATGACGTCGCTGTCCCACCTCCGTCCCCTGAAATTCACCCTCCCTGTTGACGCTTCCGCGGAACAATAGCCAGGAGTGGTCCCGTGTTTTCTCACTACTGATGGGTTGCAAAAGAAAGGAAGACGGGCGTGTTAATAAGATGTCTCTTCGCCGTTGCTATGGCGACGAGGCCCCACGGGAAAGGCCCGCGGGGGAGTGCCGGCGAGCAGCGCGGTCGGGGAGCCAGGCAGCTGCAACTGTCAGCACAACTTCACATGTCATTACTTTCTGCTTAGTTAGGGCTTCATCAAGAAGGAAAGTGCAACCCCCCCCCCCCCCCGACCAGTACGAGACGTGTCCGTTAAGTTTTCGACTGATGAGCGACTCTCGGGCTTGTCGGGTGTCATTAGGCACGTGGGTGCCAAATCAGCTCGGAGCGCCGGGGATGGTGTCAGCCTCCCTCGCGCTGTCTTTCTGCACCGTGCCAGTGCTTCTCTGCATATGAAACGGTCCCCCTCCGCAGCGGCTCATGGAAAACTACAGAGGCACTAAGTTGAATAAGCGTCATTATACAGCTGGGAGCGTCAACTCACGAGTTCAGTGTGACTGCGCGACAGTCGGATTTTCTTTTGTCACTAATCCAATAAAACACGATCAATTAAACATATTTGCCCTGAATGTTTGTCACGGGGCCCCCATGTGGACGGGGCGCCGCAGAACTCTTGCTTTGAAAAAAAGAATCACGGAGATATCAAAACAATTTCTGAGTGGTGACAGGAAGAACTTCTCGTCGACGCCGGCTGCTAAAATGTTTTTTTTTTTTTTTTCTTTCAACCATCCTTGCGCGCATACCGTCACGCCGTCTTAAAGACTTTTGTCGGGCTGCTGCTAAGAATAAGAATTTGTCCTAACCTGAAGGTTAATAACACATAACAAATAGTAGGTTAAATAATGAACTTAAAACAAGCACCTTGGCCTGCGGCTGAGAGGAGATCGAGACTGAGGGTGGGGGCTCTTGTGAGTCCGGGAACGAAAAGCATTCAAATCTGTGTTGTGACGAGACCTAAGGGGAAAAACAACAAAACATCAAAATGTTATTTCCGCAAACGCACAGAAATGCTGTTCACCTCTTACATAAGCAAATATCACACTGTTGACAGCTGCAAACGTGTGACACCTTGTTTAATTAGTTCTGTCTTTGAGAAACAAATGAACTTTTCCGATTCAGATGGTCAGAAACTGGGTTAACTCCACATGAAAGTCGTGTGTATTCTCCTAATCTGAACACATGGCCAGACGGTGAACATGATATGTTGCGGAACTTTATTACACGGCTGAGGCTGCGTGTACGGTACATGCACCTACTGTCTATGTTGTATGAAGAGGTGGTCAATAGTTTAGGCCCTAGTGGCCTGACTGTGGAGCTTGTACCCCTCCGCTCCTCGAGCTGACTCTTGATGCTTAATTATTGAAGTGCTGCTGAAGGAGGAAGACCTGAATAATGGAAGGAGAAGTTTGGGAAACTCAGTGAAGCAAAGGAACGCCAGTTTGGAAAGGTCGGGGATCGTATGCGTTTTGAGAATGATTTCTGCTGAAATTCTGTTGATCTTTTCTTGCATGAAAATATAACAGGCTTCCTGCTCTGACACTTTCAAACTTCAACCCCTATCCGGTATTTTTAGAGAGCTTGTCAGCGTCAGATTGTGATCGAATGCCTTGAGACTATTACTGTATAATTTGCGAGCAAGTTGGTGGAGGAGAGTAAAGAACGGGGATAAAGTGATTCTATGGGCTCTACGGAGCAAACTGACCTTTCAGTAATCATGCAAACAAACCGAGTCACTGCAGGGGAGCCACTCAATAAACGACTACTGACAAACTGAATTTATTCTCATCCTTCTCAGTAACTACACTTTGCCTCTGTTCTTCAATGAAAAACAAAACAAAACAAAACAAAACAAAAAACAATAGAGATCCCCTCAGCTCTGATCAAAGGGAAGCATGGGAAATGTAGTTCTCACAGAGAGCTATGATAATAGGAGTCTTTTTTTGAGAGGGGTTTGGAGACTACATTCCCACAGACTGGATTTGGCTTTCATCTCTGGGGATGTAAAAGAGGAGGGTTTGCCACTCAGTAAAAACAACAGCTGCCGCTTAAAACAATAGCCCCGGCATCAAACGAAAAATGGGAGCATGCAAGGGAGTGAGCGAGGAGGGGGTGAGTGTTAGAAAGACATTCAAATAAAACTCCCTGCCCAGAGATGAAAACTCCTACTGTTCAAAAGTCCAGTGCCTCTGGCACCTTTCATGTTTTTTTTGTGTTCTTTTTTTGTCCATTGTGTGTTGGTTTTGGGAGACTGCATCACTCAGCCAATCTTTTTTTTTTTTTTTACCCTCTGTCAGTCCAGATCTATCTTTCACCTGTTTTAATCGAGCGATTTGGTCCGTATAATAACTGCAGACACTACGGTGAGAATCCATTTCCCACATACAGAGAAAGGACCCATGCTTGGGCTCAAATTACGGTCTCTCAGAACTAGTTTTTAGGATGTGCTGTCGGAAGACGTCGGAAATCACTTGTGTTTACAGCCGCTCTGAACGGCCACACCAGGGGGAGATTTGAAAGATGGCTCTCGGGCTCTCACTTCTCACATTTCACTCAGGGAAAGAGGGAATGTGGGGGAGGAGGGAGGTGGGAGAGATGGGGTGATACTGTTTAAAAAAAAAGGGGGACGGTTATCAGACAAGAAAGGTGTGAAGTGGACGTGAAAGTCAGATCATCGGTTTCTGAGAATTACAGATGTTAGCAACCCAGAAACCTCCTTTCCAATGCAGATGTTGGAGGGGAGGGGGTTTCTGAGTCTATACAACCATCCGACATGCCATTTGGACAGACCATAAATCCCGCTTAAGAGTCTCTCGGGTCTACCCTGTCTGACATCAGCTCTGACGACTGATCAGGCCTGTTTTATACTGCTAAGCTCGACCCCCTGCCAGCTCCAAGTCCTGTTTAAACGGCCTGCCTGGGGAGCAGCCAAGGTTCAGCCAAAAGTAGGAGATGGTGTGTGTGTGTGTGTGTGTGTGTGTGTGTGTGTGTGTGTGTGTGTGTGTGTGTGTGTGTGTGTGTGTGTGTGTGTGTGAGAGGAAGAGATAACTTACCAGGAGGAGGGGCGTCTGTCGGGTGAGCTGGAGAGGGAGCGCCTACGGTATCGCGAGGAGGAGCTGCGGGAGCCCGAGTGGGAACGAGAGCGGGAGCGGGATCCGCTGCTGGTCCAGCAGAAGGGTCTGCTGGGCGACAGGAGGAGGGAGGACGGTGGGGAGACGGAGCCTCGTGAAGGGGAGCAGCTGGATGGTGGGGAACAGGAGGGAGAGCAGGGGGCGCAGTCAAAAAGTAGGTCCAGAGGGGTGCCCTCCCATGGATAGAGGAAGCGGCTCTCGCGGCCCTCGCCCAGCTCGAGCTCATCGTGGAAGGGCAGGAAGCCCGGGTCCTCTCCCCCCTCAAGGGACTGAGGGGCTGGAGCCTTGTTCGGTTTGCTGCTTGGTTCTCTCTCCTGGCCACCCTGGCTGTAGAGGGCTTTTAAGGGGTGGCCAAAGTGCTTGTTGAGTTCTGCTCTG
This sequence comes from Brachyistius frenatus, assembly GCF_029030835.1. Classification (NCBI taxonomy): domain Eukaryota; kingdom Metazoa; phylum Chordata; class Actinopteri; family Embiotocidae; genus Brachyistius; species Brachyistius frenatus. The sequence goes on from NW_027210653.1 coordinate 1,653,701, forward strand.
ATGTCGTGGTCACACAGGAGCTTGCGGCTGGTGGCAGAAAGATGTTGTTGGTCCCTGTCGGTATTGGCCTCTTGTGAGGGGATCTGAGCGGTTTGTGGAAGGGTCTGCTCCCCTAACCCCTCGACCCGGCCTGTTTCTCCGTCCACGGAGAGAAAATTCTGCTGCTTAGCCAAAGGACCGGGTGAAGCTGATGACGGAGAACAAGAAGATGATGATGAGGATGGTGGCATGGCTGAGTCCTTACATTCGACATGCCTGTTCTCCACTTTGCCTGCAGTAGGCATGGGAGCAGCAGTGGCACCTGAGGTGAATGTCTTTTCCACAGCTGTCGTCATGGTAACAGTGGCTGTGCCCCCATCCTTCTTAGTGCTAGCTGATGCCTGGCAATAGTCATGGTCGCTGTAGCCGCGGGGCGTGGCCCGCTTGTTGTTGCCAGTGCTGCGATGCTCCTCAAGGCCGCCCCCCACAGCGCGCTGAGTGACGGAGTAAGGGAGGGTGGTGGACGCTTTGCTCAGCTGGGCATAAAGCTCAGTCTGTTCGGGACCCTTCCTGGTGGGGCCCCCGCCTGAGGCACCTGGGGCCGGAGCCAGAGCGCCGGGGCCCGACTCACTCAGCCTGGCTCTTTTGCATGTCAAGGCCGAGGAGGAACATGAAGACAACTTGGTTTTGAGAGATGCTTTGAAAGGATTCTCTTGACTGGCTTTGTGTGGGGGCGTGGTAGGTGGTGTCAGACCTGCACAGGGAGGGGGTGGGGGGGGGGAGGAGGAGGAGGAGACAGAGGTTGGGTGGGGGTGATAAAATGGAAATAGAATCATAACGCAAAACTCCCCAAGTACACCCCCCCCCTTTCCTCCCCCCACCCATCCATCTATAAACTCCCAGGTCAGTTTATGGACAGTGGACGCAGATACATGCCTGATTAAAATATTCACTTTCACTTGGTCTAATCCTGATCTCTATTTTATTGCAATCTTGACAGATTAATGTAATGCTTGGTGTAACTTAATATGGTGCTGCTGTAATACGGATGACTTGCCATTCTCTTCCTCTCTGACCTTGAAAAGATCCCTTTCCACAAAAAAAAAAAAAAAAAGAAAACATAACACATAACCCCGTGGAGGACAAATGTAATGCATCTAATGAAAAAAAAAAAAAAAAAAAAAAAAATCAAAGTACATGTATCATATCTCTACCTGCATCACACAAGCGTCTGCACTGGACAGCGGCCAATTCATCGGAATAAAACCGGAGACCGTTTGTTTTTTTGTTTTTTTATCGGTCTGAAATAACAATCATGACGCCATGCATGTTTCGAATATTATACAGCACCATCTGCATTTTCAGTGCAACAATAAAGGAAGATGTACTTAATGTACAAGTCAGCGTGCCTGGTGATGATGCCGTGCCGAGATGGCTGCTATGTCATAGGAAGTACTGGCGAATGGGTTGACATTCTTCTCAGATGACATGTCCCTACTGCTCGTGCCCCCCGTTCCCCCCATCTCTTCCCTCGCCTCCTACAGATTTACAACCAGACAGATGGCAGTTATATGGGTAGTCCTGAGATGAGCCCACTTTATAGCATTGTTAATGCACTCACACAAACAGCCGCCGCCATTACTCTCATTCTCCCCCTTTCCTCCTCCTGTTTAGTCTTTCTTTTCTAGTTTAGTCTCGTATTCGACCCTTTTTCTGCCGTCTTCCCCCAGATCAATCTTTGTTCCTCCCTCTCTGTCGCTCTGCATCTCTTCCCGTTTCTGTCTAGTGCAGAACAAATGTGCCCCCCCCACCCCCCACCCCCCCTCACACACGGGCCTGCACGTCGCTAACAGGCACTTTGAAACACCTACGTTCGCCCCTCTTCTTTGCCATTCTTATAATGCACATCATTCCTCCCTTGCCGGTTGAACTGCACCAAATGACAGCTATTAGTATCAAATCCGGTGTTAGAATATGCACGGGCGAGACAGCTCGGCAAAGAGAGCGCGGGATAAATGTGCAAGTTTCTGAAACGACTTGCTGTGTTTGGGATGCCTGATCCAACAGCTTATGATCCTCCTTATTATGTGAATGTGTCCTTTTCTCCCCTCTTTCTCTTCCTTCTCTCACTCCTGATAGTCTTATAGACATATATATATGCATTATGCCAATTAAATGAGCTTTGAAAAGGAGACAGCAGAGAGGAGAGAGAGTGAATGCCACACAATGCCTGAAGAACTTCTGTTTCCCCAATGAAGCGCCATCTGTCCAAAACAATGTGCGCATGGGGTCATAAACTAGGAGCCATTAACAATGGGGGTGAAATAAATCAGAATTAGATAAATATGTGCCTCTCAGTCAAACCTGCCAGTGATGGATGATCTGCAGACACAAACACCAATAATGCAGACACCGGAGAGAATACGATGGAACGAGAGAGCGGGGCAGAGAGAAAGAGGAGGGTTTTATAATCTTTTTTTTTTTCTCGTCCAGCTGTAAATTGCGAGGAGACCTCGGAGCGAATAACAACTCCGGGCTTAAAGAGTTGATCCGGCAGTAAGCTATGCAAATAGCAACACACAGACCACCTCTGTGTCATGAGATACAGTAATTAAAGACAACACAGCAGCACAGGGTAAATCTATTAGCTTGGCAGAGATTAGGCCTGAACAGTCAGATCCCAGGGGGGGCCTCACTGCCTTTTGTAGCCTTTACCGTACCTCTGTGAGAAGGGTCAAGAAAACATGCAGACACACACTCCAAACATTACTGTTATTTACCATTAAATGCATGCACAGGTCCTGAACATTTGATTTATCTTTCTTTGAAACACTAGCCGCTACTACTACAACTCATCATCATAAAGGCATAAAATAATCTGTTACTGGCAACGATTCATGGAAAATTCCATCCGTTCCTAGTCGACCTGCATTGAAGGTGGAAAGTGGAACCGCCCACCTGGCTAACTTCCACCTAATTATCAGTAACACCACCATTATCTCTATTATAGTGGAATGTTACTCGAAATCTGCAAAGGACATGTAACTCCAAACCTAAAAGCTTTACACCGCCACTTACTGGGATCTATATCCATCTGTGTCATACGGCATGAGACTCCAGAGCTAATCTCCAAGTAGGAGAGGGGCTCAGTAACCCTGAGCTTTCCGGACTAATGACTCTCTTGCTAATATTCGGTCCTGAATTTGCACGAGATGTTGAAGTCAGGTGAAGGGCTTTACGGCTGCAGCGGAACAGAACGGACGCCCAGATTTGGCCACAAGTCAACAGACTGGCCCGCGTGCAGTAAAAAAGGAAGAAATATTAACTGTTCTCGATTGCCCCGGAGATTAAGGAGCACTGTTCTTTTGCCTCTTTAGGTCCTGGCGGGCGTCCCCTTTGATCCTGACAGCTTATCTATCAAAAGGGTTAAACGACACTTCAGCCAAAGTCAGAAGGACGCAGCGATGCCTCTGGGGTTGTAAGGCAGAAGGTGCAGGAGGGGGAGGGGGGTTGACGTGAGGTTTGGACGAGGATCATTTCCCTGCTGGTAAATGAATACCCAGAGAAGCCTCGGTGAGAGGCTAAAGGGCAGCCATTTTGGTTGTATCGACCTTAAATGATTAATCTCAATAAAATGTGGGGTGATTACTAACATAATTTGCATAAAGGGAGAGAAGGAGATGACGTTCTCTTCACTTTTGTCTTGCAATTACATTACGTGTATGGCAGTTTTATAATTTAATTTAAAACAAAAAAGAATGATGTGACTATAATGCAGAAATATCCCCACACTGGCCCCACGTATTTCAATAAATTGATCAAATTGCCTGTACTTGAAGAAAAGATCACAGCCAAAACTAAATTACACAACACAACCAATTATTTCATTAACTGAATGAATTAATTCCAACATCCCCGTGATGTGGCTCGGTAAACTGTTGGTCAGAGAGCATTAGCATCTGATAGAGGAAAGGCATATATTAACTCTTCAGTAACAAAGGAGAGGGCGGGGGGGGGGGGAGGGCTCACTAATAAACCCCTCGAAGAGATTGGAAAGCCTAATCAATACTCAGGCACATAAAAGTGGTCTCCCATGCCTTCACCTTGAACTCTGAACTGTGATGGAACTATCAAGAGTTAACCCATCGCTAGCTCCGACAGGCACGTGAGGATTAGTAGTTTTGTAATAATTACATGTATTTGAAATAGTCCGAGAAGTGGGCTTACCTGGGGTTCCAGCAATCTCCACACTTAATGTGCGTTCAATGGTTTTGTTCTCAAACGGTGATCCCTTGTGGTCACTGGAAGACATAAAAAAAAATGGTACAACATTTTATCTCTCAGGTGACAGCAAAACTAAAAGCTTTTGTGATCTAAGAAATGGAAATGAGTGACATAAATGCCTCGACTTGGATTGTAGTCTATATAGTTTGCTTTGGCTTTGTCTTTCTCTGTAGTTTGATGCTACTTTTTTTTTTTGTTGTTGTTGTTGCCTACAATAATGTGGAAAAACTTCTCACACTTACTTTGGAGACTCTGGGGTCAAAGGAAGTGGCAAGGTGGTTGGTTTGGCTGCAGAACACAAAGGAGCATGGGTAATTATTGACCTAGTTATAACACTCATGGCAGAAGAGAACAGGTCCACATTCTGCAACAATTAATCTCAAATTGGCTCAACAAGTGCAATTATTATTACAAAAACACCCATCCCTGGTTAGAAAGTCTTTCTATGGACACTATGGTACAAAGCAGATCTTTTTAGGTTGACCCCATTTTAAACAAATTTATTCTCTGAGGATAGACTGTTCACTTTGTGAGGCAGGATGAAGTGATGGTACGTGTTTCACAGGTGTCTAGACACAAGACAGACCGCGCTCAAGACAACAAAGAGATCAAAAAATGGAATAAGGACATACAGAGACGATGCCACAAACAAGACACATGACAGTGGGGTGAGCCCCTGCCTAGACAATAAAAGTCATAATCGCATGCACCAACAGCAGAGGAGGGGAGAAAAAAAACAAAAAGAAGGAAGAAAGGAGAGTCAAGGAAGCTTGTGCAGTTGCCCGAGGCTCTGGCCGACTTGTGCTCCAGCTAAGAGAATGTGGCTTTTAGTAGCACAACGCTAAAGAGCAGCACCTGGGCTCTGAGTCTAAATGTACATATTCAGCACACTCAGCTCAATCAGCCAAAGATGGTTCAAGGTTCGACTTTGTGAATACAAGATGTACAGTAGCAAGACAAGGCTCGCCCCTTTTCCCACCTCCTCCTTTTTTTTTTTTTTTAGCAATTTAAAAGAATGCCTCTGGGACTAGCAAAAAGCATTGGCGAGCAGGCTGTTTGCCGTCATTGTGGTTTATTCCCTCAGAATGACAGTTAGATTCAAATTGGAGTAGGAGTTAGTTGTGAAATCAAACTGGGAAGTGGTTAGAGCAGGAGAGGGAGAAGAGAGAGCAGAGATAAGGCCAGTGGGGGGGATGCAATCATGATTACCTAACAACGGGTGGCCCTGGTCATCGGGGTGCTCGCTGAGTGCCTGTCTGTGTGGGTGCCCTTTCCCTTGTATGATGCAGGGAGGGTTGGGCTCTGCAATGCTAGTATCTGGGATGAGTGGGCTTGGTGGGCCCTGTGGGAGCACCGCTGCGGGGCTGCCCATGACATGGTCATCATCATCATCAACACCATCATCATCAGCATTATTATCATCATCATGGTCAACATCCTCCCCATAGGCCCCCTGGTTTGGCCACCCCAGCTCTAGTCCAAAGCCCAAGTCTACCCCTGGATCGGGTTGGCTGACCCAGCTCTCTAGGTCTAAGGCGAGAGGTGACAGCAGGGGCCCTGAGTCGGGCTCTATAGCCTGACTTACTTCCTGGTTTCTATGATCAGTGGTCCCTCTAGGCTCCTCCTCTTTTACCCTAGAAACAGCCTGGGCCGGGATCTCAGACCTCTTACCTGCTAATTTGCTCTTAGTGCTACGTACAGGGCTAATCTGAGGTGGGAGCAGGTGTCGATATCGAGCGGGCCTCCGTTTGGAGGTGAGCAGCTGGCTAAGCAAAGGGTGCCCCGGCTTCTCATCTAGTTTCTTTATAGTCACTGTGATGTGCCTATGCGATGCGCGGCTGGCACCGCTACTGCTGCTGCGGCCTTGCCTGCCAAAGCCCTCACTAGCCTGAGTGGCGCCTGCAGCCTCTCGGCAATGCTCACAGCTGTGACTCACCTCTCGGGGAGGGAGGGAATAAGAATGCATATACCTAATAAACCTAGCGGCGGCCAGGCGGCCCACATCGCCTGGCGGCCTTCCTTCTTCACTGGGCGGCCCGTGCTCCAGTTTGGGGCGGGCATGGCCGCAGGTGGAGGTTCTGTGGCCGACAGGGATAGAAGCACCCTCCGACTCCTCAACCCCGTCATCGTGACTGCAACGCTGCCACTTCCCAGCCCCAACACCAGCCATACTACACCCGCCTGCAGCCCGGCTCTCACCTCGCTGGTGATGCTGCTGCGGCGGCGGCGGCGGCTGCGGCTGCTGCTGCTGCTGCTGTTGCTGTTGCTGCTGCTGCTGAGATGGCACAGCTGACTTCTTCTTGGAGGTGGTAGAAGAGGAGGAGGAAGAGGTGGAGGAGAGGGAGGAGAACGAGGAGGTGGATGACGAGGACGGTGAAGAGGACGAGGAAGAGGCACCGAGACCCAGGCCACTCTTGTCCCTGCTACTGGCACCCCCCCAGGCGCTCTTGGCTTCACTGGCTTTGGCGTGGAGCAGGATGTCATCGGTGGCTGTTAGGTATTTCAGCAGCTCAGTGCAAGGCCGCCTCACCGGGCGATTCTGTTGGCTGGAGCCCCCTCTTGCTTTGCCGTTCCAGGGGTTCTCCGTCTGTGCAGAAAAAGAATGGGAAAAGAAAGGAACTTAATTAGTTGGCTTGAATAAAAAAAGTTTTGCTCACTGTTGTGAGTGTAGTGCAGGCGATCCATTTGTGAGAAATGTTAAATTCTTTATTTGGCACAAAAATAAAAGCGGACAGAGACAGGGCCACGGAGATGCTAAAAGAGTGACTCAAAGAGCCTGAGCGCAGTAGTTGCCCAACTGTCTGGGAGGCGATGGTGGGAGTGCCGTCCGCCCATCATCTTAATTGCGTGGCCCCCCGAGCACCACCGCGCCACTCTGTACGCACACCATTTCCTCCGGGAGTCCTCATTTACTCTGCTCCAGAAATGGATGACTCAAAGGCACAGTATGAAAATAGACTCTGTGAGGAAGGTTGACGCACTGTATGTGCAAACATAGTACGCGGAGCACACACAAATCTGTCTGTGTTGTGCTTACCACACCGAATGATCAGACACAGACGCTTTTCACATTCAGTGGGTTTTAAGTATGAGGTAAAGCAGAACAAATAGACAGTACAAATATTTTTCCCCAAACGAGAGCAAACGATCATGTGCTGTACAGTATGCTGTGTATGCCACTGAACATATATGTCCCTTTCTGACTTCACACGTTTTATTTATTCAAATTCACAAACCTGATACTCATACTGACTGACTGAAAAGGAAATGTTAACCCCACCCCTTATAGAAAATAAACTCCATCTAATGAGAACATCAAGCCTGATATTTTGATCTTGTCGTCTCAAGGCATCAATCTCGCCACAAGAACGCCTGTCGCTGTTTTTTTTTTTTCTTCTCCTTCAACAGGCACCATACCAAGGCGGATAAGTGGTGGAGCTAATGAGACAACGGTGCCGATGCCTCGCCTGGAAAGCCCAACAGCAATCAGCCTGTTTTCATTACGAGATGGCCCCCTGGGATAGTAGACTGCTCGAGCAGTAGTCTAACATCTTCTAAAGGCGGCCACCAAAACAAGAAAAATGTGAGGAGGGAGGAAGGGAGGGAGAGTCAAGAAACGAGACAGAGCAAGAACAGAGGGAGAGAGATAAACAAACGCCAACAACAACAAAAAATGTGTGTACAGGAGTGAAATAAGCAGCAAGGCACTCCATGTATTTGTGTGTGTGTGTGTGTGTGTGTGTCCCTACCTTGACGACGGCAGGTGGTGGTCTGATCCGGTGGTTGCTGCTGGCTGCATGGTTCTGTGCCTTGCCACCTGTGTATTGATTATAGCTGAGCTGGGAGTTTGCGGGTGCCAGAAGGAGCTTCTTCAGCTGCGAACGGACCCCAGACAGAACCAGGAAAAGATAGGAGAAGGAGGAGGGGAAGTGAGCATGAGTTATGCAAATGACCATTTACTTTTAATAAGACAGCCTGTGTTTTATAAATGAACAATCAGAGGAGACCAATATTGCAGTTAAGTTATTTAAAGGATTAGATACTTTTTAAGCGGTTTATAGAACCTGACATGATGAGTCCCGCGCAGGTGCTTTTGTGTACACACAAGCAGGCTTCTCTAATGTGATTGAATAAACACACTCAGGCATGTGGCTAAAGGTCAGCTGGAAAGGACCGGCATGGAATAAAATGGACTATAACCGAACATAACATAACATTTTCAGATAAAGCCCTTAAAGCTAGAGAAATACCCAGATGGTCATGCGTAAAAAAAACCATACAGCACAAAGGTAAGGTGACGTCTCACTGAGAGGCCTTTTTTTTTTTTTCCAGCACCGGGGGATTATTTGGGACCCACTGAGAGTCGGCGAGATGAGATGGATTTCTGTTCTCTCTTACTGTCATTATGTTCCGGCTTGATTTTCAGGGGCCTGCGGCACTGTGTCAACCATACTTGGACCCCACCACGGTGTTCATATCATTGAATCATCATATCTATTTAAAGAATTTCCCCTTGGGGATCGATAAAGTAAGTAACTATCTATCTATCTATCTATCTATGTATCTATCTATCTATCTATCTATCTATCTATCTATCTATCTATCTATCTATCTATCTATCTATCTATCTATCTATCTATCTATCTATCTATCTATCTATCTATCTATCTATCTTGAATTGGCGCCACAATAGCACTGTTATGTAATTAGCACTGAGCAGCAAGCACATTGATCTATTCCGTTTCCCTCCCTCATCCTCCCTGCATCTGCACGTCTGCATGCTCCTACTGCACATGCAGAGAACACATTGTGGCAAATATGGAGTGCGACTCGGGCCTGGCCAGACACAGAAGTCTTGTGAGACACATGACCACTCTTGGTGCCCAGTCTTGGCCCAGTCTTATCTGGTGTCTGCCATGGACTGGCAAAGAAGCAACAGTGTGCAGAGGGTTGGAGGTCATGTCTTGGTGTGGTGGTGGTGGGAGCTGAAGGAGGAGGAGCTAATGATCTTACCAAGGAAGGCTCCTCGGGCTCCGGGGTGCGTGGTGAGCCGTCAGGAGAGGAGGGACAGCTCTGGTCACTGGCATTGGTCACGTCCCCATCTGCCAGGGCCGCAAATGAAGGCAATCCGTCCTCATCCACTGGGATGCTGTCCAGGGTCTCTGTAAGCACTGCCAGCAAGTTGGCCTCATTTTCTTCATCTATCTTCTTAGGAGGGGGAAAAGGGGGAAGACAGACACGACAAAAAAAAAAAAAAAAAAAAAAAAAAACAGAGACAGGAAAAATAGGACATTTTAGTCAGGAGAAGTTGCATCTCTTTTTTTCTGTCAGGGAAGTAAAGGTGGTGGGCGGCTGCATGCAGGCTTTCATTGTTAATATGGTGGGAAGATTTTTCTCCATTTTTTTTTTTTTTTTTTTTGCAGCAGAGCTCAGTCTTCTGGCAGCCTTTTAAAAAACAAAATTCTCCTCATGTGCATGTGAGTCAAGCCTGTCACTCATATTTTAAGCTCACAGCTTACTGGACCAAAATAATATCTCCCCTAAGAAACCCATTACCAGGGCTGACAAGTAGCAAGCATCTAGGGAGGACAGGGATGGGTTGGGGTGGGTTAGTCGTATAGATGGTGGAGGAAGGAAACAATGGGCAGAAGTTTGACTCCCCTCTCTCTTCACCCACAGAATTGGGAGACGATTGGATTCCCAACAAGATGTTTGCAAGCAATCCTAAAATAAGGAGAAGTACGATCCACTAATGCTAAATAAATGTGATAAATTTATAGTGCTGGCATGGCAGCTGATGTTCACAACAGGCGGGAAGTTACCATCAACATTTCATGATAAATAAAGCTTGTTCTTGCCACTCAGCTCCGCTTTGATGTACCAGAGGAGTTGTGTGCTTGCTGCAGCTGGCTGTTTAATGGCTGAGATTATAAGTGTGTGTGTGTGTGAGAAATAAGGAGGCAGAGAGATGAATATATGAAGATGGATAGAGAAGGTGATCGAGAGCTTGCCACCTCTTGATATGAGAGGTTTACTGGAGGTAATAACTGCGCGTGTATGGAGGGAAAAAAACAAACAGGAAAAGAGAGAACGTATATCAGCAGATATTGAGAGTGAGAGGAAGCTTGCGTTGACAACTGACAACAGGATGTGCAAGTTCCAGGGCCATGAAGCCCAGGGGACTTTAAAGACAGCGGAGAGATAAACAGTTTTTCACCCTGGGACGTTCTGTGGCCAGCCCAACAAGAACAAATCCCTTTATGCACACGGCAGGATTATCATCGCTCGGCGATGGTGTGTGGCCATCGTGATGCCGCGGGTGGGTGGGGTGGGGGTGGAGGTGTGTGTGGTGTGGGGGGGGGGGGGCACCTTTCAGATACCAGCACCATACCTCACAGGACCACATGGCCCCCTCACTTGTTTCTGTCTACCCCGCTGATTTTACACACCTTTCCTGGAGACGACACTTTTGGAGAAGCTTTGGATTTACCAATGAGATAGCGGCCATTTTAATGCTTTCCCCCTCCAATTTTAATTTATAGATGACACAGATATCTTGGACGTTCAGCAAGCTGGCTACCAGCGAGGGAAAAAAAAAACCCGTTAATCTGATGCTCATTGAGTAGATTTTCTCCTAACAACATGAACACTCAGTCATTATTAAAAAAATGATAAAGGGGACATATTTCACAGAGATAACACGACGCAGACCGGGGCCATGCCGCACTGCCAAGCAAATGCCTTGCAGGAAATTGCTCTGTATGAGGTGGCATGCTGTTTAATTACTTGCGAGGAGCTTCAAAATCCACTGTGCTGGAACCCCGTGCTATTGAAACGGTCACCGTTTTCCAGCATCCCAAGTTATTACCTGAGCACTAAGCGGGTAGGTATTAACTGCTGATAAAGCTGGAGCCTTGGCTTAGCCTAAACATACATCCGAGCATAAGAAATTGAAATTTAGGATCATTTCAGATTATTACAAATGAGTCTTTAATGAGCCAGCCATCTGTTTAGGTCCATACTCATCAACCACCCAATCAACGCTCTATTTAGGTGTTGCTTTATTCACCTCTCCTCTCCCCTTTAAACCTATAAATCTAGATTCTGTAGAAATTGCAGTGTATGCCACTGTGTGATGCCAGTTACATTAAAAGTTGAGAGGGCCGTGGAAGCTTCGTTATGTCATGGTTTGGAGAGGATTGGGAAATTTCTGTGGCTGCGGCTGGCTCCAATGTAGTGATTTCAATCCTGTTTCAAAAACCTCCACCAATTGGCAAACTCCCACAGGCACACTGTATCCCCAAAGATAACCCAGAAGGGACTCTCATATTCTGAAAGAGACACTTGTAAAACCCTGAGTCGTGACGATCGTGCAGCAGCCGCTGCTGCTGTGACTCTAGTGGAGGCACTCATAGGCCAAGTGGGGATTTGAGAAACTGGGGTAAAGAGCAAACCTCAGTGATCGTTTTTTTACTCCGGAGAGAGAATGATCTAAAAACCTCCCGTCCAGGAGGGCGAGCGTTTCCGTGCCAGTTCGAGGACCGCACCTCACACAGTTTCTGCACCAAAGTCAATCTACTATCAATAAGTCACTTGTATATTTATAAACAAAATCTGTATGTGGGTGGACTTCAGGAGCGATGGCACCCAAAGGGGGTGACACCAGGATGACCTGGCAACCTGCTGATGGCCATGTCCACTTATATTGATTACTACAGCAGCTGCTGAGAGGAAAAGAGGACAGGAAGAACAAAGAGAGAGGAGAAAAATTGTCTCGGCGGGAGCACTTTCTCGCCCATCCCGTTTAATGGACCTCACCGAATTAAAGAGATCTTAACAATCCTGGGCTAATTGTGGGATCACAATATATTAACCCCGCTCCAATTCTAAAGGGTGCCATTTTGCGGCAGTTTTATTCCAAATGCTTCAATTAGCCATAAAACATGCTGGCAAGTGCTGGCAGAGCTTCTGTCCCCCCTCCTTCACCCCAGCTTCCCCACATCGGAGAAAAGAAAGCCAACTCCAGTTGTTCATTATTAGGTGAGGCCCTTTTGTTATCAGGCAGGCTGTCTTTGAGATTGTCCTTGCCTTTAACTCTTTTTCATTGAGTTTTACAGCTCGGCATTGTGTTCCAGGAGATACTATTCATACAGCCAATAACGGGAGGTGAGGGTGCTGTTTTAAACAAACACCCACTTCTGAACACGGGGCCAAATAGCCAAATTAAATCTGTTAATTGCTTCTCAAGGATTCCCAGCTCCTGAGCAAATTTGCCAGGGATAAAAAATTTAAACGAGCTTTTCGGGGGCAATGCATCATTTACATGTTAAAAGGAAGGAAATGTGTTGTGAAAAGTGCCATAATGATAGACCTGATCAGTGAATAACACCAAGATGAAGTTTCAGCAGACTAAACAGCGCTGCTGTTATCTTCAATTGGGAGGCAGAACATGTGACAGACACTCTGGACGCGAGAAGATAAAATATCTCCCATTAAATGGGTCATCTGGTATTAAAAGTACTGTTTATTCTCACTGTCTCTTCCAGCTCATTCTTCCTGCAAGTAGAGGAAGAGCAACCAGCTCGCTCAGACAGAAAACACTCTTAATAAATTTGCCCCAAACTTGTGTGCTGGGGTTAAATCTGTGCCTTGACAATTTAATTGCTTTGCTTCATCTCAATCTTTATTCCCATTCGTCTGTGCTCCCTGCTCTGTCAGATTTCAAAAGTATTCCCTTGGATGAGGTTAAGCAACTACAGACCTTCTAATCATGGCACAATCAGAAATTGCGGGGATCTATACGTGTGTGTGTGCGTGTGTGTGTGTGTGTGGGGGGGTATCAAGTCATCACATCTCGACCGTGCCGAGAAAAAAAAAAGCAGCCTTGGATTTGATAAACAAATAATGTCATTCTGTGTTATTACCCCCGGCCCCCAGATTTCAGAGGAAATAAATCAAAGTCAGCCTTGCCGTTAAGGCGTTAGTCAGGCCTGACACGTTGGCCGGTCACACAGGCACAACATATGGCGGGGGGGGGGGGGGCGAACGAGAGGCGGGGAGGGTGAGGTACGGGCGCGACGCGAGCGGGGAGAGACAAATCACGGCAGCCGCCAGAGACGTCTGGTCATTTAGCATGATCTTACTGAGATGGAGAGAGGGTGATTATGGCCTATACAGAGCGATGAAACCATACATAGCACTGTTAAGTTCCCCTGTGCGTCTGTGTCTGCGCGTGTCGGGCAACGGTGGCACAGTCTGATGGTGTTCCAAATCATAAAACTAAATGTTAAAACCTCCATTGTGGCCGGCGCTGCGAACGGCTCCCGACATGTAGCAGTGAACTGAAGGCTCTTGTCATTTTCCAGAGTCAACAGAGCGTCTCGCTATTCTGAAACAATTTCCCAAGCAAACGATCCCGTGGACTCGATATCTACATGTTCTGGACACAGAAATGGCAGCACTGGTGGCCCCTGAAGTCACACTCTGACTTCAGGGAATATTCTGGTTTATCATGATGGTATGATCTGTTGCTACACGCAGACAAGATCGTCCAGTCCAAGATTTTAGGCTTTTCCATCCTACTCGGATATACCACCGCGAGTGCTCTGAATAATTCCTTCATCAAGCAGGAATTCACGATTTTGTGCCTGCGTGTGAACAAAACATGGCCGCTCTGTGAATGAAGAAGAAGCAGCGCAGTTGCAGGAGCTGACTGTTTAGATGCCTGTCTCGGTTGTAGACGGCTCTGTGAGTTATAAATCAGTAAGGAAACGGTTTGTTCGTCCATCAATGAGGACCGGGATGTGTGTGAGTGTGTGTGTGTGCAGAGATGATGCATCTCCTGGGAGCCATTTGAGACAGTTACAGCACCATCAGATGAGCTGATGGGGGAAAGGGAGAGGAAAAGAGAAAGTGAAAAGAGGAGATAACTGTCCCTGTGTGTGTGAGAGAGAGAGAGAGAGAGAGAGAGAGAGAGAGAGAGAGAGAGAGAGAGAGAGAGGGAGAGTGAGAGTGAGCCAAAGAGAGAAAGAGATCTGTTGTTACACTTCCTGACACAGGCCAAATCCGATTGAGACACCTACCCAAGGGACGTTAGCAGCGCTGTTCTTTCTCGATCTCTGCAGAAAGAAATACTTTGACCGGTAACTCGGCTGCTCAAACTAACCATCTGAACTCTCTCGCATATTTGCTGAGATCAGCCGAGGCTACCTTTGGACCAGTCAGACCCTTTCTGTCGAACTTTTTCGGGGCCAGAAACCACATAGTTTGTTGTGCGCCAACCCAAAAGATCTGCAAGCCTTGCTGGTCTGTCCAAACACCGCGTAAACCACCAGTGAAACATATCTCTCATATTAATGACAGATCTATTAAAAACAACTTAATAACTACTGCAGACAAAACACACCCGTGTCTACACGTCAGCTCACACGCATTCTCACACAGCTGTCCAAAGAGCTGATGGCGTTGCGATAGGTTTCGGTGTGTCCTGGTGGAGTCGTCCCCATCTCCAGTCCTGCCCCGAGCTGCTGTTGTTTTCCTACTCCAGCCGTCCAACAGATGGTCCAAGCAAACCGTTTGCTAACACCACCGAAATCACACACCATCATAATGATTGGACACTCGCTCTTTTGTTTTGGCAGCTACTTCCCCAATCGGCTTTGGCACGAGGAAACGCTGATTGCTGTGATTGCTCTGACTGTGCCTTGCTCTGACGGTCACAGCGGGAGGGGGAGGGAGAAAAAAAAAACTCGAGATTTGGAGCCTCAAATAAGGAATATTCAGCGAGATGCGGAGATGGGATGAGGAATGGTGCTTCCCTCTGCTTTTTTTCTCCTAATGGCATGCAAATAGCTATTTGCTTAAGTCGGCAGCTCTGAATGTGCACTACTAAGCAAGGGGCCTTTGAACCTGCTGTTACACTGCTGATAATGTGTTGGAGGAACACAGGGAGGGGGACAGACTGAGCGCAGAGAGGGACAGGAAGAAAAAAAACAAAACAAGAGCACCGGGACTGTTTCCACTGTCCATCTTGCTGCCACATTTCCTGGCCGGAATGCGAGTCTGTCATCAGCAGTCAAGTGCAGCTATCCATACAACAATTACATACACAGGGAAGGCTGGTCACTTTGGCTCTGACATTTACATAGATTTGCGAGGGGAGCAGAATGGACCCGAATCTCTCGTTTCTCGCACAGAGGACTCAATGTTATTGTCCGCCGCTGACACCACCTTTACACACTTACAACCGCACACGTACACACCTGCGCGTGCAGCTCCTGACCTTTCAGGCCCCGCCAAGCCCGTCGAGAGTTCGCGGCGTTTCATTTGTCATCGTAATGTCTTCCTCGGAACGATGCCAACGCGAGGAGAGCCGGGACAGAGTGGACAAGATATAGCGGTCTACAGTGCTTCAAACAATAGACACCCAGAGGTGTGTTTCTGTATCACTGTCCTATTGAGCACCTTTGCGTGCACGTGTTTGTGCAGATGACAGGGGAGCCAATATCACAAATTTATGGAAATTGAAATGGCAGAATCTTTTTTTTTTTTTTTTTTGGGGGGGGGGGGGGGGAGTGCAGTCAATTTGATTCTGCAGCAAAAAAGGTCACCCTATTTAATTTGCACTCAATGCCATGCGTGGTGCGACAGGGAAACACCTGAAAGCAAACGATCTTATCGAGGCCTCACAGGCTTCACCACTTACCCGCTGCATAAAAGCTATTTGCTGATTACTAAATAAACGCATTATCTTTTACCTTGATTTCCGTGTGCGCGAGTGAGCGAGTGCCTTGTCGCTTCTGGACCCAGGTAGGAGGCTGCTACCACAGTGCGTGTGCCTCTTATCTGCGTCGTGACTTCGTACGCATGTTAGCCGAGCTTCTTTTTTTTCTCCCCCCCTTTGCACACTTTCAAGTGCCACATGTGTATGGGCTGCACGTGCGGTAGCTGCACAAGTCTTCGCATGCGGCGCGAGGAGTGACGACGTCGGGGTGCACCCATCTCCACAAGTAAAACACATCAAAGGAATTGGGCACATCAGTCGGTACAATCCCAACTCGTCTACGTGAGGCAGGAATACTTTGAGAAAGTCTGCGCCAGAAAGCTCTCTGAATAGTGAGCTGAATTTCATCTTAATCTGGGATCTAATTCTCTGTGGAATACTGATCACGTTGCCTTTTTTTTTTTTTTTTTTTTTTTTTATGGACAGGCTCGCCTTTGACAGCTCACATTCAGCCGAGCGTACTCGTCACACCTGCACGCACTACCAGACTGTGCAGTGTCTGCCAAACGCAGAGTGATCAATGGTCGTTGACCACTTGATGACAAACGTCCGACACTCGAAATCCCTTCCTGATCTGCCCATCAAGTTATTACAGAACAAAGCACCACAGCAATATGACGAGAGGTTTGGCTAGCCGGAGCACAGCCTGAAAACGGTGTTCTGGAAAGAGCTGATCAACAAGCAGACAATTTTAGAGCTGTTGACTTCCTGAGGTCAACAACGCTATCATGGCAGATACATGCAGCAGATTTATCCCAAATACACCACTTCACAGACTCACCATGCACATATTTTAGAATTCACCTGGTAAAAAAAAAAGAAATAAAAAAAGCCTGCTGCTGGATGTGTTCATGCCAAATAATCAGGCTCACGTGTACACCATCATTTTACTTTAAGCACTTGCTGGAGTCTATGAGGGCCGGGTATAAACCACAGTCGATTTTAAGCCCTTACATCGCTATTCCCTTCAGACTGACTTATCCTCTAATCTTATTCTGTACTAAATTATATTTTCTTACGTGGAAGTTTTGTTTTTTGTTTTTCCAAAAAGTCCAGTAAAAGCAATGTTTTCTCTCCACAGCGACAAAATGTCTGTAAAAGCTTCTGCTTTTCACTTTCGACTCAGGAGCTCCTGATTGGGCAGCAAGTGAGTCATCCAAGCATCAAGTCACTCATGCATCAGCAGAGCCTCAGAGAGCCTCTTGAACTATTTGAGGCCTGTGCAGACTTAAATGCTTCAGCGAGGGTGGGGTGGGGGTGAAATAAGCTGGAGCTACACTACGAGCATGCAGCACACATCATAAAGCTTAGTGTGAATAGGCAGAGGGTTTTTTTCTGCGTTGATGACAAAGCTTTTAAAGGCCGACTCTCAACCAGGTAAAACTAGTTACTAGTGTGCAGTACAAGGTGCTGACCTGAATTATGAAAACATCAGAACATTAAAAATAGAAACAGATGATGATCAATGATGCTTTAGTTTTCTATAGTTGTGACACTATTTAACGGCTCATGTCTCACTGTCTGAGCAGAAACCTCACCATCCTGCTGTAGGTCGCTCATGAAATTAAATATATATATACCTCCAATCACTACAGGTGCTGTGTCTCTATGAAATTTCAAAAGCGTCATCATCAAATTCATTTGGGGACGACTGGCAGAGAGAATCGGGTACCGTGGCAAACCTGTGCTGGAAATAATCACAGCAGTTCATTAAATGCTGGGCAGGCTTTGATACAATTCAAAGATGGGCACAGATTGCACTTCTATCCCACTAGAATACAAAAACATATTCAAAGACACCTCGCTCATCCCCCTGTTAAAGATCAAGGAGCTCCGTCTCTTACAATGTCAGAGGTTGTAAATGTTTTCAGGGGTCGTTTATTTGATTATTTTCTCTTTTTTTTGGCGTCTTTCTATTTTTGGAGGTTCGGCCAGGTAGTGTGAAGTATATAGTGACGAAGTTTAGGCCTGGTCTCGATCCACACTGTGAGCCAGGAACAAAAACTGCAACACTTCTGGAAGTCTGAGAAGCTCCCAACATTTGATATGTGGCTGAAAGAATTCATAAATGTCTTACATCAAGAGAAAATCAGATTCACTGTGTCAGACAGAGAGGGGCTTTTTCAGCAAATCTGGCAACCCGTCATTGGTCTGATTGAAAAATTAAAGTGAATGATTAATGATCTAACAGGTTAACTGTCATATGTCAAGACCTTGTAACTTACAGTATGTGATACATACTTCTGTGTTCCCTTCAATATTTTTGTATTTTTTTTTCCATCGTTGTTTGTATTTCCTAAGCGTTTCATATTTGTGTTTTTTTCTGATGTATTTCTGTACCACTTATTAAAATCAATAAACAGCTGTTAAAAAAAAAAAAGACGAAGATGCACTCCGAGACATTTTATCCAAAGAGAAGCATCGTGACTCGCTTGGATAAATTAAAAAAAAAAAAAAAAAAGTCTCAACTTGGCATGCAGCTTCACCCATCACTGACGCAGGGTGTGGTCAATGACTTCAAAAGGACTTAATTTGTCGATTGACAAGTAAACCGAGTTCACTGGAAGCTGTGTCACGAACTCACAGAGCCTCAGAGAATGATGGCGAACCAGCAGAGCAGAAGCACCGGCCAAGGCTGCAGCCACTGCTGGGTAACACTAGCATGGAAAATACACACACACACACACACACACACACACACACACACACACACACACACACACACACACACACACACACACACACACACACACACACACACACACACACACACACACACACACACACACACACACACACACACACACACCTGGGATCGATCGGCCTTTGCTGGACAGTGGAAGCAGCCTTTCGCCCAAGACTGACAGCGTTTCACCATGAATCACTGCACGCACTGACTGAAGGCTTCTCTCCATCCTGTACACCCCCACCCCCTCCAACCCCACCCCACCCCCCAACCCCACCCCATCTGTCTAGGTTTCCCCTTCCTGGTCTGTTATTCCAACTGTTTTTTGTTTTTTTTTCACGGCCGACTATTGCTTTCACTCTTTTCCTTTTGTGCACGTTACTCTTTGATCAGCTCATTTCATCTCGACGCTCACACCAGCCTGCACTTCCTGCTTCCTTTCATTGTGTTAGGGGGAAGAATATAAAAGCATTCTAGGAATCCTCTGTTTATACCTTGCTCGCACTGCAAAGTGAACACTATTAAATAATGCAGGGAAGGGTTGGTCTTATCGTGTTGGCATCGTTGCAACATGTTGCTGTGTGGGTGAGAGTATGAGTTGGAGGTGGGTGGGTGGGTGGGTGTGGGGATTATTGGCTTAGTGTTTTGGCCAGGTTAAAGTGAAACAGCCCTGAAAGGCTCTTAGTGGAGATTACCCCAGGTACTAAAAATAGCTATTTCCACCCAATACACACACGAGGACACACAAAAACAGAAAGCGATGAAAGTGTTGTGTCTAGCCAGAGAAGACTACTATCTGATCTTTGTATGGAGTGTCTCAATTACAAAGACACACGCTCGCGTGCACACGTACACACCGGCGGCTCCGGTGTGATGACAGAGATGTGGTATCCACTGGGGGCGTGGGATCAGCTGGGGCAGGGACACCAAACCATGCCTCAATCAACAGCAGTGGTCCACTGGGAACATGTGCTGAGTGTGTGTGTGTGTGTGTGTGTGTGTGTGTGTGTGTGTGTGTGTGTGTGTGTGTGTGTGTGTGTGTGTGTGTGTGTGTGTGTGTGTGTGTGTGTGTGTGTGAGAGAGAGAGGCAGCCAAGCAGCCACCACCACACCAAAAGATGTTCCCTTGCTCTTTTTCCAAACATTCCCTGAGGGGACATTTGGGTTTTTTTTGGGCCACGTCCACCCCTCTGCTTACTATCCTTTCCTACCCCCTCCCCCCGCCCCTCCCTCCCTCGCTCTCTTCCAGCTTTTCTTTCCAGAAGCGACTGTTGGTGGCCAGAATATATTTGTTTAGCCACTGCTGCTCCAACTTCCCATCAGCCAGGAACAAATGCAATGCCTTGGGAGGGAGAGGAGCGAGACGGAGGCAGGGGAAGGGGGCCCGCAGTGTTGCGGGGCAGCGGGTTGAGAGCTCTTGTTGTGGAGTGGATCTGACAGACGCTCCAAGATGACACGGGCTTGGACAGCCTATGTCTGCATCTCTCTGCTACACATCTGCGCATATCCGTCTGCGCTCCCCTCTCATTTGTGTGTCTTGAAACAGCACAGCCGCGGGTTTGCCTTCAGTTCGACAGTGATGGAGGATTTCTTCTATGGGCACAGTGCAAACAATGTATCAGCACAGTGAAACTGAGGGGAACTCGAGATGAGGAAAGTATGGTGTATTCTAATAAGACTCACTTGAGAAAATCATATTATACAGTGGAATATGATAATTCATACACCCTTTGCTGGAGCAGTGAACTGGTGCGGGTGGTGTACTCTCAAATGTCAGCATAAATTTGCAAAATAAACGCAACCGGCATTCAGCAGGGAGCAGGAACAGGGACAATAAGGGTCTCTGCTGTGTGTGTGTGTGTGTGTGTGTGTGTGTGTGGTGGCGTGACAATCCGTCTCAGAGGCTCCATGACTTCGTGCTCTCCTGTTTCAGCTCGCAGGAGCGCCTATCGCCAACAAGTGTGCGAGCTAATCTATTCTTACACGTGTTTGCAGGAGAGGCGGGGGCTGCTCGAGGGAACAAAAAAAAAAAAAAAAAAACATTTCATCACAGCATGTTTTATCAAAGCCCGCTACAGATGACCCAATCAATCTAATCTGCCTTTACTTAAGAATAAGCGCCTGAGCATCTGTCCAATAAGGCGCAGAACAAGCACGACAAGGCGGCGTAATGCCTGTTGGAAGGCCTGACGCCATCACACGCCACATCCTGTCGGAGTGATGGAAAAGAGTTCTCACTATTGAGTCGGCCCACATGTGTGCGCTCACAGCATGTCTCTGTACAATATCACAGTAATGCTTTAAGCCTCGGCATCTTATTTTACTACCTACTAAGCCCACAACCTTTTACTTCCAATCTGTGGGCTTTGGTTCGGGCTGGCACAAGACCAAGCGTCTCCTGGTCTATATGTCGGTCTCTTTCACGACCCATCTATCTGTCCCCATGCGTCTTTGTCCGTCTTATCATTCGCCGGCATTTTCTGCCTGCGCGCCTCCCTTTTGTTTCACTTTTCTCTCTCTGCCCTTGTCCCCTTTGTCCCTCCTGTCCATCTATTATCAGCGCATCTCAC